>NC_137016.1:45629682-45769682 GCF_032717465.1 Coenobita brevimanus | reverse complement strand
TAACTCCTATTATTTTTTTTACTAGGTTTCTAATGCTGTCCATAGATCCGTTGTTGCTTTAATAGTTTCCTAGACAACACAGTCTTGGCGCTGTTCTCTGCCACCCTATTATACCATGTCATATAGTGTTCTCGCTTGCTTGCTCTCTACCCTCGCTCGGTTGAACAATAAATCACTGAAGAAAAGGTGGTATAAAGCCCCCTAAGCCGCCGTAGTATTACACCCTCGGTATGCAGTTCGTTTCCTGTGGCCTTGTAACTTTGTGTACCCGAAGCGCTTACAAAATAACTTGAAATAATTTTCCTTTCGTAACTAGACTCGTTTCACTTTAACTTGGCCTGAGTTGTTGTTGTTGTTCTTGTTACATCTTAGGCTCCTCTGGATGTGAACCCTGTGTTATATTGAAGGATTGTCTGTGTTGTGGTGGTGTGGTGCAGGAAGTGAGTGGGTGTGCTGTGGTGTGGGGGTGCCACTTTGCAGTATGATCACAGGGGATTGTATGTGTGTTATATTTTGTGTTAGTATTGTAGCAGGGAAGGTTGGTGTACTCGTGTCTCTGGGTTCGGTAGTGTCTGAAGGGTGTATGTCTGGTGGTGGCACATGAAGGATGCTGTTTGGTAGAAAGTTTTGGCTGGCTGGGGTGTCTGTGTGTTTATGTATGTGTTTGGTATAGAAAGTTTTGGCTGGCCGGGGTGTCTGTGTGTTTATGTATGTGTTTGGTATAGAAAGTTTTGGCTGGCTGGGGTGTGTGTGTGTTTATGTATGTGTTTGGTATAGACAGTTTTGGCTGGCTGGGGTGTGTGTGTGTTTATGTATGTGTTTGGTATAGAAAGTTTTGGCTGGCTGGGGTGTCTGTGTGTTTATGTATGTGTTTGGCAGAAAGTTTTGGCTGGCTGGGGTGTTTGTGAGTTTGTGAATGTGTCTGGGAAGTGTAGAGTCGGGTGGAGGAGGGGATATGTTGCAAAGATACTCTGTGTAGTGTTGGGCGGTTGTTCGATTTTGTTTGTGGAGAGGATGATGCAACATAAGGTTACAAAGGTGGGACGGATCTTGAGCTGAAGTGATGAACTGTGTGCCTCTCATATTCACTTGGTCTCTGACTGAAATTAGTTATGTTTCTTGGTGTAGGCTGTCAGTACTTGTGGTCTTAGTGTCTTCTGCTATCAAGGTATTGTTTTCTGTTCTTTAAAGCTTCTTCGTGTTTGTGTTGGGTAAGATTAGGGCTCAGCTTGTGCGGCAGTAATTCACGGTTGTTTTAATGTATTACTTATAAGTGGAGGATGGAGTTGGGATGTATATGAGAGAGGGTGTGTGTGAATTAGGGGGAGTGATGCAGAATGACAGGGGACAGGGTGGCATAGAGGAGACTTGTTTGTGGCCACCTCTTACGGGATTAAGTCGTCTGGCTATAGATAGATGGATAGACAGATAGCTTATAGTTTCCATACAGTTTGCCGAGTAGTAACGATAGTTATCACTAGAATATGATGTTAGTCACGAATGAGTGCCGTGGAAAGGATGTTGGGCTGTAGTATTGTCTACTTCTGCTACTGATCTGCCTGACATTCTGGTATGCTTTAAATAAAACTCTGTGCCAAGTTAAAGTGAAAGGCGTGTATGTTTGTGTAGGAGGAACAAGAGACAAGGAGGTATTCTGTGGCCTGTTTTCTTTGTGCTTCCTACAAGACACAGTAATAGTTATGACGGGGCATTGGTGGCAAGTTTGTGAGTCAGCACACACTTACGGCCTCTCATTATACAAGGTGGTCCATATATTACGCCACCCAGTTCTTGTGTGTTGCGGTCACGGCTCAGTGAACATTACCAGTGTCTACCCTGCATCATTATCTATTTCCCACAACCCTCTTCAGGCTTAGCTTTATAATATAGGCTTTAATTTAGGTCCACTGATTGCATGGTGGAGAATTCCCATAACCTTTTTTATGCTTACCTGTATATCATTGTATTGTATAATCTTTTATGTCCACGATCACAAGGCTGAGTAGTAATTTGGTGAAGCGATCAGAATGTCTTAGCTCATCACAAAAGCCGTCCCCAGAACACACAAGGCTGCAGAGCGCAATATACTTATCACCTATATTAAGTCAAAGCCACAGTTTAAAAGGTAATGAAACAAGACAGAAAATTTAAGTTTTCATTATTAACACTTCAGTATAGAATACATTAACAGAGACAGCAATATAAAATATGCATTCAAAAGTAGCATTTGTCCACAGAACATCCTGGAGGGGAGCGACCCGACTTGCAAGGCAGATCACACCATCACCACCAGGCTTCTCTTGGCAGGTCAGGGCAGATCACCAGCAGCAGCAGCAAGTCATCTCACGGCTGGGGAAGACACGACACCCTGCCGCCGCCGCCGCCGCCGCCGCCGCCACCACCACCACCACCACCACCACCACCACCACCACCACCACCACCAGGCATCTCAGAGTAGGGGAAGACACCACACCACCGTCAGGCTTCTCACGGCAGGGCAGATCAAACTTCAGCAGGGTATGACAAGTGTGGCAAGGAAGCAGCGTCAAGGCAGCAGACTCCAGCACGACCTGTGGACCAGATGTGTATTAGTTCAAATCAGTGTTAGCTTTAGTTATTTAATTTTCTATCTATCTCTATCTATTGCCAGACGCCTCAATCCCGTTTGGGGTGGCCACAAACAAATCGCCTCCAAGTCGCCCTGTCCCCCGCCATTTCACTGCCCTGCTCCCAACTCACACCCCCGTCTTTCATATACCTCTCCACCCCATCCCTCCATCTCATCCTCGGCCTCCCCCTCCACCTCACTCACATACACTCTCTTCGTCAGTCTTTCACCCTCCATCCTCTCCACATAGCCAAACCACCTCAGTGTGTTCTCATAACGCTTCCTATCACATCCACATCCACACCACAACGCTCCTTTATATCCTCATTCGTCAGCCTGTCTCTCCATGTGACTTCACAGGCTCCTCTTAAATAACTCATTTCCACTGCTCTCACTCTTGACTTGTGTCCTTTAAACAACGTCCAAGCTTCACTTCCATACGTTAGAGTTGGTATCACAATACCATGTAGTAACTTTTTCACTTCCATGCTCACTTCCCTGTTTCTTATCACTGCTTTCAAAGAACCAGCAACCTTTCTTCCCTGCTGTACCCTTTCAAGCACTTCACCCTCCAAACCTCCATCCTTACTCATCACACTGCCCAAGTACTTAAACGTACTCACATTTTCCAATTCCTCACCATCCAACCTCGCTGTACATTCACTGACTTCACCTCTCTCAAAGACTATCACTTTACTCTTCCCTACATTCACCTTTAGATTCCGTTTCTTGCACACTCTCCCAAACTCATCCACCAAGCCTTCCAGCTCCCCTTCGTCTTCACTCAACAACACAGTATCATCTGCAAACAACAGTACAGGGAGTTTCCAGACACTATCCTCTTTCACCAGGGCCACTCCAACATCCACTACCCTACCTTGTACCTCTTTTATTACCCCATCCATGTACAGATTGAACAACCATGGAGACATGACACATCCCTGTTTCAACCCAACTTTCAAAGAGAAAAATTCACTTAGTTCACCATCCACACGCACTGCAGCCTTCGCACCATCGTACATACTCTTCACAGCATTCAACAACTTCCCATCTACTCCATATATTCTTAACACTTTCCACAATGCTTGTCTATCCACCCTGTCATATGCTTTCTCCAAATCCATGAAAGCCGCATACAACTTCTTTCCCTTCTCTAGAAACTTTTCCACTAAAGATCTAAGAATGAATATCTGATCTACACAACCTCTTCCCTTCCTAAAGCCTCTCTGTTCTTCTCCAACTAATTTCTCTGTTCTTTCTCTAACTCTGTCAATAAGTATCCTACCATACACTTTTCCTATTATACTAAGAAGACAAATGCCCCTTTGATTACCACACACTTCTTTTTCCCCTTTTCCTTTGTACAAGGGAATAATTATACCTGACTTCCAATCCTCCGGGACTCTACCTTCCTCCCAGGCCAATCTGCACATCTTCCACATCCATTCTACTACTATCTCTCCCCCATGCTTCAGCATTTCACCACACTCTCCATCAATTCCTGGGGCTTTCCCAGATTTAACTTTCTTCATTGCTTCCACAACTTCTATCCTACTGATTTCTTCCTGTCTTCTCACCTCCCTCCTCCTCCCAGCCATTCCCCAGCCACTTATACTCGCATTACTTCCATCCTCTATGTTCAACAATTCCTTAAAGTGTTCTCTCCATCTGCTCATTTTTTCTCCCTTCTCCACTAGTAATCTACCATTTTTATCTTTCACTCCCCTGGTAACTTCACTTCCACCCTGTCTTACTCTTTTCACCTCTTTCCAGAACATTTTCTTACAGTCCCTCCACTTTACACTCAAATTCCTTCCAAATTCCTCATCCACTCTCTTCTTACTCTCTCTTACTAATATTTTAACCTCTTTCTTTCTTTCTACATATAACTCTCTCTTCCGCCTCTCAACTTCTTCCACGCCCCTATTTCTCATCCATTCATTGTATGCTTTCTTATTTTGTGCCACAGCCTGTCTCACCTCTTCAGTCCACCACGCCGTTTCTTGCACCCCCCTCCGTCTTCTCTTCCTTCCACACACCACATCACATGCTGCACATATTTCTTCTGTAAATATCCTACACACACCTTCCACGTCTCCCATCTGCTCCAATTTATATTTGCCCAATCGTTCCTCCACTTCTCTCTTATACTCTGCCTTTTTCTCATCCTCTTGTAACCTTTCCACTCTCCTTGCAACTACTCCTTCCTCTCGTCTTTCCCTTCTTCTGTTCCTCCATCTTACTTGAATCCTAATTCTGGCCACCACCAAGTAGTGGTCAGAAAGTCCACTCCCCCAACCTCTATACACTCTTCCATCCTTTACACATCTTCGCATCCTTTCATCCACACACACACATAATCAATCATTGCCTTCCTTTCATTCAGTTCACCACCCACCCTTCTCATCACTCGCCATGTATACCTGTGGATCATTTTATGCCTGAAGAGGGTATTGGCTATCACCAACCCCCTCCCAGCACAAATGTCCACTAACGCACTCCCATTCTCATCTATCTCAGCAGGCACACCCCACTCACCAACTATTCCATCCACCTTCACATTCCCAACTTTACCATTCATATCACCAATCAAAAACACTCTCTCATTCCTTCCAAACTTTTCCATGCACACTTCCACATTTGTCTAGAACTCTTCTCTCACTCTTCTAGCACGATCTTGCGTTGGTGCATACACACACACAATCGCCCACATTTGTATTCCAACTTTCAACTTTACCCACACAATCCTTGACCCAACTGATCCATACTGTCTTATGCTACTCTTCCATCTTTTACTCACAACTATACATACTCCTTCCTTTGCCCTCTCATTCTCACCTACTCCTGCAATACCCCATCCATACTCCCATTCTCTCACACTTTCTCCTCACCATTTTGTTTCAGTTATTCCACATACATCCACTTTCGCACCCTCAAGCACCTGGACAATCTCTCTCTCTTTCACCAATATTTTATCCAAATTTCCCATACAGGGTGTTCCATGAAATGTTTGACAATCTTCAGAAAGTTGTTCTTGGGACAATTTTGAGTTAAGAATTGCTGCATCAACCTGGGCTAATTTCTCGTCTATTATGCTCAGGTTCTGTAGGGAATGGCAGCAGATTAGAGACTGGTATCGCAAAATTTTATCCCCTGCCACCACCACCACCAGGCCGTTTATTTTTAAATCCCCTTGTAAAACTGTAGAGATATATCGGCAGGACAGTAAATAGTGATCCTACTCTGGTACTCTGTATGGAATTTCAGAGAGGGAGATGATGATGCCACTGATTCATGGGGTTATCTTTAATTTAACAAGAAACACGTTACTTACCTCTCTATTCAGTTTGCACGAAAATTAATGTTTAAAAGACTGATAATATATTCACGAAATTTTCTTCTTAAAATTTAATAAGTAAATGTTTAATTTGAAGTGTGACGTCACTGGTGCATTATGGGAGCAACGTTGAGAGATGCTGGAGATGAGTGAAGATTTTATTCTTTACGGTGTTAGTCTACTTCTTATTATGGTAATTCTTATGCCCATGTGTTTATCAGTGTTTGCTGTCATTATCGAGAGGTGTAGTCGGCTGATGTAAGTTGTAATTATTAGCTATAAGGATGATATACGGCGGTGTGTATCTCCAGGTGACCAAGATGTCCCTTTAAACTCGAGTAAGCAGTGCTACTTAAATCCCCTGATATTCACACCATCTGTTTAGGTTTTAAGGTCGAATGTGATCCTGTACATGGGCAGGCATAGTAGGTTAATTGGCTGGAAAAAATAAATAATTGGCTGGAAAAAATGAGGGGATGTGTGTAAAAACTAATGGGTAGTTTGTTTACATCGGGGATATAAACTCCGCGAGTCCCTTTAACTCTTGCAATCCCTGTGATGCCCTTTTCAGTTTATTCATAGTGCCAGAAGGCAATTTTATTCAACTTATGCAAAGTCTCTGCTATTGCAGGAGTTCAGTGAGGCTGTGCCTAACCCCTACACTTCCAGAAGTCTATACAAAGCTAAATATAATCATGAGATGGCATAAAAAAAAAAAAAAAAAAAATCCCTGCTCTGTGAGTTAAACTAGTGAAGACTGAAGGTATTAACATGTGTAGGAGAGACACTGGATAAAGCCTGATTGGAGATATAGTATATTGAACTGGAAGGACTGCATACCTTACATCCTTCATTAGCCATTGCTGCTACCTTTAAATAAGAATTATCATACTGAAGGTAATTACTAGCAGCCTTCATTAACATATTACTGTACTGTAATTAGGAGAGAGGTTTCATAAGTTGATTGGAAGTCAGGAGACAGCAGGAATATACCATTACTGTTGAGGGGGATGAATTTGTGTGTAGGCTATGATATAGGAAGCATATCTCAGAATATGGATGTACAAGGTTAATCATATCTTGTATAGTACTTACACTTTCAGATTTGATAGCTTTTCCTTTTGTAATCTTTACTGAATGATGCAATCAGTTCATGATTACACATTATATAATCTCAGACTTCATCTGTGTCATTGTAGTTGGCTCACCTTGACAAATTTTAGTCCTTCTGCTGCTTAGTTCCTGTATCTAAGTGGCAGAATAAGACAGTATTATGGTTTTGCATCCTCCCCATAGATCTTCATTGTGATTTGCATGATAATCTAGTCTTTATCTCTAGAAACAGCTCAGCATTCAAGGTGGAGAGATGCCAGGTTTTTGTCAGTTTAGGGTGGACATGTAGTCTATATGGTTTGTCTTTATTGTTTTATGTATTCATTATTATTATTATTATTATTATTTTTTTACTGTGGATCAAATTTAGCGATTCATCTCTTCCGTTTATAAATCGGTACAACAGATAGGCTTTCATTCTCAGAGTTCTGACAGAAGGTATGACCAATGAGTACTGTACTGTCTTCCTGTGCAGTGTATATTTTGTCATTTGTACTCTCATTATAAGTTTCATTAAAGAATTTGTATCATATGTTTAGTTTCTGTGTCACTCAGTGTGTTAAGTTTATGTAATATATGGTTAATCGTTTAAGTCCTGCCGTAGGATAGCAGTCTAAGTTGCAGTTTTTACTTTCTCCCTTTATATAAGTAGCTACTGCTCTATATTCTTTCCATAGCACTTGTTCATGATTAGCATTAAACTGCAGGCTTAGGTATTCCAAGTAGCTCAGGAAATTTCGAGATATCTCCTCCTAAAGCGACATTAATAGGTACATGAAAATTTAGTTAAGTCTATGCATGTTGTCCAATTTCCCATTTTTTGTAACATGTAAAGAAATAAAATACAGTAGAAGTTTTAGCCGCTACCCTTGTGGGGCCGCGGTAGCATGGTCAGGATGGTGCTGGCTTGCTAATCAGGAAGACCCGGGTTCAAGTCCCGGTGTGATAGAGGTTTCTTTAAAATGTGGCTGAGGGAAGTTTGCGTAGCAGGCTTTCCTTAAAACCACAAGGCCCCATACTTAAACTTCAGCTCACACACTTAAGACACTTACACACACTACTACATACATACACACATCAAGACACACACTACTACATACATACATACGCACATCAAGACACACACACACGACACGTACACAGCCACCTTCACACAGCAGACCCACCACACACACGACACGTACACAGCCACCTTCACACAGTAGACACACCACACACACAAGACACGTACACAGCCACCTTCACACAGTAGACACACCACACACACAAGACACGTACACAGCCACCTTCACACAGTAGACACACCACACACACAAGACACGTACACAGCCACCTTCACACAGTAGACACACCACACACACAAGACACGTACACAGCCACCTTCACACAGTAGACCCACCACACACACAAGACACGTACACAGCCACCTTCACACAGTAGACACACCACACACACACACAGGGTGGGACAGGCAGACAGCAGACACACCACAGGCAGACAGAGAAGGGTATATACAAAACACAGGGAGTGAGAGAGGAGGGGGTTTTATTAAAAAGTCCAATTTTGGTATACCTCCTGTGGCAAAATTGATATAGCCCCCCCTTTAAATATTTTTTGGATATTTTCATTTAGTGCCCCCCAGGCCCCAGACCCACTCGGCTGAACCAAATTGTCTGGCGTCAGCTGGAACATGATGCTAGAGTTATGTCGGTCGTGAGGGGGTTAATGGTGACAGTATTGACACTGTCAGGCTCCTATGACTCACTCAGTCGAATAAAATCGTCTGAGTCAGCTGAAATGGGGTACTAGAGTTGTCTCAAGCACCAGAGGGTTAAGAATCTTAACCCCCCTCTGTTGCTTGAGACAACTCTAGTACCCCATTTCAGCTGACTCAGACGATTTTATTCGACTGAGTGAGTCATAGGAGCCTGACAGTGTCAATACTGTCACCATTAACCCCCTCACGACCGACATAACTCTAGCATCATGTTCCAGCTGGTTCAACCAAATTGTCTGGCGTCAGCTGGAACATGATATACCAGAGTTATGCCGGTCATGTGGGGGTTAATGGTGACAGTGTAGTAACTGTCAGGCTCCTATGACTCACTCAGCCGAACAAAATCGTCTGTCAGCTGGAATGGAATACTAGAGTTGTCCCAAGCACCAGAGGGTTAGGATTTTAACCCCGAGTGATGCTCGGGACAACTCTAGTACCCCATTTCAGCTGACTCAGACGATTTTATTCGACTCAGTGAGTCATAGGAGCCTGACAGTGTCAATACCGTCACCATTAACCCCCTCACGACCGACATAACTCTAGCATCATGTTCCAGCCGACGCCAGACAATTTGGTTCAGCCGAGACAGGATCCTAGGATCCTGAGAGACACTATAACAGCGGTTCCCAACCTGGGAGCCATGGCCCCCAAGGGGGCCATGGGACATTGACTGGGGGTCATGGGCCTTATTGGTAATATAAGATATTATAAGTTATTTGGTCTGGGTAAAACCTGACAGAAATCAAGTATGAAATATACCTTACTGTGCTAGTTTAGCCTTAAGTATATTGGGGTAATTACCGTTTTCTGCACAATATCAAATATTAAAAATATATAAATATACGATCTGAGTTATATAGGGGCCATGGAGCTTCTCATAATTTTCTCGGGGGCCACAGGACCAAAAAGGTTGGGAACCACTGCACTATAACATCACAAACAAAATACAAAATGCCTTCCCTCCATCCTGAACGTACTATAATTCATTTACATTAAGTAAGCTCGTATTTTCGTATTTTTGCAGCTTATTTCATGTATCTTAGTTAAAAGAAAAAAATACTACGAGCCGGTGAATAAAACCAACACGTGTAGACGAAGACTATAATTACCAAACAGTTTCGGTGGACACTGCCACCATCTTCAGTGGTCAAGATAGTGAGAGGGAGTGACATACTGACACTACAAGGGTTCCTTTTTATGCCTGTGTGTGTGGAAGGGTGAGGTAAAGGTGAGGTGGGGTGGGGTAGATTGTAAACGGGGATTAACCCAGGGATTTTGGGGGCACATTACCGGACAGGTCAGGTGTAATTCCTATCTGACCTTACCTGTGTCGTAGCAGGAAGAGACTGTCTCTTCCTGCTACGACACAGGTAAGGTCAGATAGGAATTACACCTGACCTGTCCGGTAATGTCCCCCCCAAAATCCCCCTTGGGTTAATCCCCGTTTACAATCTACCCCACCCCACCTCACCTTTACCCCACCCTTCCACACACACACGCATAAAAAGGAACCCTTGTATAGTCAGTACGTCACTCCCTCTCACTATCTTGACCACTGAAAATGGTGGCAGTGTCCACCGAAACTGTTTGGTAATTATATTCTTCGTCTACAAGTGTGGGTTTTATTCACCGTCTTTGATTATCATGCAAGAGTGATTCATCCAGCCAATACTACGAGCTCTGTATCTTTTCATAGCCCTTCTTCGTGACTAGCATCGTATTCTAGTTATCTATAGTTACAACTGAGCATTCAAGTTGGAGGGATCACAACTTTAAGCAATTACAGTAAACAAACAAACAAAAAGCAAGTGTCGTCCTCTTGACCTCTCGTCTTCGCAGGAATGCAGCGGTGGCGCCATCTTGTGCGTGGAATGCGTGAAGTGCAGGCTCTTGAGTGGAAGGAGCACGGAGCCACGGGAGACTTAATAATATTCGCTAGTCAGCCAGTCTAGAAGCCTGGGACATTTGCCTGAAATAATAATAATAATAATAATAATAATAATAATAATAATAGAAATAACAACAAAACCAGTCTTATACATAATTCAATATCTTAGTCACTCGATCTGTCCATTCCGCCCCTTTAGTACGAGACGCATTTCTCTAAGCTATTTTTTCTAACATGGGAGGTTCGATACGTTTGATTGAGCCTATCCATAAGACTCCTAAAACTGAGTAAATGCCTCTGAAAGTTGCAAAATATAAAATATAAAACGTCTATATGATATAAAAACCTTTGTTCACCTCCGGGACTCGATCTGTGTTAGATAAGACTGGTTTGGTTAAGGTACGGTAGGGATGGGATTGTTGTGGCAGGGTGGGGTAGCGTTGGGTCGGTTATGGCCAGGTGGGGTAAGGTTGGGTTAGTTTTGGCAGGACGGCGTAGGATTGGGCCGGTTTTGGCAGGGTAGGGTAGGACTGGGTCGGTTTTGGCAGGGTGGGGTAGGACTGGGTCGGTTTTGGCAGGGTGGGGTAGGATTGGGTCAGTTTTGGCAGGATGGGGAAGGGTTGGTCGTGTTTGGCAGGGTGGAGTAGGACAGGGTTGGTTTTGGCAGGGTGGGGTAGGATCGGGTCGGTTTTGACAGAGTGAGGTTAGATTGGGCTGATTATGCCGAGGTAGGGTAGGGATGGGTCGGTTATGGCAGGGTTGAATAGAGTTGGGTCGATTAGGGCAGGCGAGGGTAAGCATGGGTAGGTTATGGTTGCGTTGGGGAGGGTAGGATAGGTTATGGCAGGGTAGGATAGGGCTGGGTGGTGATGGGTTGGGCTGGGTAGGGTAGTGTAGGGCTGGGTAGGGTAGGGTAGGCTGAATCAGGGTAGTGTAGGGTACAGAAGAGAGGTGGGTATAACTGCCGTTTAGTTCCGTCATATCCAACGCCTATTTCACTCAGTTATACTACACTGTCTCATCAAATTTGGGGCGATCTTCTCTACGATTTTTGTTCTTCTCCGCTTAGTTCAGTCCTTTAGTTCATTCATGACCCTTGGCTTTCCTTTTTATTTTTTTTTTTTTATGTGGTGGAGCGCAGGTGCACGAGGCTAGACCACCATTAGTCCAGAATATTAAAGGGTAGGCCACCAAGCTACGCCCTGGTAACGTCTACACGTCAAAACATCTGTCCACCTCTGGGACTTGAACCGCGGAGCGCTGGACGCAGAGCTCTCGGTTTGCGGATGTCACTTTTACTCTTTGCTAGCTTCTGACGATATCCTACAGCTTCAGAAAACCCTCTTAGGATGACGGGACAGAATCATTTAATCTTTCAAGCCGAGAACAACTTATTTACATTGTCCTAGCTGACCGCATGATTTTATTCAGCTTAGGAGATCCCCTGATAGAGATGGGGTTGATGATGGCAGTATTTAACCCTTCCAGTTCGAAATTTCTCTCTACTGTAGAGGTGAAGAAAATCATCCGAAGGTAGAGAGAAGAAAACAGGAAAAGTAATGTAGTGGTGAAAGGGCTGTACAGGGGAGGGTAGGTTAAAGTAGGGTAGAGTTGGGTCGGCAATGGCAGGGTAGGGTAGGGTAGGCTGAGGTAGGCTAGTGTAGGGTTGAGAAGAGTAGGGTAGGGTAAATTGAACTGAATAAGTATATACAATAAAATCTGGCGATACAACAACCAGGGTCATATGCCGCCGGACGACAACGAGAATAAAAGCACTCGAAAAGATGAAATACACACACACACACACACACACACACACACACACACACACACACACACACACACACACACACACACACACACACACACACAATACAATTCATAATTAAAACAAGAAAAACACTAAAACACTAAGAACACTAAAACCACTGTATACTAAATTTTACACGGCAGTGCAGCTGCCTACACCAAGCAAAGGTTTCCCCTCCACCACAACAAGCATCCTCTCCAAGTACCAACAGAAGACTACAATCCCTCTCCTGCCCGGTGCTCAGAGAGGTAACGATGGCGCAATTCCCCAACAGTGGACACCATCAGCAAAAGCCGAAGAGTCAGGGGGACGAAGCATTCCACACAGAAAGTAGGGGAGAGTCCTCCATTAAAAATCAATGAGAGAACCAGGAATGGCCCATTCGGAGCCAGCATAAAGCCGTCTCCCACCTGCATTCAGACCTCGGCAAATGAAGGGGCCCGTTTACCCACAAATATCACACATTTTGTTGGCCCCCACCGCATCCCACCTACTCTGCCAGTGGGAGCAAACAGTGAGTGGTTAGATGAATATCACTGAGCGAGGCAGGGGAGAGGTGAGGATGGGCGAGAGGCAGCAGCCTTTGCCAGAGCGTCAGCATGCTCATTGCCCACAATGGTACAAAACCACAAAGCAGTCCCTAGCAAGCACAGCCATTCTAAAACACTGTAGACAACAAAAGAGGATTGGACGGGAAAACACAAAATGGAGATCGGCAGAGTCGCTAAAAACTGTATAACAAACAGGAGGGAAGCTAAATATCAATTTGACTGCGAGTAAAATAGCAGTAAGATCTGCGATAAAAGTAGATACGATGGGGGGAAGACTCCTACCACGAATGAAATCGGGAAATATAACACCCAAGCCTGTCCCCTCACGGGATTTCAATCCATCAGTACATACGAGAATCGAGACACTGTGAGAGGAAGCATGTTCTAAAAAAATAGCAAAGAGCCGCCTGTGAGGAAAGAAAGGCCCCTCTCTCAGGAAAGTAAACACACGGTTGCACCCCTGAGAGGAGCCAGGGAGCCATCCTTAGTACACGCACAGGACAAACAAGAAAGGTTGGAACATCCACATCCCCCATGGCAGCCTTCACCCTGTACCCAAACGGATGTGGATAGCGAGGATATGGCGAGGCAGACACTCCCTCCGGAACAGAGCCAACAAAATCTTCCTGAACTTTAGCAAAGACGGTGACACTAAGGACACTAGTTTGAGGCACTCCCTCCTCTTGAGGATATGAGGGAAACAAGGTGGCACCAATACGGAAAAATTCCATAATCAGTAAAGGCAACCTACCACGCAAACCAAGATGGTGACCTGCAATACCTGGCTTGTGAAACGGTAGGACAACAGCCCCCCGCCAAGAAGCAGGAGTGGACGAATCTCTCCAAATTCTATTTATAAGACTCAGGAGGAAGGACACTGCAGAAATCCAAACACACACGGGCAAAATCATCATTGCCACAGCATACCTCCCTCCTAGCCGACCATACCTCCCAACCCCGGATTTCATAAACCTATTCAGAAGGAACACTCCTGTATATCTTATAGGAGATCTCAACGCCAGACACCATCTCCTGGGTAATAGGAACTCGAACATCGTCGGGAGACAACTAGCCAGACTAATCTCTGACACCACAATAAGATTTATAGGACCCCATTTCCCCACATACTATTCCCACAACTCCACCACCACCCCAGACATAGCATTAAGTAACATGAATGCACATCACAACATCTACTTCTCCCCTGGGCCTCTCACTACCAGCGACCACACCCCTATCATTGCTACAATCTCCTCTGCCCCAATACTTGTCCCCACTCCACCCAGACCCAATTTCTCCTTGGCCAACTGGGAAGATTTCAAACAAGAATTATGTACAGCTTTTACAAACTTCCCTAACCCTGAAGAAGGCACACTCGAAGACATAGATCAGTCCCTCGAGAGTTGGTACTCCTCAATCAAATCTGCAATCAATAACAACATCCCCACAACTTCTTACAGAACAATAACACATCCAAAACACAGCAGAGACACACAGATTCTCATCCAACAATACAATGCACTTAGATCACACTCCCAAACACACGGCTGGACAAGAGCACACTTCACACAATACAAAGCGCTCCAAGCCCAGCTGCACACATCCTTAATGACAGAACATAACACACACTGGGCCAGCATCATTACCAACACCGCCAACTCATACAACGACCCCACCATCTTCTGGCGAAAAATAAAAACTCTCTCAGGCTACTCTAACCCCGACCCACACTACATACTTGACCCCCACGGAGAAAGAAAACACTCCCCCTCAGAAAAAGAAAACACGCACAGATCACACTGGGAATCCATTTTTCAAAAACAGGACGAAGAACAAAACGACCAAACACACGAAAACAACGTAAGAGAATATCTAATCAACAACCACGACAGACTCACTCCATATCATTCAGCAGACCCAGCCAGACTAGATTCTGACACAATCTTTACCTCCCCCATCACGGAAGGAGAAATTACTGCCATCATAAAAAACATGAGAAAAACCTGCCCAGGAGAAACCGGAGTCAACAAAACTATTCTATCCAACCTCCCCAGCATAGCCAAAGAAACTCTAAGACACATATTTAATGCAACCATCTCAGCTGGATATTTCCCAGACAAGTTTAAAGAAGCAACAATAAAGTTAATCCCTAAAAAGAATAAAAATCCTCATCTAGTAGAAAACCACAGACCAATATCTCTATTAGAAGTCCCTGGAAAAATCCTAGAACGAATAATTAACAATAGACTAAGAATACACCTAGAAAGCAATGACTTATACAACACAAACCAATACGGGTTCCGATTCCACAGAGGCACCACACATGCAATCGCCGTCGCAACAGAACATATTGCAATAAACAAAGCCAACAAGGGTCAGTGTCACGTGGTCCTCAGGGACATCACGAAAGCCTTCGACAAGGTGTGGCACCTCGGTCTTAAACACAAACTCCTCCACCTTAACCTCCCTACAATAACTGAGAAAATCCTATGCGATTTTTTAGATGATAGGAAAGCCAATATTAAGATAAATAATTACACTGGTGCCAGCTTTGCCCTGGGTTGTGGTGTCCCCCAGGGAAGTGTCTTGTCCCCAACTCTTTTCACCATCTTCACAAGTAACACCCCTCAAGCAACACACGGCATAAATATCAGTTATGCCGACGATATTACCCAGATCGTAAACTACCCAGGCCCATCAAGGAACGTTATGAATTCCAGAACCAAACAAGAAGCTGAGAAAATAAACGATTATGAAAATCAGTGGAAAATACGAACAAACATTAATAAATTTTCAGTAATTCAACTAGCAAACAAAAGAAAAGAGCCACTAATAATTAATGACGAATTAATTGAATTTAAAGAGGAAGGGAAAATACTAGGTTTCAAGATCAACTCAACAGGCTACCTCGCTAGCACAAATGACAGGAGATAAAAAGCCACTGGAGCACTGAGTCGATTATACAGATTCAAAGACATGCCAATAAAAATTAAAACCCACCTAGTCAAAGCACTTGTTCTTCCCATCCTCGAATATCCACCCATCCCTACACACACCTTCAGCCACACTCAACTAAGGAAACTACAAACAATCCAAAATAAGGCTCTCCGATTTGCAACCAACCAACACTACCCCTACACCTTAACTACAGAACAAATACATACAATCACCAAAACCAAACCCTTGAATATTAAAGTACACAACCAAGCCAAAAAATATGGGAAAAAATCGAAGAATTTGATAACGAAACGTACAACACCTTAAAAAACATCACTGAGGAAAGGAACCTCATCTTACACAAATGGTTCCCAAGCAGCCTAAAAACCATAGCAGAAAACCCAGACCCTGTCCCCATCTACTAAAACTCCCACCAGAACTACAATCCCAGCCCGACCTAACTCCCGCTAGCGAGTCCCGCATCTCACAACGACCCACATCCCATACACTCCCTATGAAACTCTACGGGAATGAAACGAACTCAAACCAGTTACCCAAACAGTACCCGCATCTACCAACAAACACTGACAAGTGTCCACAAAAGACTGCAATACTGTTGCTAGTCGCCAACAAACCACCCGACATCAACCACAAAAAACAACGAAACATTTAGCTAGCTGGCTAGTTATACAAACAAATAAATAAAACAAAATTATAAATACAACAAATAAAAATACAAATGAAATTATTAAACAAATGAACAATTAAATGAATAAATAAATAAACAAACAAACCATTAAACAAACCATTAAAAAAAAAAAGCAAGGTGGCCAGCCCACCATCTTTCCACTCCTCCTTCCTTCCTCCTTTCCCACTTTCCCTTCCCCTCCACACAACCTTCCTTCCCCCCCTTTCCTTAAAAAAGAAAAAAAAAAAACACTGCTTCATCATCCAGGTACCTCAGCACTGCATGGGGAATATTATCGACTCCGGAGAAGTGTCATGACAGGGAAAGGGTAGACCAAAGTTTACAACAAGACAAAGGGATGTTGTAAGTCTCTCCGCCCCCAGAACGGATGTCCAACACCTTAATCTCCTCCACCTCCCTAAGCCTGGCAAAAACCGAAGAACGAGTATCCCTACAGGAGACCTCAGCGGTAGGATAGGGTAGGGAACGCTAGGGCAGGGTAGGCTGGGGTAGGGTAGTGTAGGGCAGAGAAAAGTAGGTTAGGATGGGTTGGTTTAGGCTAAAGTAGGACAGAATAGGAGAGGGGTAAAATGTGCCTAGTCCAGGAACGAAAAATATATCAGTTATCCATGTAACTAGCGTTTTCTATTTCGGTAGATTATTTTCTTGTCTGCCTAAAGTATCGTGATGTACGAACAATGAGATTAGATATCGAAACTGTAAGATGCGAATTACTTACAAAGACGGTATTTTGTTTTGGCTAACGTTACATCGATACGTTCAGCTAAAAGCAACTCGGCAGAACTGAACAGTATATGACGTGCTAGATGAACGCTGTGACCGGAAAATAAAAATATATGTATATATACTTCAGCATACAGTAAGCGATTTTATGTTAACTGAAGAGAAGCCACCACAGCTAATGGGTTAAGTTTACACACACACACACACACACACACACACACACACACACACACACACACACACACACGTTGCGAAAAGTTTCACTGACGAAGTGGGTGGTTACTGTCCCCCTGGAGCAAGGGGACTGGTGTGTGCGTGTGTGGTCACAGCCTTGCCCTTAGATCGGACTATATGAGCTCTCAGCTCCCTTCCGAGAGGGTAAAAGCTGACGATCACGACCATCAAGTGATCCTGACCGACCCGGTGAATTACACACACACACACACACACACACACACACACACACACACACACACACACACACCATTACTTGCAACTGGCTGGCCTATCATACAGCCATATCCTATATTCATGAAGTACAACACATCTTACATTTATGTAGTATGTAAAAAAAAAAAAAAAAAAAAAAAAAAGATGGTTATATAATGCAGAACTGGGAAATATGATGATGATGATGATGATGAGAGAGGAGTAAACAAGGTGAGATGAGGAGAATGAGAGAGATGGATGGACATAACAGTGAATGTATTATGTATAATAACCTGACAAATGCCGAAGTAAGCTGGTAAGGGTGAGGTAATATGGAGCCTGACTCTACCGTGACACCATATAATTATTGATTTATCCACCGATGGATCTATCTATCTATCCATAGCCCGACGCCCTAATCCCGCAAAGAGTGGCCGGAGACAAAACGCCTCCAAGTCGCTCTGTCACCCACCATTTGACTACCCTTCCCCCAGCTCACCCCCCCTCATGTACCTCTCAACTCCATCTCTCCACCTCATCCTCGGTCTACCCCTCCCTCTCCCTCCCTCCACTTCACCTACATACACCCTCTTAGTCAGTCTTCCATTCTCCATTCTCTCCACATGTCCAAACCACCTCAGTGTATTTCTCCTAATCTTCTCAACCACATCCATATCCACCCCACAACGTTCCTTCACCTCTTCATTCGTCAACCTGTCCCTCCATGTCACTCCACACGCTCCTCTCAAGTAACTCATTTCCACTGCTCTCACTCCTTGACTTGTTCCCATCTTGCAAGGTCCACGCCTCGCTTCCATACGTCAGGGTAGGGATCACAATACTATCATGCAGTGACTTCTTAACTTCCATACTCACCTCCCCATTTCTCATCACTGCTTTCAGTGAACCAACAACCTTCCCTCCCTGCTGTACCCTTTCACGCACTTCATCCCCCAAAGTTCCATCCTTACTCATCACACTACCCAAGTACTTGAATGCACTCACATTCTCCATATCCTCACCATCCAACATCACTGTACATATTGTGACTTCATTCCTCTCAAACACCATAACTTTACTTTTGTTTACATTAACTTTCAGCGTCCTCCTCCTACACACTGTCCCAAATTCATTCACCAAACCTTGCAACTCCCATTCATCTTCACTCAACAATACTGTATCATCAGCAAACAGCAACACCGTAATCTTCCAAATCTCACCCTCATTCATTAGAGCCACCCCCACATCCACTGCCCTACCCTGCACCTCCTTTACAACCCCATCCATGTATATATTAAACAACCATGGAGACATCACACAACCCTGTTTCAGTCCCACATTGAGATCAAAGAACTCACTCAGCTCACCATCCACTCGCACCGTAGCCCTAGCTCCTTCGTACATACTCTTCACAGCACTCAACAATTTCCCATCCACTCCATACATTCTTAATACCTTCCACATACCTTGCCTATCTATTCTGTCATAAGCTATCTCCAAGTCCATGAAGGCAGCATACACTTTCTTTCCCTTCTCTAGATACTTCTCCACTAAACATCTTAGAACAAATATCTGATCTACACACCCTTTTCCCTTCCTAAATCCCCCTTGTTCTTCTCCAACTAGCTCCTCTGTCAAATGCCTAACCCTATCAATGAGTATTCTACCATATATTTTACCAGTCACACTAAGAAGGCAAATACCCCTATGGTTACCACATACTTCTCTCTCCCCTTTTCCTCTGTATAAAGGAACAATTATACCTGATTTCCAGTCCTCTGGAACTCTTCCCTCTTCCCAAACCAATCTACACAACTTCCATATCCATTCCACAATAATCTCACCCCCATACCTCAGCATTTCACCACACACCTCATCAATCCCTGGGGCCTTTCCCATCTTGATCTTCTTCATTGCTTCCACTACTTCCGCCCTACTGATCTCTTCCTCCCTCCTCTCATCTCTCCTTCTCCCAGCCATTCCCCAACCACTTATACTCGCACTGTTGTCACCCTCTACATTCAACAAATCCTCAAAGTGCTCCTTCCATCTCCTCACTGTAGTGGAAGGGTTAATGTAATGTGTGTGTGTGTGTGTGTGTGTGTGTGTGTGTGTGTGTGTGTGTGTGTGTGTGTGTGTGTGTGTGTGTGTGTGTGTGTGTGTGTGTGTGTGTGTGTGTGTGTGTGTGTGTGTGTGTGTGTGTGTGTGTGTGTGTGTGTGTGTGTGTGTGTGTGTGTGTGTGTTCTTACCTAATTGTTCTTACCTAATTGTATCTTTACAGGAATGAGTCAAGCTCGTACTGTCCCTCTTAGTACTGTTCTCATTTCTCTTTTTATGAGAAAGTCTTGCATCCAACAAAACAGTTTGCATCGAATTCCTCCTTGATGGTACAGTTTCCATAAAAGTCTTTGGTGTGGTACTGTGTCAAAAGCTTTCTTGAAATCTAAATAGATACTGTCCACCCATCCTTCCCTTTCCTGTATTGTGTTTGTTACTCTGTCATAGTAGCTCAGCAGATTAGTAACACATGATTTTCCTTTTGTGAAACCAAACTGTCTTTCTGTTATCATACTGTGTTCTTCTAGATGGTTTACCCAAGCTTTTCTTATAAGCTTTTCTAATACCTTGCTTACAACACTGGTCAGTGATACTGGTCGGTAGTTGAGTGGATTTTGTCTATTTCCTTTCTTGAATAAGGAGACAATATTTGCTTTTTTCCAAATATCAGGTAGTTTGCCTTGACTCAAGGATTTCTCGAAAATTAAAAATAATGGTTTACTGAACTCCTTTGCACATTCTCGTAGTACCCAACATGAAATTTCATCAGGACCACTTGCTTTTCCTCTGTCTAATCTACTTAACTCCTCCTGTATTACTTTTTCTGTGTGTGTGTGTGTGTGTGTGTGTGTGTGTGTGTGTGTGTGTGTGTGTGTGTGTGTGTGTGTGTGTATGTGTGGGAGAGAGAGAGAGAGAGAGAGGTGGGGGAGTTGATGAAATGATGTGGAAAAATACTACGTGTCTTGAAATCACTCACCTGCATTGCCAAAATTCTATCTCTTGAGCATTCTTACTTGGTGTGCATCTCCCCCTGTCTTCGACCTCCATTTTTCTAACGCTGTGTGTCCAGGTACAGCATGGTCTTGACGTTGGCTTGCTTGTTTGACTATCTTGCGTTGGTGTTCAGCCTTTGGTTCCTTCTCTCTGAAAAATGAAATAGTGTTAGTATATTGTATTGCTGGCACTTACTGTTAGGAATTTGGCGGAGAGGAACACGCAGAGAACATCAGGAAAAAAGTAATGAAAATAAAAAAAAATAAGAAAACTGTATAAATAAATGAGGGAAACCTGTCATAGAGGTATCCAGAAAAAATGGCCTTGGGTTCATTCTTCCTTGCATGAAAAAAAAAAAATACACAGAAATAATACAGACTCCTTCAATACTTCGTCTTAATTTAGTCCTTAATCTTAAAACTATGAGACCAAAGGAGAATTAAAGACCTCAGTTTTTGACGGTCACTAATGTAAGACTAGCAGTGATCAGATTCTCAAAGTGCTCCTTCCATCTCCTCACTGTAGTGGAAGGGTTAATGTAATGTGTGTGTGTGTGTGTGTGTGTGTGTGTGTGTGTGTGTGTGTGTGTGTGTGTGTGTGTGTGTGTGTGTGTGTGTGTGTGTGTGTGTGTGTGTGTGTACGTGGAGGTGTGGCTGTGTATGAAGGTGTGCCTGTGTATGGAGGTGTGGCTGTGTGTCTCTGTAGGATATTACACAAACCATCTCCATAACGTGGTGTCTAAATATGTATATCAACATTTCGTAAAGCCTCTTATTTCCTAAGTACAGAATCACCCACTGTCTATCAATAAAGATAATATATACTTACATATATTCACACCATATTACTTCTACCAATGACATACACACACTCTGACACATAAACATAACCAATACTTTACAATATTTCCACTTTCACAAACATCACACTCTCTACACACCCATCCCATTCCCAGATGTACTTTGCCAGCATGTGGTAGTTAATTCTGCCTTTCACTCTCCCTCATATTTCTCCACATTCATATGCATCATCCCTCCTACTGACACCCATCTCCCACTGGCACCTCGTCAGCATGGGAGTTAATTCTGGCTATCACTCTCCCTCCGACTGTAAGGTCCGACCCTACACTGAACGTAGCATAGATTAATAAAGATATATATTCAAGCAAAAACTCCAGGATTATGTTAAGCTGAGAGAAGACCTTACAGAGCAACAGAAAAGAAAAATCAATTGACTCGCTACTATGGATGTATTTATATCTCGGTGCTCTTTCTTATATCTAAAACTAATCTCTGGAGGGGTGACCACAAACAAACTGCCTCCATGTTACCCTGTCATGCATCATCAGGCTGCCTCTCCTTCAACTCACACCAGCATCGTTCATATACCTCTCCACCGCATCCCTCCATCTCATTATTCTCGGTCTCCCACTACTCGTCTCTCCACCTAACTCACATACACTCTCTTATACTCCTTTCACTCTAACTTGTCCTAATATTACTGTCTCTGTCTTCAGTTCTGAGCTGTAGCAATACGAATACCAGAATATGACGCGTAAAATAAATAAATAAATAACAAGCATCATGGTAAGAACGTACGTAGAACCGTAGTACTGTATTATATTTTCCTGCCACTGAGCTACATGAAATAAGCTACAAAGGGACGAAAACCTAGGCCAAGTTAAGGTGGAAGAACTATAGGTAATCTCCCAGTCTTCATTCCACATGGCCAAACCATCTCAAGGTGTACCTCTCCCAACACCCTCCAGCGCATCCACATCAACACCACAGCGCATCTTTACTTTTTCAGATTAATACAGACGATTTGGCGCAGCAGAGAGAACTCGTAGCTATCAAAGAACGAATGAACAGTATCCTCGCTTACCCTTCTGTACCTCAAGAAGACGGGGAAGCTGTTTACACACTATAATTCTATCACCGAGTTAATATATACACAGCACCTGCGTCCTCCCCCTTTCTCGGTTAGAGGGTGACTGATGGGATTCGGAGCTTCAAGGGTTCACAGAGTTCCAGTTCGAGACAGAAGACTCATTTCAATCATGCTCGGTAACATTTGCTTTACTGTATATTTCATTTTAACTATACTCTTTTCACTTATGTGTTATATACTTAAACATTATCATTATCTTTACATTAACCACTTCACTTTGAGAACGTCTCTTTGCCTCTGTTCATATTACTGTCAGACGATTTTAATTATCTAGAGTAAAACCTGTCGAAAATGATCGCTTACAGCATCATCATCCATTCACCTCTACGTAAGATGCGTCTTTTTAATTATATCTGCCACCGAGTCTCAAGATATTAATATATATATAGAGTGAGAGAGAGATTTTTTATTATGACATGCATATTAACATCTGACTGCCAGAATATATCTCAGCTGAATGAAATAATCTTAGTAAGTATTTAGGTGCGTTTACACTACCCATAAGATCCTCTCAGTATCCCACACATCATCTTGGCTCATCATCATCATCATCATAATCATCATCTTATCACCGTTATTATTAGATTACCCATCATATGACTACAACATGTGTGCCCATGCGTGTATTACTGCATGTGTATGCAGATATAAGATGTGTGAGTTAGAGAAAGAACAGAGGAATTAGTTGGAGAAGAACAGGGAGGCTTTAGGAAGGGAAGAGGTTGTGTAGAGCAGGGCCGGTATTAATAAAAACTTCTAGGAGTACTCCTAAAATTATTACTAAATGTGGTTGTAGATGAGAGTTGCTTCTAAAAGTTCCTCCTAGGAGGACTCGTAGTAGTAATTTCGCTGCTACCATGAAGTGTTACCAACACAAAGAATCTATTTATCTATCTATTGCCGGACGCCTCAATCCCGTTTGGGGTGGCCACAAACAAATCGCTTCCAAGTCGCCCTATCCCCCGCCATTTCACTGCCCTGCTCCCAGCTCACACCCCCCTCTCTCATATACCTCTCCATCCCATCCCTCCAGCTCATCCTCGGCCTCCCCCTCCCTCCTCCCCCATCCATCCCACTCACATACACTCTCTTCGTCAGTCTTTCACCCTCCATCCTCTCCACATGGCCAAACCACCTCAGTGTGTTCCTCATAACGCTTCCTATCACATCCACATCCACACCACAACGCTCCTTTATATCCTCATTCGTCAGCCTGTCTCTCCATGTGATTCCACAGGCTCCTCTTAAATAACTCATTTCCACTGCTCTCACTCTTGACTTGTGTCCTTCCAACAACGTCCAAGCTTCACTTCCGTACGTTAGAGTTGGTATCACAATACTGTCATGTAGTAACTTTTTCACTTCCATGCTCACTTCCCTGTTTCTTATCACTGCTTTCAAGGAACCAGCAACCTTTCTTCTCTGCTGTACCCTTTCAAGCACTTCACCCTCCAAACCTCCATCCTTACTCATCACACTACCCAAGTACTTAAACGTACTCACATTTTCCAATTCCTCCTCATCCAACCTCACTGTACATTCACTGACTTCACCTCTCTCAAAGACCATCACTTTACTCTTCCCTGCATTCACCTTTAGATTCCGTTTCTTACACACTCTCCCAAAGTCATCCACCAAGCCTTGCAGCTCCCCTTCGTCTTCACTCAACAACACAGAGGACCAGGTGACGCATCGTATTTTCATCTCCAGTGGCGATGAGTGGATGAGTTCTTCTGGCTGAATGTTGGTGACAGGTGAGGTGACTGTTTTTTTTTTTTTTTTTTTTTTGAGCTCCTAGGGCAGGTGCAAATTTCCTCTCTGGAGGATTGGATTGGTGGAAATTTCCATTGTGCCTGGTGTATTCTCAGTGTGATGGGGGCTGTGTCGGGTGTGGTGGGGTTTGTTGGGGGTGGTTGTGGTGATGCTGGGGATGTGGGTGAGGGTGTGGCTGCATACCTGGCTGGTGGGCGGGAGAGGCGGTCGGATCTGGTTGTGTGGGTGGTGAGGACGGGCGTGGGTGGTGAGGTGGTGCGGCCAGGTGGTGCAGTGGCTTGTCATGGGTGGATGGTTGAACATCCTGGTGTTGGAGTATGTGGGGTGGTGGTGGGAGCGAGGTTGGTGAGTGTAGTGTGCATGTGGGGAGATTGTGTGGGCATAGGGGTGGTGGCAGGTGGTGATGTGGTGGGTCCACGTGGTGTACCGGCAGGTGTGGGCGGTGGGTTGATTGTCTAGGTGGTGGAGTGTGAAGTTGTGGTGGCAGTGATGGGCAAGGGGCTGGTGTGTGGTTTGGCATCGGAGGTGGTTGGGGAGTGGGTGTGCTTGGGGGAAAATTTGGTGGGTGTAGGGGTTGTGGCGGGTTATTTGAGGTGTCGGTGATGTGGTGGGGTGACGGGGGGGTGGGTCGGGGTCTCCCAGGGGACCATCCTGCAAAACAGACAGCTCCAAAACAGACTCCATGCATGTCTAATGGAAACGAAAATAAAGAGGGCAAAGCTTCAATATCTCCAAGGCATTTTAAAGAGAAGAAATAATGCACTATTAACTGAAATTGTAGAAGAGCTGAGGGAACGCAAGAGTAAGTGGATGAGGGAATGTGAGAAGGCACTAAAAGACAGAAGGGTTAAAAAATATAACAAAAGATGAACTAACCAGGAAAATATATGATGAGGACATAAAAAGGTGGAGAAAAGACATGGAAAATAAATCAAGCTTAGAAGTATATAAAAAATGGAAGAAAGAAATAGGTGGAGTAGATGAAATATATGATAATTCACCAGCCTCCATAATTCTGTTTAAATGCAGATCTAATACACTAAATTTAGCAAATAGAAATAGATTCAAGGGAACTGAGACAAATTGTCCAATGTGTAATGTAGAGACAGAAGACTTGATACATTTTTTATTAGACTGCACAGGATATATGGAAGAAAGAACACAACTGGTAGAATTACAACAGCCATATATAGAGGAAAGAAATAATATACTTGGGAATCTCCTATTTAATACAAGTGGTATTGAAGAAAAGAAATTAATAATATTTAAATGCTGGAAAAAAAGAGAAAGGAAAGTGAAGGAGCTCAGAAATTCAGGCGACTGATTATAGCTTACACGTAGTAAGAGAAGAGGAGATGTGACCACAGAAAGACATATATGAAAGAGAAAAGAGAAAGAAGGGAATCGTTTAGAGGTGCCGTTGTAAAGGCAATTCCTCAACAGCATCACATCACAACACAAACAGTAAACATCTAGTGAGTTAGACTTGTTGTGAGTGGGGGGTTGTTGAAACTTTGACCATTTTTGTTTTTACTTTATTAAGACCGGCTCATTTATCTGGTTGTGGCATCAGAATCAAGATACATTTTGTGAGACGTGCAGACGTAAGTTACTCTGTGGGTAAGCCTAATGTTAAATTTCAGAACTGAGGGCTTATAGGAAAAACTGGTCAAAATAGAATTGTAGGAGAGCGTGGCATGTTTGTTACATACCTAATTCATGTATGTTCATTTTGATTTCCTTTCTATATGAAGGATTTTTGGTGAATGTACGCTTTAAGCAGCAGAAAGACATTACCAATTAACATTCACATTCCTCAAGCTTGGTTTCAGTTTTTTCCTGGCTGCTTTCAGGGTGGTAAATGACCTTTTCCTGCTGAAAATTTTTTCCTGTTATTATCATCACCTTCCTCAAGCAGTACCTGAGGTTGTTTGTTTCCGGCATAATGGAAGAAACCACATACGGTAAAGGTGGATTTTGTTTCCCATTCCCCACTAGCTCTTAATCCATGCAAAAAGATTTCCAGAAATTCATATGGTTTGCTGGTTGTCCAACAGTATCTGATGATAAACCTCGTAGAAAGTCTCTTGGAAGTTAAACAGAATGAGGTCTATGGTTTCACCATGATCATACTGTAGTGTGATATACAGTAATCCCTATACTATCCGGACGCCCACTTTCCGGACACCCCATTTACCGGACATTGTGGGCCTGGACCTTCAGAACCCAAAAATGGCCAAAAAACAAAAAAAATCCCTCCCCAATCCAATTTTTTCTCCCTCCTGTAATTTGAAATTGCCGCGCGGCACCGAACAGCTGTTTACACCATGGCCTCTTCCTCCCTTCCTTCCTCCCCCCTCCCCCCTCTCCTCTCAGTATTGCCGTTTGATATTTTTCATTACCAAATGTTGGCCAATTTGGTAATGAAAAATTCATTTGGTAATGAATTAGAATAATGCATTACCATATGGATTTTTCACATGTATGAGGATACACAGGATGGAGATGGAGGATTGTCTGCTCTTTCTGAGTAATCTACTAGCCTACATAGCATGAAAATAATCAATATGCTGTTAATTATAAGAAGAGTGATTGCATGTACTGTATTTCCACTTGTATATATAATTAGCGAGGAATAAATGCTAGCTTTACGAATTTGGCAATGAAAAGTTAAATTTGGTAATGAAAATTGAGGAGTTTGGTAATGTGGCCGTTGCGATCTGGCAACTCTGTTTCCCCGTCACCAACACTCCAACAGTTACTGCTTTACTTCGATTGCGAGTGGGTGTTTATTACAGTGGATGCCACACGTGCTCGTTTTTTGTGAATAAACAGTGAATAAACTACAATACCTAGCCAGTAGACCACATGAGAATTTATAGTGTTGTGCAATGTTAAGAAATTAGAATTGAAGTGCAAAGGATTAACAGTGGAGTGCAAACTGGCGATTGAAACTGGTGGTTGAAACTGGCATTGTGCAATTAACAATGTGCAGTGTTAAACAGTTATAACTCACAGTGCAAGAAATTACTGTAAGTGCAGCACAACACTGGATTACTGTGTGTGCTTCATGAGCATTTTCACCACTGCCAAAGCCTTAGAGAAGGATAAACGTGCTGTAAGTACCCTGGCTGAGGTACAGACACTTCTAATTCCTCATTCTTTGGTTCCTTTTCATTTATTTCAAGCTTTATGTCCATTATTGGCGTGAATAGGGTCTTAAATAGGTTTAAATATGTGCTGTGCATGTCCGGTAGGGAGTTATTTAGGTGACTTTCAAAATTAGGCTGGGTTAGGGTCCATAAATACCAGTCCAGGAGCCAGGGACTTGTTGTAAGTACCCAGAATGTTTCATATTGTACTGTATTTTCCATACTTACCTCTAAAACCTCATTTCACTCTTTTATGTCCCTTATTGGTGTGAATAGGGTCTTGGGTGCTATACATGTGCAGTAGGGAGGTGTTTTACTGAGTTAGGCTAGGTTAGGGTCCATAACTACCAGTCCAGGAGCCAGAGGCTTGTTGTAAGTACCCAGAATGTTAAATATTGTATAAACTCACCGCTAAAACCTCATTCTCTGGTTCTTTTGCATTTATTTCAGTCTTTTATGTCCCTTATTGGTGTGATTTGGGTCTTAAATAGATGCTACCGGGTATGCATGTCCAGAAGGAGTTGTATAGGTGTTTGTCTGAGTTAGAGTCCATAAGTACAAGTCCAGGAGGCTGGGGCCCACTATCCAGACAGGACCACTTTTGGGACATGCCTTTGGCTCTGTTACATCGGATAGTGGAGGGATTACTGTATATATATATATATTTTTTTTTCCAGAAGAGGAGATGAAGGCCTGATTTTAATCCTGAGTGCATAGCCTGTTGGCTGTGTAGAGGGTTGAGGTGAACATTGATCACCATGGTCCTAGAACCAGTCACCAGCAGTAAGGCGGGCACTATTCGCTCCCTGCTTATCAGAGCTTGGCGGGAACGATGGTCAGACCTGCAGTGGGGAATACATATAAAGACGGTGAGAAGGAAACAGTCACTATTTTATGTTTAGGAGTTTTATATAGCAAACTAAAACCTTGCTGTGAGTACGGTACCATGATTATAGTAATTCAGGATGAAAAATGTTATTGATTGAGAAGAAAAGTGTGGCTTATGTGTCAGCGCTGTGAGAACTTTAGAAATGCCGCCAAACACCATTCTTGTATGAATAATACAACTAGAGGACACTTATGATAGTTTCCAAGAAGTTTTGTTTTTTCAGGTGTTGCCTTGGGGTGTGAGTGGAGACATCTACCACTTAGCTGATTACATTCTGCAGCAGGCTCTAATGGGACCCCTGCCAAATACCCTTATCCTGTCCTACCTCAGACACTCTCTTAGTTCTCAGGTAGGTTGAGTGACGTTCCTCCGGTAGGTTGAGTGATGTGGTGTGTCATAATTAAAATTTTATGATGCTGTCATAAAACTGAGAGGTTTTTGTACAGTTATGGTTTGTATGAAAGTATGAACATTTCCATCCAGTACTATATTATGTTAGATTTCATTGTACAGTAATATGATTGAATTTTGAACCTAAAAAGTTTTGGGATATCACAGTTTATAATTGAATGAAATATGCTATGATGATTGCTTATGGTCATGTTTATGTTTGTTCATGTGTATGAAATTTCACCAGTATGGTAAGTTTTTAACTTGCAATACTGTATTTTTCTTTTGGTTTTTGGGTTTAACTAACTCTGTGGGAGAATAATGGCAAGACTGAGTGTTTATGGATTTCATGGGAAGCTCTTTCTGAAATGCTGGATATTATTCTTTTGAATTTCTTACTGGTTATGTGAAATTATTTCTTATCTAATTCACACATTAGCAAAGTATTGAATTGCTGTTATTGCAATATTATACTGTAGTTTATATTTTTTTTCTCAGATTGTTTCGTATGGTGGTGTGATTGAGAGCATCAGCAAGTATGATGGGCTACACAAACCACACTGTATTCATGCTTTACTCACCCTTCTGCAGTCAATGATGGTACTCCATTAGTGTTTGTGTATCTCATGTGTTTTGCATAGAACTGTTCAGTTACTCAGTACTTGAGTTATTGCTAAATGTTTTGATAGAAGAATGATGAATTTTAATGATATACAGTACTCACTCGATGTAGTGCTGCTCTCAGGTGTCTGCCCTTTCCTCTCCATCCTTCTTTCCTTCCATTCTCTTCTGTCTTTCTTTCCTTCATTCTTTCATTATCCTTCTGCCTACGGGTGACTTTACACTCCCTCATCTGTCTTTCTTTCCTTCATTCTTTCATTATCCTTCTGCCTACGGGTGACTTTACACTCCCTCATCTGTCTTTCTTTCCTTCATTCTTTCCACTTCCATCAGCCTGTGGGTGACTCTACACTGAGTGACAAACCAAATGGTTTCCTGTACACCAGGAAACCATTTTCTATGCTGGGTGGTAACCATATAACCAAATTTTGGCGCCTGGTGGTTTAGTGGGTAATTATTGCACTTCAGTCGGATTGAGGCGGTGAAGGTTTATATCCAAGGGATGGTTGGTGTTGATTGCTCATGTAATGCCACTCAGGGATGAGTGAGGCTGGTCACTCTCATCTTAAATGTCGGGACCAACTGCCTAGCCCTGAGCTCCTACGCTCCTCGTGGGGCATTGTAGGATTAGATGATGGATGGATGGATACAGTACTGTAAGCCATTGTGTATAACCATAATGGAATATGTAGCATTCAGACATTCATTTCATTTGAAAATTGTATTTGTTAATACAGTTTGAATTATTATTATTTTTATTATTATTGTTGTTGTTTGCTGTTATTATTATTATCTTCATCATCGATCGTTTGTTGCCCCATTGGAAGCATAGGAGCCCAGGGCTAGGCAAGTTGGTCCTGACGAAGAGTGTATGTGAGTGAGGTGGAGGGGGGGAGGGGGGAGAGGGAGGCTGAGGATGAGATGGAAGGATGGGGTGGAGAGGTATATGAGAGAGGGGGGTGTGAGTTGGGAGCAGGGCAGTGAAATGGCGTGGGACAGGGCGACGTGGAGGCAGTTTGTTTGTGGCCACCCTGAACAGGATTGAGGCATCTGGCAATAGATAGATAGATAGATTATTATCATTATTATTATTATTGTGGAAGGTAGGGATGCTTACCATCCATTCACTCAGTGTAGTGCTGCTTTGGGTGTCTGCCTTTTCCTCTCTTCCCTCCTTCATCTTCTGTCTTTCATTCCTTCATTCTTTCCTCCTCCTCCTGCCTGCTGGTGACTTTACATTTCCTGTTCTGTCCTACTTTTGTCCATTCTTTCCTCTTCCTTCTGTCTGTGGGTGAGTTTACACTGAGTGACAAGGCAAATGGTTTCCTGAACACCAGGAAACCATTTATTATGCTGGGTGGTAACCATATAATCAGACTATGGTGCCTGGTGGTTTTTTATTCATCAACTTTGTCTGTTTTTAGTAGTGTATTGTATAATATAAACATCATTGAAAATGATAGTATACAGTTTATACCAATATAACCAATTTGGGGGGTAAATAAAATCCTTGGGAATGTTTTTTTTGTGCGTAAGTCCAGGCTGCCATTGCGGCATTTTTCCTGATCATGTCACACGATTATTATTAGTCATTATTCTTATCCATCCATCCATCATCCAGTCCTATGCTGTCCCATGAGGAGTGTAGGAGCCCAGGGCTTGGCAAGTTGGTCTTGACATTTAAAATGAGAGTGCCCAGCCTCACTCATCCCTAAGTGGCATTACGTGAGCAGTAAACCCCAGTTACCTCTTGGATATAAACCTGCACAGGCTCAATCTGATTGGAGCACCTTATTTACCCACTAAACCACCAGGTGCCGTAATTGGGTTGTATGGTTATCACCCAGCATAGTAAATGGTTTCTTGGTGTACAGGAACCCGTTGGAATTGTCACTCAGTGCAGAGTCACCTGTAGAAGGAAGGAAGAAGATAGAATGAAGGAAAGAAAGACAGAAGAGGAAGGAAGGAAAAAAAGGAGGGAAGAGAGGAAAGGGTAGTCACCTGAGAGCAGCACTACATTGAGTGAGTGGATGGTGAGGGCCCACACCTACCACTTATTATTATTATTAGATTTGATGATAGAGATGATTTTTAGTCATTATTGTTACAGTACTTACAAAAAATTAGTAAAGTAATGTAATGGTTTCAGAAAAGCGTGTCATGCAGAGGAAAACCTGAGGATTGTCTGATGCTAGCTACTTCCATTGTTGGTGGTGTAAAATGGTTGGCACAGGTGAGTGGACGTACAGTAAAGTGTCATATCCAGTACTGGTACCTGTACTTTTAACTGTCTCCTTTATTTATAATGTAGAAAATTTAGTTTTCTGAGTTACTTCCTTGTTATGCTAGTAGTTCTTCTTGTATTTTACTTATGCATGTGTGAACCATCAGGTTCAGTATGGGAGAGTAGCATATGCTTATATTTAGTGTTACGTGGAGAAAACTTTGCATTCAATTTTTGCCACATCCATACCAACAGACCTACAAAACTTTTATCCATGGTAGGCCTATCCCACTGCCCATTACCGTCTCACCTTAACCTACCTTTTCCTCACCGCCCATCCCACCCATTTTATACCTTCCTCCACCCACCACACAGTAAACTTAACGCCTTCATGGCTGCCGGGGTCAAATGATGTTTAGCTGATAAATGGCCACAGGCGTCATTTGAGCGCGGCCTATAAAAAACTGCAAACATTTTTGGGAAGTGAACGAACATTCTGAACGTCTTCGGACTGACCTACAATACACTCCCATATACCTCATCGACCAGTTCAGAGCCTGGTGCTGTAATGAGTGGATTTTCAATTTTTCTGCTCCTGGCCATTCTTAAACAAGCAGAACTGCACCCATTATCTCGACCCAGGCAAAAAATATCATCTTTGTCCTCTCTTGCAAATCACACACAACCATCTGTTTACGATTATGAATTAATACAGGCACAAACAAAAATTACTTGATAATATGCGAAAAATACAATTTTGTCTTGGTATCTTTACCTATTTGCTTAGGTTTGTTGTACTGGTTTGGATCATTCAATGCAGCACGACTTGTAGAAAACTGTGAAAACTTTCGGGAAGTGAACAAACATCTGGGACATGAGACTGACCTTCACACTCTCACACCTCATCTGTTGCTGCCAGTTCGCCACCTGCTGCTGTGACGAGTGGATGTGCGATTTTTTCGCTCGTGGCCATGCCTAAACACACATAGTTACACCCATTATCTCGACACAGACAGAAAATATCATCTTTTTCCTCCCTTGCAAAACACACAACCTCTCTGTTTACGGTTATAAATAAACACAGGCATAAACAAAAAAAGACATGAAAATAAAAGAAAAATTCATTTTTGTTCGGTATCTTTACCGATTTGGTCAGGTTTGTTGCACTGTTTTGAATCATTTTACACATTCTTTGCCTTTCACAAGCATAACAGGATAGTTTTCTGTGTTCACGTGATGCTTTTGTGGGTGAAAAGAATTTCCTTCCCTTCCTGCTAATCAGCTTGTGCAAGGTGCGAATGGCAGGTCGTCTTGCTTATATCACTGAATATTATTAAGCAACAGCACGTACATACACCTATCTAAAGAGTATGTGTGCAGGGAAGGATTATTGCTAAGTACTGCATATGAACAGTAGCTAAAGCCATTCACATGAAAAATTCTAAATGTAGCAGAAATTTCTTTTGTATAATCATATATGAACACCTGTAGTGTGCTAAGGAAAGGAAATGGTAGTGTGTATATAAGAGAGCTTTGTACTTTGTACAGGTGATGGCATGGACTATACAACAGCTGGTGGACCTGCGCACAGCCCCTGAACATTCGACAAATCTCAGCTTGGCTGCTTCTATTCTTGTCCACATTCTCAGCTCACCTTTCCTCACCTGTATGCTTGAAATTGGACGCCGAGAAGAACCAAGTAAGAATGGAAGTTTACTAATGGAGATATTACAGGACTGTAAAGATTGTTTTATGTATGTCAAAACTTTCCTTAACCCCTAGACGCCAGGGGTTTTCCGACTTTACCCACTCCTCCCAACAGGGGATTTCCATGATTTTGGGAAATATACCCTTACATGAAACCCTGTTATCTGCCAAACTATATTAGCTAGAGAAAAAATTAAAGATACATAAGACTCACCAACCCTTTCAAATGAAAGTACCTTCAGGTCTCCAGGTGGTCCCATCGATGAGTAAGGATAAGTTAAAGATGACTGGTTTTCTGTGTTTTGGCTGGCTGTTTCCAAGTGCGTGCCACTAGCAGTGACCTTGGACTCGCTGGCCAGCTTTGGCAGCACTGACTGTTGTGGTGATTGTAACACTGTCCAGACTTCCTTTGAGGAAAACTGGAATTTTCCACTCAGTCTTTGACTTTTCATTGCTCACCATCGTAAGGATGAGTCATCACTCTGTTCATGTGGCTCCCCATAGAGTTTTCTGCCCATTTCATAGTGTCACTGTGCCCTGTAGGTGTGTGGGAAAAGAACAGCTTTTTGATTTTCTGTACTTAGTTCTTGCGTCAAATATAATCATTTCCCTCTACTAAGGGATTTATATTTGCACTTGATATCACAGTTATGGGTAATTGCACTTTGAGAAGTAAATGCTCTGGCTGTTTCATGCAGTATGGTTGAGCAGAAAATGGCATTTTTGAGCCACTCCTTGCCTCTGCCTCGCGTTCTATGCGGTAAACTCGCGCATTGAAGGGTTTTTGGTTATGATTTTTGGTCACTCGTGCACAAGGCGAATCGCGCACTGCGATGATGTGGACTGTGCGAGCCTACTGTATATGTAACTCCGTTTCTGGCCGGGGTGGTGCTTACCTGGTTTTCCCTCCAAGTGCCTCAATTATTGTAGTAGTAAATTGAGTTTTTTTTTTTTTTTTTTTTTTTTTTTTTTTTTTTTTTTTTTGCAGGTGGAGAATTTGAAAAACAAAGCAATGGTGTGGTGGTGGTGGTTATTGAGTAACCTTGGTCTGTCTGGCTGAGCAGACCCACCAGCCACAAGCAAAACTGCCTCTGCAGAGTTGCCCCATTCAGTGAACTAATATTCTCTTGCAGTGGACACTGGACAGTGCCTCATCACAGGAAGGTGCAGGAAAGGGGGTGGAAATTTGGTTCCTGGATGGATGCCTCATTTACGTCTCCACACAGTTTATGGGCACCATAGTAGGCTTCACATCACCCCATTATTTGGTCATATGTAATAACATTTACAAGATTATGAAAATCCCAGCATGGATTTTGTCTCTGTTTGTGGGTGTTTTTCCTGCATATGAATGGTGACTCTGGTTACCAGGCTCGTAACTGGATTTCACTTCATGGTAATACTTTCAGCTCTCCTATTCAGGTCTCTCATTACAAACATGCAACAACTCTTAGGCATCTGTCCTGTCACCTTATATGCAGCAGTTGGTCCCAAAACCTTGCTTTCTCTTCCTAACCTGTATCATTACAAAGTGCATATGCAATGATCACTGCTTCTTGAGTGCAAATTTGACATAAATGCAATTCAGGTTGATACATTTTAAAGTTTTTATTCCTTTCTTACAGCCTTGAAAAAGATGTATCATTGATGAATATCTCTGGTGAAGGTAACTGTTGTATGCTGAACTGTTCCAGCCATGTTACTCTGTAGTTTGATAGCCAGTTGGATGTTTGCTTGTTATGACAAAGAGAGACTGAAGCTGTTTGTGATTGATATACTGTATTTTGTCAGACAGCTGAGAGTTTTGAAGACATAAACGACAAGTAAACAGATGTCAGACAGCTGAGAGTTTTGAAGACGTAAATGACAAGCAAACAGATATATGTTCCATTAAACTGGACATTGTTAGCATATTCCTGTGCATTTTTTTTTTTTTTTTTTTTTGATCGTACCCACCCATATATCATTCAGAAAATTAGGATGTGATGATGATGATGATGATGATGATGATTCAGAAGTAAAACTAAAATATGCAATACTTTTGTTCAGGTACCTGGGGCAGCTGTGTTAAGAAAATGGTAGAAGTTGAGACATTGCTAGCAGGTGCTGGTGGTATTGTTGAGAACAAAGATAATCTTATTAAGACTGTCTGGTAAGTTGCAGTTGCTTACTTTATGACAGAAGTATCTGCTGAATTAATGCATGGATATATAGTTGTAAAGAATATGTCAAGATTACATAATTTGCATAAGGAAACGTGTATGAAATACTGGTCTTGTAATGTATGCAACACATGTATTCTGATGTAACTGAGCTTTAATGATTACACTCTTTTTCATTAATATGAATGGTGTTGTGTACAGCCAACTACGTGATCACCAACCTTTAGACAGTGTGGGGAAAAAGCACAAATTTGATAGCATGAAGGTGCCTCTTTGCCACGCCATGCATAGCCTGGTCATGTTGGAGGTCCTCTCTCACACCACCCGCCATGCCTCAACTTTTGCACAACAACTACTTCTTCTTCAGCAGCTCCAGGTATGCTCACTGTTTCTTTTATTACTGTTCATTAACCCTTTCAGTCTGTTGATTTGTTTTATTGATCATCTTGCTACTTGCAGATGATGTTATTTCTGTATATCTCTATATACTCAGGTTGCTACCCCCAAAGAAAGGGAGGTAGCTGAGACAGGACGACACACTCCCAATTTACTCATCCACACAAACACACTCATTTGCATCTTAGCCCAAAGGGGAGGAGGGACAGATTCTCACCGTACCACACCACACAAGGGTCAACTGCACAGTTCAATCGGTGTCCATCCCCGTACCCGCACCTGACCTGATCAGCTGATCAGACCAAATGTGGGAGAATATCCCCTCAGGTGCGTCGTCATTTATTCTTCCACAATTTCTCTCCAATCATTTCTATCACGTGCAGCCACTCTTCCATGCTCAACAGACATCCCTCTCGCATCCAACACTCTCTTCACACTATTCATGGTTTTCCTCTCAGCCTTACACCTCTCACATCTGATTGGATGATGTTATTTGGATATGTAAAATCCATCCTAGACACCTTACCAGCTAACAAAGCTCCAAGTCCAGATGGAATTCCTCCAATTGTTTAGAAAAACTGTTCCCTGAACTTGCTCCTGCTGTAGCTAAATTATTCAGACTATGCATACGTACCTCTTCATTCCCAGATTCTTGGAAAGAAGCCAATATCCACCCAATTACGAAAAAAGGAAATTCCTCTAACCCCCCTGATTACAGACCAAGGGCTATCATGTTTTCTCTTGGTAAAGTGTTTGAAATTGTAATTGATAAGCACATAGGTAAACATCTTGAATCCAGCAGCTTGATTATTGATAGACAGTATGGTTTTCACCACAAAAGATCCGCTATTGATATACATAATTTCCTGACTCATGTGATCCATCAGTCAGTTGACCAACGTGAAGAAACTTTTGCAGTAGCCCTTGATATTTCTAAAGCTTTTGACGGAGTGTGGCACCGTTCCTTCCTATCGAGACTCCCTTGCTATGGCCTAACATCTTTTGTTCCTCTGATTTCCACATATCTGAGTAACAGAAAGATAACAGTTTAAGTAGTTGATGTATATTCCCATTTCCACTTGATTAATGCTGCTGTGCCACAAGGATAAATTTTGGCTTCAACCCTGTTCCTAATTCAAATGAACCCTTTTGCGCACGGTAAGTTTCGGTGAGTTTTCTGGCTCATGATTTTATTCCACCCCCCTCTCCGCCAGCTCCCCTGCGCAACTATGAAAACATGTATTCTGGCCTTATTTTTGCCACCCAAACATATGTCTATCTATCTATCTATATGTATACATATACAGTAAAAGTCCATTAATCCGAATGGCAGTGGACCGAGAATCATTTGGATTATCAGATTTTTCTAATTTTGGGGTGGGACCCCAGAGACAATTTCATGTTTAAACTGAAATTTTACCTAATGGATCACTTTTCATTCATTCATAATACAATATGACACATATTAACATTATGTAATACACAAATTTTGTACTTAATAATGTTTACTGAAGACACGAACTGTAATTGGTAAATTAAGAGATGTTATGGGTTTGTTAAAGCACCTGTAATGTATAGTGTTGAAAACAGCAGTTGCAGGCAGGTAAATCCAAGTAGAGAGAGTAAGTCCAGGATTATTAATAATATGCACGTATTGTAAAAGCACAAGAACTTAATATGTATTACTGTGGAAAATTCCTTAAACATACGGTACAGTATACTGTATTTCACTTTGTTTGTCACTTTCACTCATCGTCCTCAAGCATCAGCTTAGGACTACCTGCTTCTTCTAGAGATCCTTGAGGTGCCTTCTTTGGAGTGTGGGTAGGTGGTCTTGGGTAGAGCGCCTACCGCCGGGTGCACAATACTTATGGCCAAAAAAAAAATCACCCATTTCTGGGGGTAAAAATTGAGCCACAAGTTTGTGCGCTAGCATGACGTCACGGTACCCTGAGGCCTTCCGACGCGCTGGTTGGTTCTCGCCTCAGTTGCCCACGGGCTGCCTGAGAGAGAGGAACTCTGCTGCGTCTCCCTCTCTTTTGGCGCCATTTTTTACCGAGTGTCCCGCAGTGTTTTGGCTTTCACCACTTTGTTATGGCACCTACCCGTAAACTATCGAGTGAAATCATATCCCAGATCATTGCTCTAAAGGAGGCAGGCCACCAGACAAAGGAAATTAGTGAATTGGGTGGTGTGGCTCGATTGACAGTGCGTCGGTGGTGCACGTGGTTTCGAGTGGAAAACAGTGGTGAAGTTCCCACAAAGAAACCGCGGTCTGGTAGGCCTAGGAAAACTTCCCCAAGGTCTGTTAATTTTTTAAAACATGCAGTGGAGTTTAATCCTCGTGTGAGTGCAAGGAAAATAAAGGAGAGCAACCCGGAAGTGTTTGGTGAGGTGTCTGTGAGAACAGTGTCTCGTAGGGTCCATGAACTTGGTTACACAAGTCACAGGCCTGTGAAGAAGCCTCTTCTCACAAAAAACCAGTGACTTCGTAGGCTTGCCTTTGCTAATAAATATCTTAACTGGGGTGAGGAGCAATGGTTGTCAATGTTGTGGTCTGATGAGGCAACGTTTAGTGTCACCTGTAACAGAGGAGCACGTGTGTACCGACGCAAAGGTAGTGACCCACTTGACCCTCGGTATGTAGAAAGCACAGTTCAACATCCTGATTCACTCATGGTATGGGCTTGTTTTTCTGGTCAAGGTTTGGGGAAGCTTGTTGTGCTTCCGAAGAACATAAGAGTGAATCAGGATGTTTACCTGGAGTAAAGGATACCCTACGAAGCACTAAAGGTAAATAAAATGCATTATTTATATGTTTTTTGATTGTTGAAAGGTTTGTTTCGTTGGAGGGACGCAGGGCGCTCGATACTTCTGATGAGCACTGTAGTAAAAAATGACCAGCTGGTTGACTTGGTTGGGTTTCACCAGGCCACCTGTTTTGCTTGGCCAGGCAACCAAAGATGTACAGTATGTTGCTTGCCACAGGGTGCAGTGTGAAGCATTGCTAAAACACTAGGCAACTTGTCTCTTTAGCTGCCCAGTATAGGAGGCCACTTACAGCAGACATGTGGGGGGGGGGGGGCTACATCCGTTTCCTAAGACGACTAGGGCAGGGAACATCATCAACATTAGCTGGCTCCCTTACCTGGTGATGAAGGGGGAGCACTTGGTTCACAAGATTGATGAAGATTAATCCAGTTGCCACAACTAGGCCACCAAAAGAAAGGTTGTCGATGACCATGCTTCGAGCTCCATCACCATTTTAACCCCTTCTTTACCAAAAATGTGTTTTGATGTACCCCCGTACATCACCAGTAAACACCTGTGAGACACCGGAACTGCTACCGTTGTACGCTGGTACACCCTCTAATGAATGGCAGCTTATGGGCCTCAGGGGAGCCCGGTAAGGCTGTTTCTGAGGACCTCGGGTTAGCAACAGCTCAGTGTTTTGACAACAAAGACTGTGACGAAGTTCTGACGAATTTTGACATCATAAGATACGTCATGACTGAGTTACGGTGGCACCAATGGCTTGCTCACTCATCTGTGATGTAACCTCTTTTAGACCAATCATTATTTTATTTATAATTTCTACTACAGATATCGTACTATATTTTCTGCTGACATACGGCAAAGTTTACACCCCTTGGCCTGCCTGAGAGAGTCAGTTACCACGCACTTGACCACGAGAGAGAGTGTATAGGATATTTTTCTCTCATGGCGTCTCTGGCAGATTCCGATAGTGACGACTTTATTCCTCATGAGGATACTTATTTAGATGTATCAGATGATGATGCAGCAGTGTCTGATGTGTCAGTAGATGACTGTGATCCTGAAAATGATAGCAAAGTTGATGTGAGTGAGGAGGAGGAGGAAATTAGTAGCGAGCTTAGTGACGCTGCATTCTCGGCAACAAGTGGGTCAAGGTTGCCATCACCATCACGTGTGTCCACACACTTCATGCTTAGCTTACAAGGTAAATAAATAAGCCATCAATCTGTGCAGGACATTTTTTTCAAGCCAGTTTGTACAGTACTTACCTGGGTAACAGTACTTTAGCATAAGATATGTAAACTTATATATTGTAATGATTTATTTTATAATATTTTTTTATTACCAGCATCATGCTGGGTTTATGTGATCATCAGTATACAAACAAATAAAAAAAGAGTGAATGGTTTCGACGTGGCAAAAAATATACACTACCCCTCACACTACGGGAGGGGGAGCTGTCAGGTCGGTATGGGGGGTAAACGTAATGTTTACACTGGGGGGAGGGGGAGGGAAAGAAGGGGTTAAGGTAGTTGACTTCAGTGTGAAGCACATTGATGTGTGTCCAGTTTCACTGAGCACCGTTGAGAGGATGGTCACATGGAGAGGTTGAAGAATGAGAGATTAACTCTGAGAGTGTGAGTGAGGTGGAGGGGGGAAAGGAGGGGGAGACTGAGGATGAGATGGAGAGATGGAGTGGAGAGGTACTGTAGGCCTACTGTATATGAGAGGGGGTGTAAGTTGGAGTGAAGGCAGCATGATGGCAGAGAACAGTGACATGGATGTGATTAATTTGTGTCCACCTCTTATGGGATTAAGGTGTCTGGCAATAGATATATGGATAGATAAACTGATAGACTGTGTTGATAGATTTTCCAGGTTTTGTACTTTTCTCTCCTGTTTCAGAATCTTTCCCACTTCATAGTAAGTGGAGGAAAAATTGAATTTCACTGATGATGATCTTGATTATTTGTTATTGTGCTGTACCTGACAGTATTCTGCAATCACCAGTCTGATAGTATTGTAATAATACCTTTTTTGTCACTTTCAGGGTCTGAGCACTGAAGAATTGTTCCTGGAATTATTGCGGAGTAGTTTTCTGGGTCTGAGTTGCCCAGAGTATCAGCCCTACCAGGAGCTGAAGTGGGTGGGCTTCACCTTCATCAAGGTCCCCTCCATCCTCAATACTATCCACCTTACGTTAAACGGACCAGGTTAGCCCTCTCTTACCATCAGCTCTGCTTTGGTTCGTGTGTGTGTGTGTTTGTGTTCTTACATAATTGTTCTTACCTAATTGTATCTTTACAGTAATGAGTCAAGCTCATACTGTCCCATGTCTTAAGCCACTTTTATCGTACATATCCTTAAATTTATGAATTGTCTTGGCACACACTATTTCATTTGGTAGTGCATTCCACTGATCAATTGCCCTATTTAGGAAACTAAATTTTCTTACGTCTTTATCGCCTCTCTTTTTATGCAGTTTTTTGCAGTGTCCTCTTGCTGATACATCCCTATAGGTTATGTAATAATTTATGTCGATTTTCTCCTTTCCTAATATGCATTTTTATTGCATAATCATGTCTCCTCTTTTCCTTCTCTCATGTAGTGTAGGTAGATTCAGTTTTTCTAGTCTTTCTTCATAACTTAGATCTCTAAAGCTTGGTACCCATCTTGTAGCAGCCCTTTGAACTTTTTCAATCTTATCTCTGTGTTTTTTGAGATGAGAATTCCAGACTACTGACGCATACGCAAGCGTTGGTCTGATGAGTGATGTTAGTATCTTTCTCAGCATGTCTTCATCTATGTATGTGAATGCTATTCTCATATTTGCAAGCAGTGTATACACGTTCCGTTACATTTGTGTGTGTGTGTGTGTGTGTGTGTGTGTGTGTGTGTGTGTGTGTGTGTGTGTGTGTGTGTGTGTGTGTGTGTGTCTGTCTGTCTGTCTGTCTGTCTGTCTGTTTGTCTGTCTCTCTGTCTCTCTCTCTCTCTCTCTCTCTCTCTCTCTCTCTCTCTCTCTCTCACTAATGCTGGTACCTCTTCCCCTCATTTTTTTTTTTTTTATTTTTTTGTCCTTCTATACAGTCATTATTCAACCTCTTACTTCTGTTTGATGTTCTTAGGTTTGTTTTTCACCTGTTAAACATATTATATACAGTATGGGCTTATAAGTTGTAGATTGGAGTTACCAGTCATAGCTTGTAGTTCAAGATGATTTACAAGTGTTATAGTGATAACAGATTCATTCACTTCTCAGTTACATATATATATACTGTTGAACTGGGTGATATTTCTGTATACTATTGAGCCAGTGCTGAACATGGTGTTTAAATTTATTGCAGTTTTGCAAATGCTGAAGCAGTAAATTTTGATCAAAGGTTAATTACAGTAGAGAGTGAGACTCAGTTTACTCTGTGAAGAGCTTCTGCTCTTTGCATTATACCTTTGTATGATGTGAAGAGCAGAAACTTGTAGGGTTTGGAAATGGAAGATCTGCCATTTAATTGTCCCGGATGGTAATTTCCATGGTTACTGCAGCACTGCATCCCATTGCCAAATATAACTGGATGAAACAGACAGAGCAAAACAAAGAAATGCACATGTGAATTATGTGCTCTGCTGATTTGTATGTTGTGCTCAGCAGTAGTTAGTGTGGAACAAGCATTAATAAGTTATTAACATCATTTTGATTAGTGTCCTATCTCTTTTCTTCTCTCCTGTTTACAAAGATGATATTCACACTTATAGTACAGTAATGCATGTATTCTTGCTGGTGTACCATAGGTGACTCTGGTAGTGGAGGCGAGTGTGAAGACCTTGCAAAAGCAGTACAGCGGCTCTCTCAGATGACCCTTTTGATGGATCAGGTGGATTCTCGTATCAATTGCAATTGCTTAGAATACCTTCTCAATGAGCTGATCCATGTCAATAAAAACCTCATCCCAGAAAGGGATGCCCAAGCAATTGTTGCTATCAGGTAGGTTCATAACTTCTGCTCATTAAAGGTAACTTGAACCATGTACAGTACTTGTATACAGTAGGTATATACCACTTTCTTTTTTGTGTCGAAAAACTAAATGCAACACTTCTTCCTCATCTTGAATCCTCTCTTCATTTGTGTATAATATACAGTAATTGTCTTCCAGCATATTCACCTGAATGCTATTCTTTTGAGTCAGCTGAAGGATATGTTTCTTCCTCCTATCCAAATCACTCAGATATACTGTACTCACTTAAAAATGTTATCACTCCCTCACTGGCATTTATGAGAAAAATTGGTTTATATAGAACAAACTAGCTGCTTCATCAACAGAATAAGCTGTCAGTATTCAGTCTGTATGAGTCTCAGAGTTACCCACAAGTCACATTCTCTGGCCAGCCCCTCCAGTTCAGCAGACCGCAGAATCTTGGGACTTACTGGATACACATGTGACTTTTTCTTAGCATGCAAACAACATTGGTGTAGTGCTCCTACATGAACTGAGGACTCTACAGATGCTGGCAGGTGTGAGCTTTGGCTATCAGAAAGAATTGCTGATAATAGTTGACAAGCAATTACACTCAGTCTTCGAGTAACACGGACGACATACTGTACACTGGACAAGGACCGTGGTGCTCAAGCCTGTGTCACTCAGACAATATGTTTGTTTATTTAATGGTTCAGTGTAGTATGACGTCTTACCAAAGCTCTTATTTTTACCTCTTCTTACCACCCAGTCCCATATATATTACCCCCTACTTATACCCATCATCAGGTAAAACATTGAAAGAGCTATAACTTGCCAGCAAAGGTACCCGGTGTTGCCGGGCCAAAAAAAAGGCGAACACTCTAATCTTATTTGTTCTGGTTCAATCATTCTCTCTACTCCAGAAAGACCACGCTTGGGAGCAAGGGATCATACCACAGGGCGTCGCTTTTGTGATTCTGTTATTTTGAATTCGCCCGGGCTTTCAAGTGGTGGCTTGTATCATCTATCAGTACTGCCAATGTCCAACATTAGTCAGCACTCCTAATCTCATCTGTACTCCCATCCTTTGTTGACAGTTTAGCCATTTCTCCCCATTCTTGACTCCCCTCCCTACCTTCCCTCCATTACCCTCTCCTCTCTCCTGCCCGGCCATGCTGCGCTAAGTAAATCATCCCTGGATTTTTCCACTGATTTTATCCATTGAAATAAGCCCTATGCCCTATTTTTATACCAAATAATATATACAAAATAGAAATAAGGTAAGTGATAGTGCCATACACCTGGAATTGGCTAATTATCACCTGACAACACCTCCCATGCACTCATTCGCTAATTTTCGCTCTTTATTTCCCCTTGAAATATGCCGTATAATCTATTCTCGTAATAAAAATATATATAAGAAAGGTAGGGAGAAGCCAAAGTGATATTTACATTCACCTGGAACTGCCTAATTTATTATGTATTGTCTAGATTACCTGCCGATCATTTCATAGCTTATATATTAGCAGCTGTCACCACGCTGACATTGGCAGCATTGCACTCCCCCTAGGCCACCACACTGTATTCAGTTTACTGTCGTCTTTCAAGGTGAAACCACGTTGGATTCGCGCCTGTCCTATTCCACCGCTTTTTAGCCCCATGCAAAGGGCCCTGTGACCTCTACCCCCTACTAAACCTCGTGTGGAAAGGGGTAAAGGGTTAAGTGAGTGGTGTGGAACGTGAACTGGCTAATTTATCAATGAAAATGATGGACAGTGACTACGATCTTTCTGGTGAGTAAAACAGTGCAAGTGGAAATGTAAATAATATGTAAATAATGTGTAAACAGCAAGTGAAAGCAATGAATGTAAATATAAGTGAACAGTGGAAAATAGTTTTATAAGTTACTGCAAGTGACAGTGCATAACACAGCATAAATAAAATAGACATGTAAATAAAATAGAGAATGTAAATAGAAATGTAAATGAGTAGTAATATAAGAATACGAGTATATATACTAGGAGTAATGAAAGTGAAAGTTTCACTCTAGCATGTATAAATACTATGAGTTATGAAAGTGGAAGTGAAAGTAACAGATTCGCTCTCAGCGCTAGTATACAGGACGAGAATGTGAATGCTACGTATTTTACTGAAAGAGAAATTGAATGCCTACAGTGACAATAAACTAATATTACTGAAGGAAACTTATGGATAAAGACTGCAGATATATATAAGTGTTATATAGTAATAGAAATATATGGATAAAGACTGCAGATATATATAAGTGTTATATAGTAATAGAAATATATGGATAAAGACTGCAGATATATATAAGTGTTATATAGTAATAGAAATATAAAGTGTGAGTGTTTTTATGAATAACAAATGATAGAACAGCAGCGGTGAACGAGCGCAAGTGGGAAGGACATATGCGCTCATAATTTTCATTGCTTTCACAGTGTTTTTTTTTTTCCGAGTATGGATTCCAAACTATTTGAAAATCATAGAATAGTGTTTCTAGTGATAATATCAGGCTGTGGTAATCATATTACGGGTTGTCAGGAAGTGTAAAATGGAGACTTCGTTACCCAAGTTCAGAGGTCTCCACAAGTCCTACGGTACTCGACGAAGGCTCAACAAACATCCCAGGAGAAAGCTGAAGGTATGTGCCATATGCTTATCTAATTTTAATATTCTAGGACTAATAACTGATTTTTGGCAAATATTTTTAGAGAGTCTGTCGGAGCGCGAATATGCCCGCAAGACACGCAAGTCAAGACAAAACAACCCCGCGGTTTATGGGTTAAAAGTAGATAAAAATTTAACCCTATATGCCTCTGGCATAAGTTCATATGCTTTGAGAATGGCATCTTTTAAACAGTCATAGTTAGCACTTACGTTTAAGTACTTGGGTAGTGTGATGAGTAAGGATGGAGGTTTGGAGGGTGAAGTGCTTGAGGCCATGAGAGATAAGGCGAGCTGTCAAGAATGTTAAATCTTTTCCTCATCAGTTGTGCTGCCTGTAGTTGATGAATTTAAGACCTTGCTATTTTCCTTCTGTTACTCAGCAGTCAGTTTTTCTGCTTCTAGGCAGAATATCAGTAAATGTTTTTCCCAGGACTACACAGAGACCTTTGTCCTTGACCATAAGTGGGAGTGACATATAGTGTGGGAGGGACAAAAAGTGAGAGTGTGTTCCAATAACAGTTCAGTTCCATCTTTCTCGACAGCTACTTATTGGCTATGTTTGGCATATGTTAACTTGTAATTGATAGCCGGTGCCCTCCGTTGTTTAATACTGGCTGCAGATTACACTTAAGACAGCTTAGTGGCTAGTTGGCCAGGAGAGGCGGAGTAAGGCTACTATAAAGCTTGAGGACCTAGTGAGAGAGACACATTCTGCTGCACTTTTCAACATACAGTATTTTCAAACATTACTAAGATTACAAAACACACTGTTTGTGCACTATTTCCCATTTTTGGTTCACTTCATATGACACTAGTGTGTGGATTATATCTGGATTATATCATCGACGAGTTCTCCTTGCCTCCACTGATTGTAATCTAGTTAGGTAAGAGAAATACCTCGTTTTACATTTGTATAGTGGTAGGTGGTGGCGACCATCATCCACTCACTTGATGTAGTGCTGCCTACTTCCTTAGCCTTTATCATTCTTTTTCTCTGCCTGCCCTCCTCTCTTCCTATTTCTCCCATCTTTCCTGTCACTTCTTATTGCTTTTCTTTCCTTTACAAGTGGCTTTACATTGAGTGACAAGCCAAATGGTTTCTTGTAAGCCAAGAAACCATTTACAACGCTGGGTGGTAACCATATAACCAAACCATACGTGTCTACAAGTGGGTTGGTGGAGGGTTAGTGCCCCTCCCCGTAAAACAAATAACTCAAATGGCTACCCTTTACGGGATTATGGTGTCTGGCAATAGATAGATAGATAGACTTCTGTTTCACCCATTCACTACTGGGGTAACTACGCCAGTGACGCTACCCACACACTGAATCAGTAGCTCACAGGAGGTTGTTCTTGAGAGCTCTGCACAGTTCATTAACACTTACATCAACAGCTCCCTGTTCAACCACCACTCTACTCACCATTCTATAGAAGGGATTTCTTACTGCTTGGTCTTTCTTTTAGTTTCCATATTTTTCTCCTAGGTGCATAGGTCCTCTTCTTCATTACCTGCTCTTTTAGCACCATGTCACATTTCAGTAATCTGTGTTGCTGCATACACTCTTCGCTCCCTATAACTTTAACATCCCTCTCCAACCTGCTATCAGTCCTCTTGACCAGGAGTTTGTCTATCTGGCTATTATTTCCCCCAGACTCGTATGTAATCAACCTACTCTCTCTTTTCCTAAAATGCTTGGAAAATAAATGTCAGAAATGAATTTGTCATGGTTTTATTATTAGATTAAAGCATTTAAAATTTTCATTAACTGAATTCCAAATTTTCACGGCAAAATGGCAAATTTTTGGAATGCCTTAACCCTTTAACCGCGGGTATTGTTTTGGTCTGACTGTCCTCTCCCGCGGGGGTTTCAGCCAAATGTAAACAAACCTTTAAACCTTAATAACTCTGCACAGAATAAAGCTAGAGAAAAAATAAGGTACCATTAGAAAGTACTAACCTTCAGCTTTCCATTGATGTAGGTTTCATGACTTTGTTGACTTTCACAGGACGGGCAGTGCCGTTAGAAGTGAGGGGTGTAAAATCACTATTTTTCGCTCACACATCATTACCTTCGCTCATACACCATTACCAAATGCCAACCTCATTCTGATAATAATACTATAAACATATATGAACACTGCAGATACGATAAACACCCACTCTGTGTTCACTGAGGCAGGTAAAAGGCACTGTAATTACCTGCACTTCACTGCCACATCAGCGGTGTTGTAATCACTATTTTTCGCTCACACACCATTACCAAATGCCAACCTCATTCTGATAATAATACTATAAACATATATGAACACTGCACATACGATAAACACCCACTCTGTGTTCACTGAGGCAGGTAAAAGGCACTGTAATTGCCTGCACTTCACTGCCACATCAGCGGTGTTGTAATCACTATTTTTCGCTCACACACCATTACCAAATGCCAATCACATTCTGATAATAATACTATAAACATATATGAACACTGCACATACGATAAACACCCACTCTGTGTTCACTGAGACAGGTAAAAGGCACTGTAATTGCCTGCACTTCACTGCCACATCAACATGTGTTGTCACTCACACAGCTGGACAGATACTGATGCGCGCTTGGTCAGGGGTGGGGTGAGGGGCCCAGGGGGTGGGAGGTGGGGCCCCAGGGGGGGGAAGAGGGAGGTGGGGGTCGGCTGGAGTGAAAGAACTTAATAGCTACTCTCCCTTGAAACAATTGGCGCACGGAAAAAACGCGGGGTATTCAAAATATTCACAAACATTCGAGAATGACACCCGCGGTTTGGTCCAGTTTTTGCAACGTCATTCTGGAATGACACCCGCGGTTAAAGGGTTAAATCAAAATCGGCAGCCAAAAGGGTTAAATTGATCTCGTTTTTAATACCATTTTTATTCCCTCTCGTTATTATCTTTTTCATCTGTCATTGTGTTTTTGTTGGAAAAGGAGTGTAATTCATATGAAGGAAGTCACTTCAGAAGTTTCTGTTTTGATAATAAGCACATATTCTGAGCCCCTTCAGCATGGTGTATTAAACTTACTAATCATAACTGTAAATTGTATGTTGATTTTTACAGAGTGCAAGAATCTAACGTCCTGGCAAACATCCAGAACAACGAAGGGCAGGGGTCCCATATTGGTAACCCAAACCTCATCCTTCGTGCCCAGCCCACCGTAACTAGCATTCTGAAGACTCTAAGCAACAAAAATCAGGTCAGTCACTTGTAGTGTCTTAAGTCTCTAAACAGTAAGATCATACACCCACCGCAAATTGACTTAGGACCTACACATCGAATTGCTATGGAAGAGTTGTTTGTCTTTACTTTGTGTTTCCACCTCTACCAAGTGAATTTTTGGTGCAAGAAGTAACTGGCAATTCCTCTGGTGTTGGCAGGAGGTGGTGAAACACTCAGCATGTCAGTGCTTGCCCAGAAAGGAGAGTGGGAGTATATGTTCCCGTAGCTCCGAGCCCCTCTTTTTTCGTATGCATTACTGTAGATGGGAAGTTGTTGAATGCTGTGAAAAGTATGTACGATGGTGCGAAGGCTGCAGTGCGTGTGGATGGTGAACTAAGTGAATTTTTCTCTTTGAAAGTTGGTTTGAAACAGGGATGTGTCATGTCTCCATGGTTGTTCAATCTGTACATGGATGGGGTAATAAAAGAGGTACAAGGTAGGGTAGTGGATGTTGGAGTGGCCTTGGTGAGAGAGGATAGTGTTTGGAAACTCCCTGTACTGTTGTTTGCAGATGATACTGTGTTGTTGAGTGAAGATGAAGGGGAGCTGCAAGGCTTGGTGGATGAGTTTGAGAGAGTGTGTAAGAAACGGAATCTAAAGGTGAATGTAGGGAAGAGTAAAGTGATGGTCTTTGAGAGAGGTGAAGTCAGTGAATGTATAACGAGGTTGGATGGTGAGGAATTGGAAAATGTGAGTACGTTTAAGTACTTGGGTAGTGTGATGAGTAAGGATGGAGGTTTGGAGGGTGAAGTGCTTGAAAGGGTACAGCAGGGAAGAAAGGTTGCTGGTTCCTTGAAAGCAGTGATAAGAAACAGGGAAGTGAGCATGGAAGTGAAAAAGTTATTACATGACAGTATTGTGATACCAACTCTAACGTATGGAAGTGAAGCTTGGACGTTGTTGGAAGGACACAAGTCAAGAGTGAGAGCAGTGGAAATGAGTTATTTAAGAGGAGCCTGTGGAGTCACATGGAGAGACAGGCTGACAAATAAGGATGTAAAGGAGCGTTGTGGTGTGGATGTGGATGTGATAGGAATCGTTAGGAAGATTACACTGAGTTGGTTTGGCCATGTGGAGAGGATGGAGGGTGAAAGACTGACGAAGAGAGTGTATGTGAGGTGGAGGGGAGGAGAGGTAGGGGGAGGCCGAGGATGAGATGGAGGGATGGGGTGGAGAGGTATATGAGAGAGGGGGGTGTGAGTTGAGAGCAGGGCAGTGAAATGGTGGGAGATAGGGTGACGTAGAGGTGATTTGTTTGTGGCCACCCAGAATGGGATTGAGGCATCTGGCAATAGATAGATAGATAGAAGTGCTCCAAATACTTCTTACGGTTGTACCTACTAATTGTTTAAGAGAACAGTTTTCACTAACTTTCCCTCTTGAAAGGGGTCCTCATTCGAGTCTGGTCACTGCCCTTCTTACTACTACAGATGATTTATTGGCCCCCAGGTGGCCCCTCCACTTTAGTGGGGCTAGAAACGCCACTGGGCCACATGGTCATGGCCCCCCGCTCATAGGTGAATAAGTTGTATGAAATACGAGGATGACTGTGAAACACTAGAAAATATTCTGATTTCTTCTAAAAAGGTCACAGAAGTCACTGCAGGCCTCCGTAATAGACATTTGAAAGCTCTGAAAGATCATAACTTGAAAGGTTGAAAGCCACTTATGTCTGACTTAGTCCCCATCACTCCAAAATCTGGCTACGTCTGTGTAAGGGAGGAAATATATTTAGAGTTTAATATATGTGAACAACTGAAAATCTAGGTAAAATATTTCTGCTTTCATTGCTTCATTGTCATGAAGAAACAAACATATGAAAATAGACATTTTTGTGGTTACGTTATCCAAGTGAACTAGCTAAACCTGTGGTGTACATGTATGAAGGGTGCGAGGATTGCATACACCATACACATATATGAAGTACACGGAGGTGAACAGAGCTGCAAACATGCGTGCATGCAAACGGAGATTATCATTGTGAGAATGGCCAGGTAATGCATGCTCTCTCGACTCGCATGCACTCTATTGGCGCTTGCAGGGCTCAGCTCATCCATCATCACCGTAGCGCTAGCCAGGCAGTATCTATAGACAGTACAATGCTGTATGGTGTGCCACGAATTGAATCAGCCATGATTTTTCTCCGTGTATGATCATAAATTCCGACCTTCCCCACGCCGCGATGCATTTTGTAATGCTGGTCTCGACCTGGTCTCGAGCCAAAACTCCGAGACCAGAAGCTTCGAGACCAAGATCAAGACCAAGACCACATCAAACTGGCTTTGAGACCGGTCTCGAGACCAAGACCAGTCTTGAGACCTACAACACTGCTAACAACTGCCGCATGCAGGTTTATGGTGTCTGGCTGTGGGTAGATATGGATAGATAGATAATGTTAAAACTGGTGGTTATCAGAACTTTCATGTCAGAATTTGCCTATTGCTAAACAGTCCTCCAAATGATAAATTTTAATCCAAAATACATTATTAGCTATTTATTTTTGAACAGTGATATGTCTGGTAGTAGTAGAGTAACCCTAGTCTGTCTGGTTGAACAAACCCATGAATTGTGGGCAAGCAAGTACTCCTGCAGGTTCATCCAGTGCGGTGAACCAGTGTTCCATGTTGGTAGACAGTGCCACACCATAGCAAGGCATAGGGAAGAATGGAGGTTTGGTTCATGGATGGATGCCATATTTGCATCTCTCCATCCAGTTAATAGGGGCACTATAGTAGGCTCCACATTAGTCTGGTTCACAAGATATAGTAAATTATGTATTACCAAACCATAACTGCCATTTTTTTGTTTTTTTGAGGGGATGGGGAGAGGAGGGGTTTGTTCCTATCTTAATGTGGTGCTTCAAATATGTTATCTATATATGTATGTGACTTTTTTTTTTTTTTTTTCAGGAGTCAGTGTTACCAGTGATGAACCTGCTTATCAGTGGCAAGAGTCGGGACCTTCTGTTGGCTGCTGCAGCTGCATCAGGAAGCTTACACATATTTGCACAGAAATTTGTTAAGTTCAATGAAGCTAGTATGGTAAGATTTTAAAGATTCTTTGCACAGATTCTTTTGAACTTGAAAATTTGAAAAAGTAAGTGAGCTCTTTTCATGATCTGAAATCAGATCAAAGCTGGATATCCGACCCTGTGTAAATTTATTTTATTTTGTGTGTATGTGTGTGTGTGTGTGTGTGTGTGTGCATGCGTGCGTGCATGCGTGTGCGCTTGTGTGTATGTATCTGTAAGCTGGGTAGAAATATAGAGGATTGAATACTGTCTTCTGCACAGGATCCACAGCCTGGTGAAACTTCAAAGATGGCTGCAAACCGTGCTCTTATGTTTGACATCTCCTTCCTGCTGTTGTGTCACATTGTCCAGCTGTATGGAATTGATGTAAGTAAGCTCTCTTCTCTATTCTGTAGAGGTCGTCTTATATATCTTTGTTGTTTGATAATACAAAAGCATAACTTGTACAGCAGTCTGATGATTAACTAAGAAGACTTTATTATTATTATTATTATTATTATTATTATGATATTTATTTTTTCAATTTATTTTTTCTTTTGGCACCTGGTGATTTAGTGGGAAATTACGGTGCTCCAATCGGATTGAGCTGGCGAAGGTTTATATCCAAGGGATGGTTGGGGTTTATTACTCATGTAATGCCACTTAGTGATGAGTGAGGCCGGTCACTCCCATCTTAAATGTCAGGACCAATTTGCCTAGCCCCGGGTTCATATGCTTCTCATGGGGCAATGTAGGATTGGATGATGAATGAATGAATGATATTTATTTTTTATTTTTTGCTACTACCAGTCATTGTTATACAGCTTAAGAAAGATTCCTTACCATGAAGGAGTAAAAAAAATCCCAATTAACCTTCTCCATGCAATAACACAATTTGTACTTAATTCATGTTACTGTTAGACTATAATAGTTTGCTAAGGAAAACCCATTGTGATGAATGGGTTGAGATAATGTAGTAAAGTAGTATCTATTCATAAGCTTTAACCCTTTGGAGATGGGATGTTTCCATCAGCAGGATGAAATTGGTAACAACTAGCATAAAATTATTAAATGTCCCAGGTCTCATTTGTCCTTTTTGGCATAAAAAGCATCTTTTATAACAATACAGTTCTGTAATTTGTTATACTTGAAAGAAAATTCTGCATTTGGAGGCTGCAATAGGATTATTAGTACATTAAAATGTGTTAGCGGCATAAGAACAAACAGTCAGGAATAGGAGCATTGGGGTGGTAGGTGGGGGCACTCAACATCCACTCACTCGATGTAGTGCTGCTCTTGGGTGGCTACCCTTTCCTCTCTTCCTTCATTGTTTCCTCGTATGTCATTCTTTCCTCTTCCTTCTGTCTATGAGTGACAAGCCAAATGGTTTCCCGTACACCAGGAAACCATTTACTATGCTGGGTGGTAACCATATATCTAGACTATGGCACCTGGTGGTGTAGTGGGTAATTAAGGCACTCCAGCCTGATTGAGCCTGTGTCAGTTCATATCCAAGGGGTGGTTGGAGTTTATTGCTCACGTAATGGCATACAGGGAAGAGTGAGGCTTGTCACTCTCATCTTAAATGTCCCAACTTACCTTTCCCGGGCTCCTACAATCCTCATGGGGCAGCACAGGTTTAAATGATGGATGAATGGATGGTATGTGGAGTATTGTAGATTGCATAGGATAAGAAACAATGAAGTCTTGGCCATAATGACATCTCCACCTGCCATGTGGGGTTATGGACAGCATTCTGCATGGCCATAAAAACTAGGACAATAAATCATCTGGGTCAATCAGCCAGAGTTTGTCATAGGCTGTGCTCCCTCCATCACTCAGCAGTGTGGGATCATTCTGACATGTGTAATATTAAATTTAGTAAAGCCCACTTTAAAATAATAAGTTTATGCTGTAGAGAAAATCTAAGGACATTGGAATACATTTGTTAAGACAGAAGATTATTTTCTTCTTATGCTTTTCTTGATGGAAATAACAAGTAGAATGATCATCCTTTCTCATTCCTACTTCAGGTGGTGGTTTCAGAAAAGTGTGAAACTTTTGTGGAGCAGTGGATGAAGGAGAACATGCCAGAGCCTGGCAGAGTCAAGGCACCTCTTGTGGCCACACGCACTGACCAGAGTGCCGTTGAAGAGTTCATCAGGGAGGTCAATGTAACAGATTTGGAGCATAAGTACAAGTTAGTTGATTCATATGTGTTAAGTTTTCTGATTTCACAGTCCTTTGAATTGTCCACAAAGGAGGCACACTCATACTAAAACTGTGGTTATTGTGAAGGTACAACCAAGTCTGATCCTATCAGAAGAGGATCCAAGTTGGGTAAAACCTATATCATCACAAACACAGTTTTCTGTGTATGTTTATAATTCATCTGATGTATTTTATATATGGTTAAGCATGTGTATGTGTGTGTTTTCTGTGCTTTTGTCTCTTACTTCGGTGTTTGCAGTAGTCAAACCCCGATATGTGATCCCGCAATAAGTGATACCCAAGCTTAATGATGTGGGTAGAAATACCACCGTACCCCACCTAACAATGGCTGAGATCCGGTTTTGCAGTGTGTCCTGCTTTGTATCGTCCAGGAGCGATGGGCTCAAAGTTTAAATCACACACTTTTCCGCAGCAGACTTAGCCCGCCCACTTGCCAGGATGCGCGGAAACACTCCCGCAGCCACGCACCCATTGCTCACCCCCGCATGAACCCATATTGCTCTTCTTACACCGCCCGTCACGGAGTGAGGATCTCTCTTACGCTTGCCTTCCCCACATCGTGTTGTATCACCAATATTATGCAAGCCGCTGTCGTAGTGCCTCGTAACTGTGTCCCAGGAGTACTGTGAGTAGGACAATGATACTAACTGTGTGTGGAGTGCGATTTTTTATTAATTTTGACCTAATTGATTGTGATCATGTCTGGTAAGGGCATTGCATGTGGTGGGGCTAGTGGTGGTAGTGGTAACCCTAGTTGGGGTGGTAAGCAGCCTGCTAGTGTTGGAGCTGGTGATGTTCCCATGAAGCGCCCTCGTAAAGCTCTGTCGGTTGAAGTGAAGTTAGACATTCTAGAGCACCACGACAAAGGCGAGGGTGCATGTGCTGCCGCACTTTGCAGCAGTTGGTGAGGGTGTGTGCCAGCGACGACAGGATGATGGTCCAGTCATTCTGGAAGGGTTATAACATATGCGACGCCATCAAAAACATCACAGCTGCATGGAGGGAAGCAGGCCAGCCCACCATGAGTGGTGTGTGGCACAAGCTATAGCTGGAGTGCATACATTCCTTCATCAGCTTCCCCGAGGGCATGCAAGCACCGCTGGTAGAATGGGTGCTGTAGGACATTGTGCAGCTGTCGGACAAGGTGGGCTTCGGGGAGGTCGACAGGGAGGAGATGGAGGAGGTCCTGGACATCCACAGGGAGAAGCTCAACAACGAGGAGCTCCTCATTGTGGGGATTCAGCTGGGGCACCAGGAGGCAGAGGAGGAGAAAGTCACTCCTGAAGTGTGAGCCCTTAGTATGAAAATTCTGAAGGAGATGATGGCCAAGGTTGACAAGGCCATCGCACTTGTGCATACTCACGACTCTGTCTCAGGACAAAGCAAGGACACATCAGATCAGCTGGTGGAGGGGATGAAGGTATACTGGATGATGCTGGAGGAAACGAAGAGGGCAGCCAGGCAGACTACCATCACTGCCTTCTTCAAACAGGCCCCCACCATGCCAGTGACCTGTAGAGGATCTCTCCAGCCCTTGACCAGCAGAGAATCTCCCCAGTCATCATTCAGCAGAGGAACACTGAGGGCTTTCTCCCGCCGAGGACATTGTGCTCAGCCCCTGGGCCTTGACTTATAAAAACTACATCATAGTTAGGTGAAAGTCATAAATGTGAGACTTAAGGAGCACCTCATCATAACTAAGTTGAGACTTTGTTAGGTCGAAGTCACAAGCTGCTGAGTTAGCGGTTGGCGCTGCGTAGCACTTGAGAGTTTCGAAAAATAAAGAAAAATCTAAGAAAACAACAGAGAAAAGATGCTACAAAAAATCAGAAATTACTACGATATTTTCTTAAATGTTTTCAGGGTAAAGTAAACAGATTAATGTCATTTTTGAGGAATTATTAATTTACCACTTTGTGTTGTGGACGAGGACATGTTGCCTCTCCACACCACTCTGTAAACAAACACCACCACTGCCATCCAAGCATGGAGAACTCCAACAGTGTAACAAGCAAACGTTCCAGAAAGCAAAATTGGACCCCGATGCCACATATAAGCTGGCACAGTTGTATCTTGAGAACATACACATGCTGAAGGGGGTTAAAGCCTTGTTTCTTGCCGTTGGTCTTGTTAAGGTCTCCCGCACCAAATCGGTCACAAAAATTATGCCTGCACGGTCCAAACAATATCTCTTGACCAGTTCTGCATCACATAGCTCGTTAAGCACATCTTTCCTTTCACGAAAACATCTTGGTTGGCGCTGGCGAATTTGTTGTTGTTGTGGTGCGGCGGCCATCTTTACTGTTATGATCGAGTCATAAGCCGCGTCCGAAGCGCTATAACCACTCGGGAGGGGTCTCAGGCTATGACTCAGTTTAAGTCGAACACAAGGACTTATGACTCGCTCCTATGAATTTAGGACAGACTTTCGTCTTATGACTCAGTCTTAGTGTTTTATAAGTACGGGCCCTGGTTCTGGACCTCACCTCAAGCCGATCCCCATCTTCCGCGTCACCTGAGTTTCCACTGCTGAACTCAGCCACTCCATCACTATCTTCCTCGCCTTAGCCTCGATCTCTGGCACCACTTCGGCCACTGTCTCTGTTTCCCTCGCCACCATGTGAGCCACTGCATCTATCTCTTTGCCTCACCACCTCAAACAGTCATCACAGCTGTCTCCCTTGCCACCTTGTCTGCCATTGCATTGCATCCCATCACCACCTAGTGAGTCTTCGCATCGCACCCCATTGCCACTCCCAGAGCCATTGCATCAGTCTCCCACTACCATCATCCCACCTTGCCAGGCTTCCTTCCCCTCTGACCCTCCCCTGGAGATGGGGTTTGAAGGCTTTGAGGAGGAGGAGTGAGTGCTAAGGAGCACCACATGTACCCTAGCCTTGGGGGAGATAGCAAGGATGACGACCAGGACCAGACATGGACTCACAAGACGTAAGTGATGATAGGTATATGATATTTTTTTATTTTTTATGATTTTCAGATTTTATTTGTTGGTTTTAGTGAGTTACTAACAGGTTTTAGACTTAGGTTAGCTTGCTTTACAGCGTTAGGCCATTTAGATTGCCTATATACCTTATTTTTGGACTCATTTTGGTGGGTTTAGGACTTGGTTGCGGGGAATCCCAAGGCTCAAAAATGCATCCCTATACTTTACATGTTAAATCAGCCCCGATATGTGATACCCCACTTAGCGTTGGGGTTTTTCTTAATGCATCACATTGTTAAACCCAGGTTGACCTGTACTATTATGCAGACTTGTGAATTACTAATTTGTTTTATGTTTCATGCACAATATTACATCTTTTTGTTGAAAGGAAAAATACAGTTTAGTACAACAGACTTAATTTGCACTGCTATTGTGTCTGCAAATTTTACTGCACAACTTGAAATGTGGAGATCACATCATTGAAGCTCATGATATATTGTAATGGTGAAATCCCCCAATTTTTGTAGAGTACCTCCTTTGGTTCTCATGAAAAATTTGTATCCCCACCTGATCATATGTGACATTAATTGCAGTACGCATACAACTTCTCGGAACATCACTGTGCATAAAGAAGACTTAATTAGAGTGTACATATGGTTAATTAGTGGTGATCACACTCCGTGACAGAACGGAGCAGTGCTTGGGAGTCAGGGAATGGGTATTTTTAAATGATGACTTCTGTAGGGTAAAATTGGGCAATTTTGCTGTGTACGGTGGTTTTTGCTAAATACAAACTGCCACATATGGGATACAATAATCCCTGTACTATCCGGACGCCCACTTTCCAGACCGGTCCTTAGCCCCGTGCCTGATGTGTACTATGGCAACCCTATACGTGGATTCTGTATTAAGAAACATAATTTTTGTATACATGTGTGTATTGTAAGTATATTTGACAATTGGATTTTAAAAAATAGATTAACTTATTCTGTGTTATATAAAATGCCTTAAAAAGGAATGGGGTTGATGGACTAGGAATCCTTAGGAATCCTACTACCCAGGAATGATCTGGGGAAAAAAAAAAGAAAAAAAAAGATTTTTTTTTTTTTTTTTTTTTTTTTAAATAACAGAACGGAGGAAGGAAAAACAAATGGAGAAAAAAAATAATCCATACACCAGATTACTGGTGTCCTCTGTTCATAAAATGTCTGTAACAGTTAGACTTGAACAGTTGTAGGTTGAAGTTTGGAGGAAAACAACTCTGGGGAAGCGAGTTCCAGAGAGATGCAGTTCGGGGAATGAAAGAATTCTGATAGGCAGAAGTTCTGCAATATGGTTGAGTGACATTCCAGTCATGAGCGCTACCAGATGCCCGTGTAGCACGAGGGAAGGCATGGAGAGGTGGCACCATGGACGCAACTTCATCTGAGCATTTGCCAAAAAAATATCTGTAAAATAATGCAAGGGAGGCAACATTCCTTCTTACTTGCAGGGGAGGTAGTTTATATGTAATGGCAGGGTTGTTAATGATTCTAACAGCTTTATTCTGAATTTTGTCTAGTTGTCTTAATGCAACCTCTCCACAACCATTCCACAAGGGTGAGCAATATTCAAGCTGAGAGCGCACATGACTCTTATAAATTATAGCTAACTGCTCATCGGCGAAGAAGTTACGGACTCTGTACAATAATCCAAGTTTCTTTGAGGCGGTTTTAGCAAGTGATCTGACATGAGAGGTCCAGCTGAGGGCACTGTTAAGTGAGACACCAAGAATTTCAATACTTTTGGAGATGGGAACATTAGTAGCACTGAAGGTAATGTACGAATCTGGCAATATCTGTCTATTAGTAAACTGTATATATTTAGTTTACTAGCATTAAAAGAGACAAGGTTGTTTTGTCCCCATTCACTGATTGTAGATAGATCTTGATTTATGGAGATGGCTGTATTGAGCTGAGAGGTAGAGATATTAGACTTTGTAAATGGATGTCTGAGTGTGAATGAACTATGTAGTGTTGAGTCATCTGCATATGAGTGAATGGGATTGTGAGTGACAGATAAGAGATCATTAATATGAACCAGAAATAGGGTTGGCGCCAGAACTGATCCCTATGCACGCCGGCGTTAATTGAGTGGAAATTCGAATATACATCATATACTTTTACTCTTAATTTCATGTCACTAAGATAAGAAGAATTCAAAGGAACAAAAGACGTTAGTCCATAGCAAGTGAGTTTGGACAGCAGGGAACGGTGCCATACTCTGTCGAAAGCTTTAGAGATATCAAGAGCTACTGCATGAGTTTCTCCAAAAAGATCAATTGATTGATGGATGGTATGAGTTAAGAGATTGAGTATGTCAATGGTGGATCTTTCGTGGCGAAAACCGTATTGTCTATCATTAATTAAGTTGTTGGATTCAAGATGTTTAACAATATGCTTATTAATTAAAGTTTCAAATACCTTACCAAGAGAAGATGTGATAGCTATTGGTCTGTAATTGGAGGGGTCAGGACGAACTTCCTTTCTTCGAACTGGGTGGATATTGGCTTCTTTCCATGAATTTGGGAATAAAGAAGTACGTATGCATAGTCTGAATAATTTAGCTAGGACAGAGGCAAGTTCAGGGGAACACTTTTCAAAACAATTGGCGGAATTCCATCTGGACCTGGAGCTTTGTTGGTAGGTAAATTGTCTAGGATGGATTTTACAAATCTTGTCTGTATTTTAAGTGGGGCAATTTCGGAGAATCAAGTTCCAGTACTGAGACATTCTGGCTGGTATCATCTATTGTAGAGTTTCTTGCAAAGGTACTAGCAAAGATATCTGCTTTCCCACGTGGGTCATTTGTAATATTGCCATCTGAAGATTTTAGTGGGGGAATGGAAGATGACTTGTTAAAGTTATTATTGAAAGAATTAAGAGTTGACCAGAATAATCTATTGTCATTAGGGTTGTTAAGTAGTTTTGATGCTTGCTTTTGAAGAAAGTTTGATTTAGATAGATTTAATACAGCTTTTGCATGATTTCTAGCAATTTTAAATTGGGAGAGTGATTCAGGTGTTTTTGATTTTAAGTAAGAGTTATATGCTAATGACTTTTGGGCTGTTGCTCTGGCACAATTGCCATCAAACCATTTTGGAGAGTTTGATCTTTTAGTGAATTGTTGACTTGGTATGAATAAATCCATACCAGCTAGTATTAAGTCACAAATGTGGGACTGGGTAGAATTGGGATCACTAGAGAAGAAAGACTGCCATGGAACATCAGCAAGTTCATTTCTAAATCCATCCCAGTCTGCCCTGTCAAGTGCCATCGGGTCACCCTGACAGGTTCGGAATGGGGAGGTGTAGGAGGGTTAACTAATGAGGCTTTGATGAGATTGTGGTCAGAGGATCCAAGTGGTGACAGTACCTCTATCCTGTATTGATCTGGATTATTTGTCAAGAATAAATCCAAGAGATGGGCATTATGATCAGGATTATCAGGTATTCTGGTTGGTTGCTTTACCAACTGGGTGAGATTAAACGATTCCGCAAACAGCTCGCATTCTAGACCAGCGTCGTCAGTCCGGGCAGAATGCAATAACCATTCAACATTGTGTATGTTAAAATCACCCAAAATGGTAATTTCATTGCCAAGGGTAAGGTCAAGGTTACTCAACTGAGTGGATATGGAATCAAATACACTGGGTTCCGAAGAAGCATTGGGGGAACGATAAACTACACAGATATATTTGGTAATGTTTTGGCAATTCAATTTATATAATGAGTAATCAAAACTGGATGAAGTGAAGTTTAAAATAGTATCAACTGCATATTGGGATTTGATATAACAACAGGTGCCGCCCTTGTTTCGAAAGTTTGTAAGGAGATGGTAACCGGGAAAACAAAATGGAGATATATCGGTAGAGGGTGAGATTTGTGGTTCTGTGAGGAAAAGGGCCAAAGGGGATATGGACTGAAGGAAAAAATGAACTGAGTTTAAGTTTGTGGTAAGGCCGCGGATGTTGGTAAAGAATAAGGCCGCACCGTCACCTCTTCGCCGACGAGCATTCCCGGAAATAGCAACAGTCGCTGCTGGCACAGTCGCTTGATAGCGACCGGGAGGACCCTGTGCCTCCAGCCCTACCCTGCCGGTAGTGGCAATCCGAGATACCACCTCATTTGATTGTGAGATTGCAGCGGCCATTACTAAAGATGTGAATAGAAGGTGTGATATGTTATGCGCATGTAGTGTGGTGTAGACAGTTGAAGGTAGAGGTATCATGAGAGCATGCTGGCCTACTCTCTGTGTAAATGAATGCACTGAAAATGTTCAGAAAAGGGAGATGGTCAGGATCAAGTCCTGAGGGCTGGTGAAACGGGAGCTCCAGCTCTCCCTGTCACCAGCTTGCCATCAACCTCGGGAGTACTGCCCTGTTCGACTGGTGCTACAGTCTACTCCTCACTCCTGCAGAAGTTTCACAGCTGGGCTTCATGCCTACTTGGGAGCCTAATTAAACTGGGCAAGCTTGTATGGCTGTGTGTAATGAGCAGTGTGAATGAAAATTATAAGAGAATAAATAAGAGGAAGTATTCATGAAAGGAAGAAATTGTCAGTAAGTGAATGATGGGAAAGCTATGATATGCACAGTGTCAGGTTCGTGCACTCATGGATGAGTTGGACAGTAGAGGAGTTTGTTGAATGATGATTTAAGATGATTAATGATTATAATTGAAGCTGTCACATATGCTCCTTCTGATGACAGAGGTATTGAAGGAAAGAACAGTTGCAGCCTTAGTGTAAAATAATTTCAGAGTTATACTGTACCTGAATAAAAATTTGTGTTTATCATTTTTCAGCATGATGCGATGGAGTGAAGTGTGCCAGGTGGCAGGTGTGGCATTGCGTGAGGTAGTGACAGCAGCACAGCAAGGAGCACTTCCACTGCAGCATGTGCGAGAACTCTTAGACCGCCTCCGATACCACCTCTGCTGCCTCCCCATATGTGTTGCCACTTGGCTCTGCTCTCATGTCCAGGTCGGTCTGGTCTGGGATGATAGTCTTATTGAATTGATTTTTGCATGACATGCAAGAGCTATTACAAGTTTCAGATACAGTTTACTGTAGTCAGACATCAGCTTTCATGAAGTGTTCCATTTGAAGATTTAAATATTTATGGCATTATCAAAAGTTCCACAAATAACAATTGTAGGAGGATCTGAGAATTACAAAGGATTAATGAGGTGACACATTTCCTTATTTCACTTTACATGCTATTGACAATTAATTTATTTCTTGTTATTAATAACATGATAGGTGGGGGCACTCATCATCCACTTACTCGATGTAGTGCTGCTCTCGGGTGACTGCCCTTTCCTCTCTTCCTTCCTTCCTTCCTTCCCCTTCTGTCTTTATTTCCTTCATTCTATCCTCCTCCTTCTGCCTATGGGTGACTTTACACTTCCTCCTCTGTCTTGCTAAATTCCTCCTCTTTCTGCCTATAGGTGACTGTACACTGAGTGACAAGCCAAATGGTTTCCCGTACAGCAGAAAACCATTTACTATGCTGGGTGGTTACTGTATAACCAAATTATGGTGCCTGGTGGTTTAGTGGGCTACTAAGGCCCACAAAACCAGCATGCTTGTTTACGTCCACAGGCTTTGGTTGTATTAGGTTTTCCTACTACCTCCGCTGATTCTTTTAGCACTTTTGTTAGTTTGTCATTCAGCTCATCAATGTCACATTCAGCATTACTGAAAGCCTGAAATCTGTTCCTTATTTCCAACTGAAAAGCTGCTTTGTTTTCGCTGACTTTTATTGGGTATGTCCTTTTGTCTTTAATCATCTTCTTTCTTTCACTTTTGAAATTAAATCTTGCTGTGCAACCCACCATTCTATGGTCACTTCCAATATTTACTTTGTTGATAACTGTGACATTTGTGATTGTGTTGTTCTTATTTTTTTTATTTTTTATTTTTTTTTTTTTTTAATGTGTCCGACTCTGGGCATAGACTTCACAGCCTGCTCTCAAGGCCCAGTAGTCCTCCTACATACCATACACCTCTCTACATGCTATAATGAAGTCGATTTCATTCTTGGTTTCTCCATTTGGGCTTCTCCAAGTCCACTTTCTCCCTGTTCTTTTGTGAAAGAATATATATACACACACACACACACACACACACACACACACACACACACACACACACACACACACACTCAACCCCCTGCTATCACGCATTCAGCTATCGCGGTTATCTGCCATCGCGCTCACATCAAATGCGCAACCATACATGCTATCATGCACCCCAAGACAGCTATCACGCGTCGAGTTTGAAGACAGGCTAAGCGAAACTTATTCACACGGCCCTTCATACGAGGTTTGCCGAGGATACGATGGTTAATCGGAACGGTAACATGGTAAAATTGCTGATGATACCACAGGCATTTGGTATTAGAAAAATCACTATCCAAAATCAGTTATCCTTGACCCACCACCTAGAGTAGTATGTAGAAAATATTTCCTCAGGATGAAGAGGCTAAATGAATCAAACTCATGCAGTATGATAATTTGCCTTATTTGCCATAATTGTTGAATTAATACAATGTACATTTTTAATATAATGGTTGTAAAACAAAGCTTTCTTTAGTTTTGTTTTCTTATACCTAGGTTGTGGATTCAGAACAGGCTGCAGAACCTTTGAGTTTCCTACAGTATCTCCAGTCCTCCCTCAGTGACCATGATCCATCAGTACTCACTCTAGACAACTTCAAAGACAGGTACAGTACTTAATGCTTTCCTAACCAGGTAAGTGTACAGTAATTATATAATAAACTTTTGTTGTCTGCAGATTTGTTTTTTGATAACTTCACGAAGGCACACTGGCTTGCTCTTCATATGGTACTTTGCCTTCATGATTCAGACTTGGTATACCTTAGTGATAGCAGTGGTGTGCCACAGCATTCTGTATTACAGTTTGTATTTTGCTTGTGCGCCAATTTAAACGATGTTAGAGAGGGATGCCATCTTTGTGATGGTACCAGTATTACTGGGTAATTCTGCTACCCACGTTTACCATTTTTAAACATGGTGATAGAGCAGCAGTCAGTAATCACAGAGGAATTAGTGTATTGAAAAGTATAGCAAAGCTGTATGATATGGTACACTGTACTAGGCTAACACGTTGGGTTGTACCGTTCAGAGAACAGGCAGGATGTCAGTCAAAGAAGAGGATGTTTAGAACATATCATAACCTTATGATTGTTGATTGATTAAACCACATACGTCCACTTGCACATCCTCAAGCACCTGGACAATCTCTCTTTCTTTCACCTCATCATTCGCTTCCCTTACATTCCATGTAGCCATCTGTACCATGTCCTTTGTTCGGTCCTTGGTCGTCATCTTTTGGTCAGTCCAGGTCCGAGGCTTCTTGTTCGTATTTTTAGTTAGTTGTTTTCTGGGGAGAGGCACTAACCCTCTGCCATCCCACTTGTTGTCACGTGGGGAACATGTGTTGGTTTGTTATAAGGTTACCGCCCAGCGTTGTAAATGCTTTCCTGGTTTACAAGAAATCATTTGGCTTGCCACTCAACGTGGGGATACCCTAAAAACCAAACACGACTACTCTAAGTGGGTGGATGATGGGTGCCCCCACCCACCACTAATGATTTCAAGATTGAAAATATCTGACCAGTGACAGCCTGATTGTGAGGACAACTATAAAATTAGTTAAGTGGTGGATGAGAAATGTGTTGTATTAAGCAAATAAGTTATGGTAATAATGATTACCAAGGTACTGTTTATCCTTAACCCATCCATAGGTTAAAAAAAAATGATAATAAAAATATTCAGGATGCTATTTTATGTTAAATATTAATCTTCCTGGATTCTTCAGGCAAATATTTTAATTTTGATGTTGTCATATATCTGTAGTTTTTGCTTTTACTGATACAGTAATATGTTTATGGGTACAATTAGTATTTTCCTTTATGAGGTATATTCATGGTAAGAAGAAATTGTCGTACAGTTGATAAACAGTTTATTGAAGTACAGGTACAAACATGAATATTGATTTGCTTCATTGTGATAAGTAATGTGATAGTGGTGAATGGCTTTGGAATCCAAGTGACTTCAAGGGGACTGTATGAATGGAGGCTCCAGTGTTTTACAGAGTATTTTGTAAGATTTTCATAATTGTTCGACTATAAAGTAGAGTGATATTTATTACCACAACTACACATTGGGTGCCACAGGTCGACATTGATGGTACAAATCGTGGAAAACATGATCCAGGTGATGAAGGGTGGTGTCCAGTCATCATCATCTCCAACTACCATGTCCAGGTAAGTACAAATTGGTACACCCTTTTCATTTTAACTTGGCTTAAAGTTGCCATCTTTTAATCTTGAATGCTAAGTTATAACAGTAGATTAACATTAGAATTTGATGCTGGTTTTGGTGAAATGCTGAGGAAAGGATTTAGGGCCATACTATTGTCTGTACAGGCAGCTCTCACATAACTCGCGATCTTACAGCACAAAATTCAAATAATGCGGGAGGCAAATTTTATGTCTAATTATAGTCACAATGCGAAAGTGATAGACATTATGTGAGTAGAGGAAGTTGCCCATTTTTTTTTTGAACACCATGCTGTGTGACAACGATAGACATAACGTGGCCAGAGGCCCCAAACTATGGTTCTGACAGTCATAATGTGGCAAACTAGGGTCATAATGTGGTGGGAGGTGGGAACAGACACAATGCGGCCAGTGATAGTCATAGTGTGAGTTGCATCAGCCTATGACGTATTGCAATCAATTGTCTGCGCTGGGTGTCATCATGGTCCACTGAGTTTTCCTGCCCCAGTTGAGCCCGCCTATTTCACATTGGTACAGAAACAGGCATGCTTCACAGGTTGAAGCAGAGACAAAATAAGGATTGAATATAAATCAACGGTTCATTGTGATAGACACACTTATTCTGGCCAATAATTACTTTTCTTTGGCTTCCTCGCACCCCCCCCAGGAAAGTGCTTGTGCTCTCCTAGGGGGTTGGCCTCACATTGAGCACCACTGTCCCATGTAGACACAGCTTATCCTTGTTGGGTCTGTGGCTCCTTCATTTTCCCTACACGTCACCATGTGAAAGAACCCTGTTCTGACTCTGGTGGGACACTGTCTGCCATATCAAGGCAGCTGCATGCCTTTGGTTGATGGGTCTGCTCGGCCAAATAAACCATGGCAGAGCAACATCCAGTTTATAGTACCGGTTGTTTGGAAGAAACTGCAGTATTTTAGAACACATCCCTGAGGACTGACTATGTAATTTTGAACAATGTTCACTTTAATACAGGAGCAGCAGTAGCAGTGTTGGTGAGGCCAGCAATGATCCTCTCTTGTCATCCCAGGAGCCTCTCTCTCATCTCCTGCGTGAAACATGGAACCAAGTGTTTCCGGGTGGAGTCATATCACACAAAGCCCTTGCCACCTTCAGAAACCTCCTGAGGCTTGGGGGTACCAGATGGTTTGTCTGTGACCTAGTTAAGGTAAGACTTTATAATTGCTATTTTTTTCCCCACATAACAGTTTAGTCCACTCCATGTGCTTTTTCTGATTTAGTTACTGCAAAACATTCAGATACACTATATAAATGCTTTTCGTACATTTGTACATATTTCTTTTGTGCATTCCAGTACAATCTTGTGTAGCACAGAGATACGGTACTCAGTGTTAGTTTTAAGTATTATGTAACTATATTATAAAAAAAAATAATGTCATGATGTGTCAATTTAAGATGTAATATTTCTTGGTTAAAGATGGGGGTCTGTGAGAGTTTTGCATGTAGTAATACATTGATTCTTTGTTATACAGGCAGGAATGCAACAAGTATTTCACTCAGATCTTACCCGAGCCATGGACCTGATCTATGGGCTGCTTCACCAGGATGTTGTTGGCTGCACCCTCAGCCTGCTTATGCATGCCCTTCCCATGTACATCTCAGGACCTTGCACTGGTAATTTGTTATGGTGTATTAACATATATTTATAAACGATGATGATTTAACTCCTTAATGGTCCCTGGCGTCAAACAACGCCATACTGTACAAGTGCCACAGGTGTCAAATTAGAGCAGTCTGTGAAAAACTGAACGTTTTTTGGAAGGGAATGAAGGTCAATGATATGTTTACATGAACCTACTCTACCATCCCAGGCACTCAAGCAGTCAGTTCATCTCACATGTTATCACTCATTGATTCACATGTTATTGATGAGTATGTAGCTACAGTAATCCCTTAATTATCCGATGTAATAGAGCCAAAGGCATGTCCAGGTAATGGCTCCATCTGGATAATGGACTTCTCCCCTTGCTCCCCTTCATACAGAACCTAACTTTGAAAGCCAGTGTAAAAGACTACTATAGCACATTGTACAACACTTGTTCCTGTTGTTTAACACTACCCTGTCTGGTCAAGCAGACCTATAAACCACAGCCAAGCAATTACCATGGTCAAGCAGACCCATCAACCACAGACAATCACCACTGCAAGGCCATACCCTGCAGTGACATAGAAGAAACAAGATAAAAATGGCTGCACAAGAAAAATGCAATGGGCACACAAAACATAATGGTAAAACGGAATAAAATCATGGTACAGTACAGTAAGCTAGATTAAAATCAGCATCAACACTCACAGTTTAACCATCCCGCATCAGTACCCAGGATGTCCTGCTTCTTCAGAGTCAGCACTGCCCTCTTCCTTGGTGGAGGGGCCATCATCACACATCCTAGGAAGGGGTATGCAAGGAATAGCAAGGCCTGAAGCAGGTAGGGAACAACCACAAAAGGCACCACATGCACCGCCATGACAACTGTCGAAAAGGAGCTCTTCACATCACTGTTGCTGAGCGGGAACTGAGAACAACTGAGGGGGTCTTTAGTGTATGCTGGGTGAACTACCCAACCAGACAGGGCAGTGCCACTGGGCTATTCCTGCCTGGCCGGGTGAAAATGTTCACACGGCCATAATTTCCACCCGGACACATGCATTTTGTCTGGATAAATGGAATAATGTGTGAACAATGGTTTTGTACAACCAGATCACAACATCCGGGTAATGAACTTCCCCACTGAGAAAAGCCATGGCAGAAGAATCTGTAGGCAGTTACGTCCATATACAACTTTTGCGTTCTCAGTTACAGCTTTTTTCTGATGCTAACTCTCACACCAATAAATTGTTTAAAACATGTACTGTGGCTGGAAATGAAATTCAAGTTCAGAACTAAAAGATCTATCACTCAATATACAGTAGTGCTGCTCTCGGGTATCTGCCCCTTCCTTCTTTCCGTCCTTCTTTCCATCCTTCCTCTTCTGTCTTTCTTTACTTCATTCTTTCTTCGCCCTTCTGTCTATGGGTAACTTTACACTTCCTCTTCTGTCTTTCTTTCGTTCAGTCTTTCCTCTTCCTTCTGCCTGTGGGTGACTGCACTGAGTGACAAACCAAATGGTTTCCTGTACAGTAGGAAACCGTTTACTATGCTGGGTGGTATCCATATAACCAAATCATGGTGCCTGGTGGTTTAGTGGGTAATGGCACTTCAGTCAGATTGAGCTGGTGAAGGTTTATATCCAAGGGATGGTTGGGGTATACTGCTCATGTAATGCCACTCAGGGATGAGTGAGGCTGATCACTCTCATCTTAAATGTCAGGACCAACTTGCCTAGCCCCTGGCTCCTACACTCCTCATGGGGCAATGTAGGATTGGATGATGGATGGATGGATTACTTGTTGGTCTGATGTGTTCATTGTCATGTTTTCAGAAGTGCAAATGAGCTACTGAAAAAAAAAAAAAATGTGAAGCCCAGAAAGCATGTCACTTCCATTTGTTATTCAGTGTTGTTACATTCAGTTAAGAAGTATTTATTGTACAGGAAGTTAATCTGTTGTCTTATTTCCAGGTGAATTGATCAGCAAACCTAGAACAGAGGCCTTAGCTCGCCTCACTGTCAGTATGATTATCTCAGCTTGGCTAGCAGTCCAGCAGCAACCTGTTAAGTCAGAGGTTGGTTTGTAGCAATATTGTATATTGAATCAGTGGTTTGGATTTTGCAGCATAAAGCCTGCAAAATTTAGTTCATGGCTACAACATCCAGTGGTAATATAAATGGAAGTCTTGATGAAAAAGAGGTGAAGAATAGTCATAAACAGTATTAATAATAATAATAATAATAGTAATAACAATAATCGTAATAATAATAATAATAATAATAATACACATAGTAATAATAATAACAGAGGCTAGGTGTATGAAGTGGTTTTAAGATAATGTTTAACCATGTGGAAATACTTAGCTGGTGATAATTTGTGTGCCCTTGTCCATCTGTCTGCCTACTTGTGAGGATAATTTCTGTACATATGTATCCACCTACAGTATATTTCTATTTGTATGTCTGATGCTTGTTGCCAAACCCCACTATCTCATGTAAGGTACTTTTAAAAAGTAATTTGTAACCATGTCTTGATTAGGAGATGTTTTCGAGCCCTTCATCCTTCCTACATATATACTCACACTTTCACTCCAGGTGGTAGGTGGGGCACCCATCATCCACTCAAGTGCTGCCTATTTCATCATGTCTGTCATTCTTTTTCTGTGTATATTCTTCTCTCTTCCTGTTTCTTTCATCCATCCTGTCACTGTTTACCACTCTTCTTTCCACATCATGTGGTTCTACACTTAGTGACAAGCCAGATGGTTTCCTGCAACTCAGGAAACCATTTACAACATTGGGTGGTGACCTTATAGCCAGCTAATGGGTTGGCATGGAACCTATTACCCATGTGCTGTGATATCTGACATTTGTAAGCATTGTGCATGTGGTGTTGGTCAGTTCTCTCCAAAGATTGCACTGAACAGATTTGCATGATTATCTAGTGCTTGTGATGTGCAGGGAGGAAACTGAGCAAATGTATTATGTTTGGGGCCTGGGATTGCTCTCAGTGTCTCCAGCAAGTATGGGGAAGAGGGAAATGACTGATAGAGAGCCATTTCCCTTTGTGTGCAAGTGGCGTAAGGATTGGTTCCTCCCATGTAAGAAACAGCACCCTGCTAAACTGACAGAGCCATTTCCCCTTGTAGGTTGCAGAGGTGGTTGGGAGGTTATGCTTCCAGACTGAAATTATAGCTGCTCCTCCTAGCCTGGGCTGTATAGCTTTACCACGAGTAGGCTTCTCTCCAGTGCCATTACATATTTGGGGTGAAGCAAAATTATTTCACCAAGTACTGCAGTTATTTCCTTTTAACTATCTTGGCAAATATTTTTTTGAGTGGCTTACCTAGTATTGATGCATATATATTTATATAGTAAACTGACCTCAAATGTTCTGTCAGATATCAACAAGTATGTGTGAATCTCGAGGAGTAACCCCTTCTGTTATATTTTCCAAAGAAAGGCTAAGCAGAGTAGTTCCACTGCACCAAAATGTGCTCTGCCCACAGATCATGATGTCACAACAAACCATGCTATACCTCTATCATTATTCAGGTCCTCTTTTGTTCATTATACCTGCAGTACTTATGTTTCATTTGCCCTTGTATTTTTCTCACACCAGCAAACTGATTTGGGCCATCTAATGTCCCTTATACCATATTTGTTGCAATAATTTTTGTATTCTTAGCTGACATATGACACAGTTAGCTTACATTGGACCTGACTCCTATCTGACATGTTTATTTCAGACTGGATCTACAGTGAATGTTGGAACGAGTGGTGGTGGTGGTAGTGGGTGTCGGGGCAGGAAGCGGAACTATCACGACCGAGAACTGGAGGATCTAGAAGTGAACCTTCAGGTTCATTCATCAGATTTAGCAATCCCACGTGGCACCCCGGGTCTCACCAAGGATGTCACTGCACTCCTGGTGGCAGTTCAGTCACTCCTTACCCTCATGACACAAGTATGCAATACACTTCTTACTACCACTCATTACATTTGGTTAGAAAAGGTAGCAGTTGAATCATTTGTGCTTTAAGTAATAAGGTATATAATAATATCATGATTATGTAATGGATACCATTAGCCACCTTTTGTCACACAGAATTACGAATAACTGGATTAAAACCGAAAAATTGTATTGTGCATGGAATGCAAATACTCTGTCTTTTATGATGTTTTTGTACATGGATTATCTCTGTGGTGCCCAGGAAGAATTGTAGTGTTTTTTCTGATGCTGCAACAACCCACTGGAAAACCAGACTTTTGTTATTTAACATCCATCAAATTATCAGGGACCTGCCAGCTTTCTGACCGTAAGGATTAGTGATATATTTGAATGTTTTAAAATGGTGACTGGGCAGCCTTATGAGAAAACCAGTATCTCATCCTGTATCACATTATATCAAGTAACCCCAGCTGTTGTTTATTCTTTTCCATCTAGAGTATTTTTCAGTTAATTGATTTCCATTTTCATAAAATGACAGTCAATTTGGTCTAGTAATGTGTGACATTTAAAGACAGTTAATTTAGGCAGGGCGACAGGGTGTTATGTATGTTGGTACTCACATTTGGGTGAGAGTGAATGGAGAGTTGAGTGATGAGTTATCTGTGAATGTTGGTGTGCCATAGGGGTCAGTTTTGAGCCCCATATCATTTATCATAGTACTTGAAGCCTTCTCATGTTACTTCAGAAATGGACTTCTGTGGGAGGTGCTGTATGTCGATGATTTGGTGTTGATTGCAGAGAATGAAAGGGAGGCGGAGGAAAATTTAGGAAGTGGAGAGATGGTATGGGGCACAAGGGCTTGAGAGTAAATGCAGATAAAACAACAGTGATGGTATCTAGGACTGATGACGGTAATGTCAAAGAAGAGGGAGATTGGCCATGTGCGGTTGGTCACAAGGATGTGGGAAGTAATCCCGTCTTGTGCAGCATTTGTGATAAGTGAGTGCATAAGAGATGTAGTGATATTAGAGGTAGACTGCAAGATAATGCTGATTTCACGTGTGCAGTATGTTGGGGAGAGCATGTGGAGATTGTCAGGTATGAAAGCATTGATCTTGCTGGTGAGTCTCTTGAGTGTGTGGTGGAGTTTTGCTACTTGTGAACTTGGGAGACATATTGTGTGTTGGAGATGGGACTGGAGATAGCTTTGTGGTTAGAGTGAGGAGTGGTTCGAAGAAGTTTAGGGAGCTGTTGTCCCTCCTGACATTGAGAGGGCTTTCCCTCCATGCTAAGGGATCTTTGTATGTAGCATATATTAGGAGCGTAATGCTGTATAGTAATGAAACCAGGGCAGTAAAGGAAGAGGATATTCGTAGACTTTAGCCTGGGAGGCTAGATTTTCAATGGAAGAGTTGAGAAGAAGAATGGGACTGGAGAGTATTAGTGTTGTGATGAAGAGGGGTAGATTGAGATGATTTGGGCATGTAGAGAGGATGGGGGATGAGAGTTGGGTGCAGAAAGTGAGAAGTTAGAATGTTGTGGGTGAGAGAGACAGACCTAAAAAGACCTGAGATGAGGTCATGGAATGTGGCTTCAGGGATATGGACTGAATAGGGAGGCCGCCAAAGATTGAGCAGCATTGAGAGTCGTCATTAAGTGGCCATTGCCGACGCATGCAAGCATGTTGGAGCCTTTATAAGTGAAATGAATGAATGAACAAACAAAGTTACTGAATCTGGTGGTAGAAGTAAGTAAGGATACAGGGCGAAGAGCGGTACTGAATTTTCATACTGATGTTGACCAGTTGACTCTTGATATTTTCTGTGGACTGGAAACTTAGCCAAGTCCTGAAACCACCTAGCTACTTTCCAGGAGTTACTGAAAATTGTTAGGAAAAAAGATACGTTGTTCACAGTGAATGAGCTCATCTGCCACCCAAAAGCTCATCCCCTGTGCGAGGGCACTGTACATCTTTCAGTCTGTCTGCAATTTTGTGTCCGCTCTGTAACTTCCACACACACACGGACAGATTTTCATATAACTTCACACAGTTGTTCCCCATACCATGACAGTGTGTTGTGCACAACAACTAGCCATATGCTCCCAAGGTCAAGGTCACTCTTGGGGCTCAGACAAGTTCGGGTACTGCCATACTTAACACCCATACCTACATTCGTAACTACTCATTAACTTCCACATACATGGACAGATTTTCCTGTAACTTCACTTGTTCCCCATACCATAACGGTTTGTCGCGCACAACAACCAGCCATCTGCTCCCAAGGTCAAGGTCATTACATACCCATATTGTGTACACAGTGCTATTATACCCACATTGTATACACAATATGTATACAGTATATGTTATTATCCAGTAAGGGACTTTGTATTGCTTAGCAATACTTCATTCACATGTTTTTTATGGGTGTTAAGGTTAGGATGATGATGATGATGAAAATCATTACATGTATTAGTTTAATTGGTATTAAGGTTACTTTTCATTATATGATGGTGAATAGCTGTAAATCAGTTGTCAAACTGCTTGTTGATGAGTAACCTGGAAATTGTCTTTCAGGTGAGTCGTGCTGGTGTGGTGAGTCCTGTGACACAGTTGGTGGTCAATATTCTTCATGAGCTTGTGGCAGCTCCACATAGCCACACCCTTCTCACTCTCACTCCTCCAGCCCTTCTTCCAAATTTAGTGCCTTTGTTATCACCCCCTGATGCATTTACATATGCGGAGTTGCTGGCCATCACTGCCCCCAGACCACCCTCATACTCGGATCCTTCCCGTGAGTTTGCAGGAGACCTAATAGGAGCCCAGACACCAGCTCAGGCAGCTGGGGCCAGGAGGGCAGCAGCCAAGCTGCTCTGTGTCCACCGTAACCTTTCCCTCGCTAATGAAGCCGCTCTCCTTGCACTTCCATAATGCATTCCCCATATTCTGGATGCCATTTTTATATAGATCTGTATCAGGTATGCACAACGACATCCCAAAGCAATGTGACCCCACCTGGAGTAACTTCCTTCATACAGTCACAATTCGATTTGCAATTGGGTTATGTCAGGTAAGAACCGATGGCATACTGATAAATTGTAAAGGGGGTATCACACGGTACCTGAAATCATGGTTTGCCGATGGAACGCGTTCCTGGTTTGGTGGAACCAGGCACAAACCATATCACACACATTCCTCGAAAGCCGCCGACGGTTGACAAAAATGTAAACAAAGCACACCGTAGTCTATCCCACTGTCTCACATGAGTCACACGTATCAGAGGCAACATAGCTTTTCTTGAATTTGCTGAGAAGAGAGTGATTGCTGCAATGGCTCTTGCAGTGGTGGCACTTCAGGAGGAAGGAGGAGGAGAAAGAAGCGGTAGCAGCCAAAACCACGAGAATGCGGGTATGGAGTCGAGAATGGTTGATGAGAAGAGAGGAGGGCAGCCGGTATAGGGATCTGGTTCAAGAATTATCCCTAAAAGATTTACTGACATTGTTATTTCACGCATGCACGATATAAAAGGTTATTTAAGCTTTCATAATTAACAATATATATAATGGAAAGTAATAGGCATTCTAGGAGGGAATTATAACTTTTAAAAAATAAACAAAATACAGGTACTGCAGTATAGCCTTCTAGTTCTCCATTCAGCTTGGCTGTGCTATCAGAGAAAACATCTTGTTCCTGATTCCGTGGGCAGGAATGGGTTTGGATGGAATTCAGCCTTGCCGACGAAATCCTCAGCGGCTACCATGGTTTCATGGACGATTACCATGATTTCATCGGCAAACCATGATTTCAGGTACCATGTGATACCCCCTTAAAATGATACCAATTTAACAGTTCAGTGGGAATACATTGGAGGCCAGGGGTGACATAACGTTAAAAACAAATAGGTAAAAATAAATAAATAAATAAATATGCCACCCACCTGAAGTTCTGTTGTAGGTCAGTCCGAGTCATCACCAAGGTTTCCTTCCTGAGGCCGGGAGACAACTGGAGAGCCTGGGCAATCATTCCAGGTTATCAGGAGGTGATGATGAGCGATGAGGAGGGCAAAGCATTGAGACCTAGGGAGACTCTAGCTGTGTGATGGGTGGGGTGCAGTGCAATGAGACAGCAGAAGAGCGATGCAGTGAGTGGCAGGAGAGTGCTGAAATGTTTTCCAAGTCAAAAATTTCAGTATTTATCATGCAAAACAAACTTGCCTCTCCCTATAATATCACACACTGTACTATTCGTTGTGCATTTACGCTGTTACTTTGTGATAGTGATGGTGTTTCGATGTGCATGTAAACACAGGATGGCCATCTGTGCTCAAATGTATGACTGTTGACTTGCACAGGTGGCATGCATCCACAAGGGATCATTGTACATGGCCATTGCAAAAATCCTGTTATCGATTATCCCTATTGTTAACCTGAAACTGGGTATAAGATTTCATTATTATAATGATCAATCGCATACCAGATGATAGTATAGTATACTGTACTGGGTTGTGACAGCAGTTACCACTGCAATGACTGGTAGTGGTAGTGGTAACTCTGTTGTGCTGTACCATGGTATATTCACATGGGAATATCAAAACAAAGAGATGGTAAACTTGATGGTAAGCTAATGGGATTAGGTAAATGTGCTGGTAAGCTGATGGGATGGTAATGGGATGGAGTAAATATGCTGGTAAGTTGATGGGATGGAAATGATTTGGGGTAAACATGCTGGTAAGCTGATGGGATGGTATTGTTGAATCTGGGCCATCACCTTTACCACCCAGTGTGGTGGTAAATACATTGATGAATCTGGCCCCAAGGGGTATATAATGTTTCATTGTATTGTGGATGTACAGTACCAGAGAATGTTGCTACTTGTAGTGCATAGCAGGAGCATACCATTCTAGATTAATTTGTATGTATTGTGTAGTATTCAGATAAAATGGATCCTGGGCAGATGTTTCTTTTACACTTATGGAAAGTGATAAAACAAATTATGATGTATTGTCCAGGAACAAGTTTATACGGTAGAAATGTAGCAGATGGATGGAGGTAATGCTCTCCATTTGAAAAAGGAATACAGTATTACTGAGGAATATGTATGAAAGTATTTTCCTGTTCTGTACTGTATAGGTGCAGTAAAATCTGTACAGTAAGTCCTTCTTACCCCTGGGTGTAGGGTTTTTTTTCAAGAATACTCCCCCAGTATCCCTGCTTGTCGTAAAAGGCGACTAAAAGGGTTGGCGGAGGGTTAGTGCCCCTCCCCGGAAAAGAGCTAACTAAAAAAACAAACAATAAGCCTCGGACAAGGACTGACCAAACAATGACGACCAAGGACCGGACAAAGGACATGGTTATCGGAACATGGAATGTAAGGGGAGCGAATGATGAGGTGAAAGAGAGAAAGATTGTCCAGGTGCTTGAGGGTGCGAAAGTGGATGTATGTGGAATAACTGAAACAAAATGGTGAGGAGAAAGTGTGAGAGAATGGGAGTATGGACGGGGTATATGTGCAGGAGTAGGTGAAAATGAGAGGGCAAAGGAAGGAGTATGTATAGTTGTGAGTAAAAGATGGAAGAGGAGTATAAGACAGTATGGATCAGTTGGGTCAAGGATTGTGTGGGTAAAGTTGAAAGTTGGAATACAAATGTGGGCGATTGTGTGTGTGTATGCGCCAACGCAAAGATCGTGCTAGAAGAGTGAGAGAAGAGTTCTGGACAAATGTAGAAGTGTGCATGGAAAAGTTTGGAAGGAACGAGAGAGTGTTTTTGATTGGTGATATGAATGGTAAATTTGGGAATGTGAAGGAGGATGGAATAGTTGGTGAGTGGGGTGTGCCTGCTGAGATAGATGAGAATGGGAGTGCGTTAGTGGACATTTGTGCTGGGAGGGGGTTGGTGATAACCAATACCCTCTTCAGGCATAAAATGATCCACAGGTATACATGGCGAGTGATGAGAAGGGTGGGTGGTGAACTGAATGAAAGGAAGGCAATGATTGATTATGTGTGTGTAGATGAAAGGATGCGAAGATGTGTAATGGATGCAAGAGTTTATAGAGGTTGAGGGAGTGGACTTTCTGACCACTACTTGGTGGTGGCCAGAATTAGAATTCAAGTAAGATGGAGGAATAGAAGAAGGGAAAGACGAGAGGAAGGAGTAGTTGCAAGGAGAGTGGAAAGGTTACAAGAGGATGAGAAAAAGGCAGAGTATATGAGAGAAGTGGAGGAACGATTGGGCAAATATGAATTGGAGCAGATGGGAGACGTGGAAGGTGTGTGTAGGATATTTACAAAAGAAGTATATGCAGCATGTGATGTGGTGTGTGGAAGGAAGAGAAGACGGAGGGGGGTGCAAGGAACAGTGTGGTGGACTGAAGAGGTGAAACAGGCTGTGGCACAAAAGAAGAAAGCATACAATGAATGGATGAGAAATAGGGGAGTGGAAGAAGTTGAGAGGCGGAAGAGAGAGTTATATGTAGAAAGAAAGAGAGATGTGAAAAGATTAGTAAGAGAGTTGATGAGGAATTTGGAAGGAATTTGAGTGTAAAGTGGAGGGACTGTAAGAAAATGTTCTGGAAAGAGGTGAAAAGAGTAAGACAGGGTGGAAGTGAAGTTAGCAGGAGAGTGAAAGATAAAAATGGTAGATTACTAGTGGAGAAGGGAGAAAAAGTGAGCAGATGGAGAGAACACTAAGGAATTGTTGAATGTAGAGGATGGAAGTAATGCGAGTATAAGTGGCTGGGGAATGGCTGGGAGAAGGAGGGAGGTGAGAAGACAGGAAGAAATCAGTAGGATAGAAGTTGTGGAAGCAATGAAGAAAGTTAAACTGGGGAAAGCCCCAGGAATTGATGGAGTGTGTGGTGAAATGCTGAAGCATGGGGGAGAGATAGTAGTAGAATGGATGTGGAAGATGTGCAGATTGGCCTGGGAGGAAGGTAGAGTCCCGGAGGATTGGAAGTCAGGTATAATTATTCCCTTGTACAAAGGAAAAGGGGAAAAACAAGTGTGTGGTCATCATAGGGGCATTTGTCTTAGTATAATAGGAAAAGTGTATGGTAGGATACTTATTGACAGAGTTAGAGAAAGAACAGAGAAATTAGTTGGAGAAGAACAGGGAGGCTTTAGGAAGGGAAGAGGTTGTGATCCTTAGCCCCCCACTGGCCCCCTATTGTCTCTCCATTTGAAATTTCAATTTATTTTTTTTCTGTGTACACTGTGTAGTAAGGCCTTCCAGATCCCAGCCCGGATTAAGACTTGATTCCTCCGTTTCTGAAGACATTGCTACGTCATCGGGTGAACCTGAATCTACGTGGCCTGGGAGGCTTTGTAGAACCCTTCCTACTTTCTTCATTACAAAGTTTGCACAATAATTATTATTTGAACAGCTGATAATATATTCAAGAGCTTCTGTGCATAAAATTTGCCATTGAAAAGTATATAATTTTACGGGTGGAGGGTGAGGTCACAGGAGCATTGTGGGAGATGAGACGGAGCAGCTGGGGATGTCGAAGGTGAGCGATGACTGCATTTATTATTATTTATTTATGGTGTTTCTTCGCTTATTTTTACGGTAATTATCATGTCTGTATATTTATTAGTATCTGGTGCCTTTATGGAGACTTGGAGTTGGTTGATATAGTGTATAATTCTTTAGTGCTTCACAAATATCCTTCTCTCCCTTCACACTTTCCTGTAAAATGTTCACGCCAGTTTGTCTATACGGCGTGGTGTTCTGACTTTTTCCTGCCGGCTTCGGCTGGAGGGTTTGGAGGGCGGGGGAGAGCCTTCTTCTTTGCTACCCTTATCTCATTCTAGTAGTTCAGTTACTCTTCTAGGAGCTGCCCAGCATGGGCCAACCGCCCTACTGCGGTTATCCTCTCTTATGTTCTTATGTTCTTGTGTATAGGTGATTCCCTTGTCCGTAATGGATTGTATTTTATTTTTTACTTTGTGTGTGTGTGTGTGTGTGTGTCTAATGAGAGAGGAGGGGGAGGAAAGGGGGGGGGATGGAGGGGAGAGAGGAGGTAAGGAGGGATGGAGGGGAGAGAGGAGGTAAGGGGGGATGGAGGAAAAGTGTTTTTCAAGGAGGAGGAAGAGGGAAGGAAGATTGATGACAAGAGAAGGAGGAGAGAGGAAGGAAAAAAAAAAAGAAAATGAAAGGAGAGGTGGAGGAAAGATGGGGGGGAACTAGTGGGGGTGGAGGGAAGGGAGGATGTAAGGAGGGAGAGGGACAGGAGGAAGAGTGCTTTTCAGGGAGGAGGAAGAGATGGAAGGAAGAAGGAAGACAAAGGAGAGAGAGTTGGAGGAAAGAGGGGGGGGGAGAACTAGTGGGGGTGGAGGGAAGGGAGGAGAATTGGAAGAATAGTGCTTTTCAGGGAGGAGGAAGAGGTGAAAGGAAAAAGGAGAAGGAAGGAGAGAGAGAGAGAGGTGGAGGAAAGAGGGGCTATGAAGGGAGGGAGGAGGTGGTGGAGGGGGGGAGGAAACTAGTGGGGGGGAGGGAGGGAGGGAAGGAATGTGGGGGTGGATGGAATGTGCCGGCTTTTGGTCAATCACTCAGGCTCCAGCAGTCACAGGGGAAGGGGCTGCAATTTTGGTAAGATATTTTTCCTTTCTTTTTCCAGTAATTACCTTTCTCTCTCCATTAATTGCTTCTGTGGTGATGATATTGATTTTAATGTGTATTGTAAACAGGCCTGAGTGTTTCTAAAGCATACTCATGATTGAAAGGCTAAGAAAGTATCATGACAGAGCTGGGTGTGAACTCTGGGGTGGGGTGTATGTATGTGGAGCTTGGGGTGTGTATGTGTAGTTTTTTTTTGGGGGGGTGTAGTTTTTTGGGTGTGTATGTGTGTAGATTTTGGGTGTGTGTAAATTGGAGTGTGTATGTGTGGAGTTTGGATTGTGTATGTGTATGGATCTGGGGGGGGGGGTGTTTAGATTGGGGGTGTATGTGGAGATTTGTGTGTGTGTGTGTGTGTGTGTAGATTTGGGGGTTACTATGTGGAGTTTGGGGTATCTGTGTGTGTGGAATTGTGGTTATGTTTGTGTATGGATATTTTGATTTTTTTTTTTTTCTTGTGATGGCTTATAAGGAATATTCTTTTTCAGGAGTGTGAGTTGGGGAGAAGGCAGCTTGATAATGAAGAAGAGAAAAAAAGATCTGGAGGGTTCAGTAATTGGCCATGTAGCTGTAGAGACTGCTACCACAACCACAACTACCCCCTACCACAACCACAACCATCTTTGGGGGACATTTAATTGGATACTTACTAGGTGAATATGCCAGAACCTTCTCAGTTTTATTATTATTGTTATTATTATTATTTTATGCATGCTACCTGGAGGGGTTAGGTATATAACTTTCCCAGCTAATTTATAAAAATAATTTGAGTTTTTAATGACAGACCCCCATCCTTCACAGTTTATGGCCAAGTGTAGCCTGATTGGGAGGGTAATTTTGACTAGTAACCAAGGAGACATTCCATACTCATGACCAGGGCTCTGTAAAATCTCTAACCCCTTTTCTGTTAATGGCCAGGTGTAGTCAGATTGGGAGGGTAATTTTGACTAATAACCAAGGAGACTCATGACCAAGGCTGTTCGTAAAGATCCCTAACCTCATTTCGGTTACTTTATGGCCAAGTGTAGTCATATTGGAAGGGTAATTTTGACTAGTAACCAAGGAGCTTCATGACCAAGGCTGTTCTTAAAGATCCCTAACCCCATTTCAGTTACTTTTTGGCCAGGTGTAGTCAGACTAAATCATTCCATAACTAAGGTTCATAAAATTCCATGCAAAGACTACGTAAAGATTTCTAACTCCCTTTTAGTTACTTTATGGCTGTGTAGTCAGATTGAGATGGTAATTTGGGCTAGTAACCAAGGAGACTTATTCTTTAACTAAGGCTAAAATCCCAGTCTAGAATAATGTAAAGATCCTTATGCCTTTTTTCAGTTAATTTATGGCCAAGTGTAGAGATTGGAAAAGTAATTTTGACTATTAACCAAGGAGACTCATGACCAATGCTCTTTATATACTGTATTTCTGACCCTTTTATTCAGTTACTTCTTGGCCAAGTGTTGTCAGATTGGAAAGGTAATTTTGACTAGTAACCAAGGAGACTCATTCCCTATGACTCAAATTTCATGCGACAACTTTCCAAAGATCCCTGACTTCTAACTCCTTTTCAGTTAATGCCAGGTGTAGTCAGACTGATGCTTTTGATGCATATTTTGACTAGTAACCAAGGAGACTCATTCTCTAACCAAGGCTCAAATTCCATGCAGCAACTATTCAGAGATCTAACTCCTTTTCAGTCAGTGGTTGGCCAGGTGTAGCTAGATTGGAAAGATAATTTTGACTAGTAACCAAGGAGACTCATGACCAAGGCCCTGTGTAATGATCCCTAGCCTGATTTCAGTTACTTTATGGACAAGTGTAGTCAGATTGGTAGGGTAATTTTGACTAGTAACCAAGGAGACACAACCAAGGCCCTATGTATTGATCCTTAGCCTAATTTCAGTTACTTTTTGGCTAAGTGTAGGCAGATAGGAATGGTAATTTTGACTAGTAACCAGGGAGACTCATTCCCTAACTTAGGCTGGTATTCCATACAGGAACTATGTAAAGATCCCTCTCCCCTTTTCAATAAGCTGATGGCAAGTAGTAGTCAGATTGATGGTAATTTTGACTAGTAACCAAGGAGACTCATTCCTTACTCATGACCAAGGAGGCTGTTCATAATTTTCAGTTAGTTTATGGCAAAGCTGTCAGATTTGGGGGGTAATTCTGGCTAGTAACCAAGGAGACTCATTCTTGACTCATGACCAAGGCTTTGGAAAGATCCCTAGCCCCTTTTCAGTTAATTGATGGCCAGGTGTAGTCAGATTGGGAGGGCAGTTTTGACTAATAACCAAGGAGACTGTCACAATAGCTTTGCCCAGGTGTTCATTCCTTTGTATATTATTTCACATAGCGCATTGGCAGAAAAAAAGTAATGGTATGGCTGTACATTCATCCCATAGCACTTCTTTGTGACTAGCATCATGTTCTAGTGTTTATCTGATAACAATTCAGCATTCAGGATGGAGAGATGGCAATTTTAGGCCAAGGTAGAGTAAAAGCAAGCTAGTAACCAAGGAGACTCATAGCACTTGTTCAGGACTAGCATCAAATTTGTTGTAAATTGGAATAGTAACCAAGGAGACTCATCCCTGACTCAAAACCACAACTCGTCAGATGCAACCACATATTCGTATTTTGTGTGGGAGTGACCAGTCAGATTTTAGTAGTTGTAAATTGGAATAGTAACCAAGGAGACTCATTCCTAACTCATAACTACAGCTTGTCAAATCCAAACACATCTTGGTATTCTTTTTCAGGAGTGACTGATTCAGAAGTGGCTATAGGTATAAAAACAACTTTCACTTTGAATACCTGGCTGTAAGAAAATTTTATTAGAATGATGCTATGCCCTTTTTTGGTTTAAAATATCATAGCATCATGAATTTTGAATTGTAACTGTAGGTGAGTAGAATGTTGGTAGTCATGGAGAAGTGCTGTGGAAAGGGTACTCTATAGCATTACCTTGTTCTGCCACTGAACTGTGTGAGATGGACTGCGTAAGGCAAAATATAGGCCAAGTAGAAGGTAGAAGTAGTGCTATATACTGTATAACTGTCTACTCTAAATGTGAATAATTTGTATTATATTCCTACAATCATTGCAGTGGTGTTCCTGTGGCGGCCTTGGGTTCGTGTGGGTGTAAGTGAAGTACAAGAAAGCAGGGGTCCAGAGAGATGGCAGCGTGATGGCGGTTGAAGAGGAGTGAAGGGAGACTGCCTGGAGAACTCAGAGTAGCAGAGGGGCCACGACTGCTTGGAGAGGTTGAAATCTGTTGTGATGGGTATGGTACTGTCTCCTGTCTCTCCCGTCTGTTTTTCCTGTCTCTTGTCTTTGTCCCTCTTGTCTCCCTTTTGTCTGTCTCTCTTGTCTGTCTCTTGTCTGTCTCTCTCTCATGTCACTTCTCATGTTTGTCTCTCATGTCTGTCTGTCTTATCTGTCTCTTTTCTGTCTTTCTCTTTTCTGTCACTCCTGTTTGTCTGTTGGTGTAGGCAGGTAACTATGGAGGGTTGAATTGAGCAAGGACACTCATTCTTACATTATAGCCAAGGATGAGATGGAGGGATGGAGTGGAGAGATGGGAGGGGGTGTTAGTTGGAGGGATGGAGAGTAGATACAAGTAGATATGGGAGAGAATGTGTAAGAGGGAGGAGTGTGGGTAGATATGGTGGAGAGAGGGTGTGAGTTGGAGGAATGGAGATGAGAGGGGGGGTGTGAGTTGGAGGGATGGAGATGAGAGGGGGGGGTGAGTTGGAGGGATGGAGATGAGAGGGGGGGGTGAGTTGGAGGGATGGAGATGAGAGGGGGGGTGAGTTGGAGGGATGGAGATGAGAGGGGGGGTGAGTTGGAGGGATGGAGATGAGAGGGGGGGGTGAGTTGGAGGGATGGAGATGAGAGGGGGGGGGTGAGGTCGAGGGATGGCAGAGGACAGGACAGTGTGGAGGATATTTGTGGCCACACCTTACAGGATTAAGATGTCTGGCAATAGATAGATTAGATAGATATATAACTGAATTTCCATCAAGCACACTGTATTGATGTGGGAGTGGTAATGTCCAGTGAAAACATATAGTAACCAAGGAGACTCATTCCTACCTCCATAACTATAAAATTAATGAAACGGTAATCAATTAGGTACTAAATTTGTGAGAATGGGCCAGTTCCATCAGGTGAAGGACAGACTACAGTATAGCTAAGTGACAAGATTATTTTTTCCTTGGTTAAGAAATCTAAGTGAGATGGAAGCACCGATTTTAGCCCATAAATTGGTATAGCTTTTTGTCTTTTTGTGGAGGGATACAGCTTAATGCCAGATTGACATTACCTTGCCTGTACACCTTTCCCATAGCCCAAAGGTCAGCAACCCTTAAAGCTACAAGAGCCATTTAGTTTAAAGTTTCAAAAAATGTAGTACTCTTGGAGCCGCAATACAAAAGATGTTCAAACTGAAATCTGCATTATTCTAAACAGAACATTACGGTGATACTGTTTGATCTACTTGTAGTATAGATCTTTTGTTTCATATAAATGTAGTACTCTTGGAGCCGCAATACAGAAAATTCTCATAAACCGAAATCTGTAGTATTCTAAATCTAAACAAAACATTACGGTGATATTGTTGATCTGCATATAGTATAGATCTTATCAAAGCTGAATGGAAAATCTAATGTTGCCTTGCATGTGTAATATGATGCCTTTGTTCTGAAACAATAAATGGTTATTTATGAAGCTCCTGAAGCCACAAAAGTGTCCTAAGAGCCGCGTGCGGCTTCTGAGCCGCAGGTTGCTGACCTCTGCCATAGCCCTTCTTTAGCATAATTAGCAAGTCATTTAGATACAGGTGTTACACGCGGCTTCTGAGCCGCAGGTTGCCGACCTCTGCCATAGCTCTTCTTTAGCATAATTAACAAGTCATTTAGATACTGTTAGAGCAGTTAACAGACTATACAGTAGACTATGCAAGAAAGATTAGGGAACAGTTGGTACGTTATGACCTAAGTTTTATCCAGTGTGGGTGAAGGCATTGGTAAAGTATATATCTACAGAGGTGCAATCATAGAAATTTACTGTCCATTGCATTGGGCATGTGGAGAGAATGAAGGATGGCAAATGGATGCAGCGGGGGAGAGGTGTGAGTGTTGAGGGTAGAGTTAAGGGGTAATTGAGATGGTTTTGGGAGGCAGGATGAGGCTGGAGTGTATTGGTGTTGTGATGTGAAGGGGGTAGACTGAGATGGTTTGGGAAGAAGGATGGGACTGGAGTGTAGTGGTGTTGTGATTAGGAGGGGTAGAGTGAGATGGTTTGGGCATGTGGAGATGATGGGGGATGACATTTGGGTGCGGAGGGTGAGAGGTGTGAACATGGAGGGTAAAGTTGAGAGGCCGACTGAAAGACCTGGTATGAAGAATAAAACCAAAAATATATCACTAAGGAAGAGATGTTGGGGGAGTCAGGGAATTGGAAGTACTGTGTAAGTTTGAATTAATCTGACATTTTTTTTTACAAAATGCCTGTGTCTTTCTCCTTCTGCCTGCGTCTTTCTCCTTCTGCCTGCGTCTTTCTCCTTCTGCCTGCGTCTTTCTCCTTCTGCCTGCGTCTTTCTCCTTCTGCCTGCGTCTTTCTCCTTCTGCCTGCGTCTTTCTCCTTCTGCCTGTGTCTTTCTCCTTCTGCCTGCGTCTTTCTCCTCCTGCCTGTGTCTTTCTCCTTGTGCCTGCGTCTTTCTCCTTCTGCCTGCGTCTTTCTCCTTCTGCCTGCGTCTTTCTCCTTCTGCCTGCGTCTTTCTCCTTCTGCCTGCGTCTTTCTCCTTCTGCCTGCGTCTTTCTCCTTCTGCCTGCGTCTTTCTCCTTCTGCCTGCGTCTTTCTCCTTCTGCCTGTGACTTTCTCCTCCTGCCTGTGACTTTCTTCTTCTGCCTGTGACTTCTTTTCCTTTTACCAGTGACTGTATCTCCTTTCTCTCCCCTTCCTGTCCTCTCTCTACTGGTCCACCTTTTCTTGATAGTTCCATAATTCTTTTGGCCCTACATTTCCCCCCTACTATCAGGCTAGACATTTGGTATTATGCCATGGATAGTTTAAGGCCCTGCCATTAACACTGCCCCATCCTTCCTTCCTCCCTACCCTCCCCTTCCTCCCTACCCTCCCCTTCCTCCCTATCCTGCCTTCCTCCCTATCCTTCCCTTCCTCCCTATCCTCCCCTTCCTCCCCTTCCTCCTTGTGCATTAACACCAAACTGTTTCATAACCAAGCGTCTTCATGGCCAAAGCTGCTCCCATGCCAGTCTTGGTGCCATGTAGCCAGTGTGACTTGGTGCTGGTTCATTGGTGCTGGTTCCCTGGTGCTGGTTCCCTGGTGCTGGTTCATTGGTGCTTCCTACTGTGACATGCTATTAAATGCAGTGGCCAGGCATCTTGCACTGAATGGTTCCCCTACTTTGTTCATTTCTTGTTTGGGAAGATTTTTTTGAACTGTAGTAGCTTCCTCATGTAATCCAGACTTTGAAATAGTCTCCGGAATTACTTCAGTAGATATAGATAAATAGATATAGATGGATAAAGCACTCAGGGAGTATGGTGAATTATCTTTAGGTGTATTAGCAGTGGTTACAGTTTCTGCCATTTTTCTAAATCTGGCCATCGTCTAAGTCGTTCAGTGGGTTAAGGTGGTGGTGTGTGATGCTTTAAATGTGTCAGGTGGTTGTGCTGCTGTGTTTACTGTAGGTGCCTGGTGGTGTGGTGGGTTAAGGTGGTGTTGGCTGATACTTTGAATGTGTCAGGTGGTTGTGCTGCTGTGTTTACTGTAGGTGCCTGGTGGTGTAGTGGGTTAAGGTGGTGCTGGCTGATGCTTTGAATGTGTCAGGTGGTTGTGCTGCTGTGTTTACTGTAGGTGCCTGGTGGTGTAGTGGGTTAAGGTGGTGTTGGCTGATGCTTTGTGTCAGGTGGTTGTGCTGCTGTGTTTACTGTGTGTGTGTGTGTGTGCGTAATTCACCGGGTCGGTCAGGATCACGTGATGGTTTTGTGATCATCGGCATTTTACCATCCCGGAAGAGAGCTGAGAGCTCATATGGTCCGATCTAAGGGCAAAGCCTTGACCTTCACACACGCACACACCCATCCTCTTGCTCAAGGAGGACAGTGACCACCCGCTTTGTCAGTGAAACTTTTTCGCATCCCGAGCAAGGCGCGAACCCCCGTCTTAGCAGATGCTAGGCGAGAGCGTTACCACTGCACCAGCGAGCGGTGTGTGTGTGTGTGTGTGTGTGTGTGTGTGTGTGTGTGTGTGTGTGTGATTAGGTCAGTGGGTGTAGGTGTAGAGTAGGTTAGTGGGTGTTGTAGGTTAGGTCAGTGGGTGTTGGTGTAGATAAAAGCACAGCTAATGTGTTGTTGTATTTGCAGGAAACAGATGGCGTCCAACAAGATCTATGAAGATATCAAGATGGCAAGATGAAGCCAGCTGGGTAAAGAAGCCAGCTGGGTAGTGGAATATGCTATTGGTAATGTGTTAAAACTGCATCTCAATCATTTTGCTTTAACTTGGCCTTAAAATACCTTGCTAGTCACGAAGTAGTGCTGTGGAAAGGTTTCAATGACCTATAATTACCATCTTTGAATCATGTTTAGCTATAATGTATTAGATCAGAATTAGTGATCTTAGTCATGCAGTGCAGTGGAAAGGTTGTAGAGCCAGTGATTGTGTCTTTGAACTAAGTTAAGTCAGCTGTCAAAGGATATGCCTTGGCCAAGTTTAAGTGAAAGAACTGTAGTTGTGTGTACAGAAAGTCCTCGTTTATGCTAGTCATGAAGAAGTGCTGTTTTCATGTACGTTAAATCCAAGTAATTGTCATTGTGTTCCCTGGCTGATTTATATGGTAGTGCTGAAGTGATGTATTTTGTGGCCAGGCTTATCTGAACAGGAACATGTTGGTCTGCTGGCTGCATTGGCCCTTATCCTGTAGTCCACCATTTTCCTTTATGGGATGATAGGGAGGTATTAGACTAGTAACCAAGGAGACTCGTGTACTCCACCATCCTTGGAGGATAAGGGAGGGCATTGGGGCATGTTTTGTTTGATGGCATTGTGAATTGAAGTACATTGTTGATCAACCCCAGTCGCCTGGCCAAGCAGACCCATCAACCACAGGCAAGCAACAGCCTTGCCACCTCATTTAGTGAACCAGTGTTCCCCTGTGCCAGACAGAGCCCCGCAACGGCAAGGTGCGTTGAATAGTGTGGAGGTTTGGTTCCTGGATGGATGCTGCATTTGCATAATCCAGTTAACGTGAGCACCATAGCAGGCCCCACATCACCCCATTATTTGGTGATATGGTTACCACCCAACATTGTAAATGGTTTCCTGGGCTGCAGGGAACCATTAGGCCTGTCACCTGGTGTAAAACCACATGAAGTGGAAAGAAGAGAAAAAGTGACAGGAAGGAAAGGGAGAAGTAGGGAGTGAGGACAAACAGAATGATAAAGTTGAAGGAAGAATAGGTAGTACTACAGTGCAACCTCAAAAATTTGCAAACCTCTAAAGTTCAATTGCCATAATTTATGAAAAATGTCATTTTTATTTCCCAAACTTAGCTCAGAAATAGCCAGAGAGTATTAAAAGAAAAAAAATACCCAGCTACACCCATCTGGTGCTGATGACCTCACCATAAAGTGTGTGGTCACCCATAATAATAATAATTTCCTTTCCTCCTCTTGGGTAAGCTCTTTATTATTTGAGTCAGTTTTATCATATCCAAATTTGACCATAATTGTGGCTTCAAACAGTGTCTGGCTTTACCAATTAGTGCAGTGCTGGGAACCAAAATGATGCAGTATAAGAATGCAGCCACAAGTACGTAGTGTGTGTGTTGTGAAATGATTGGTGATGAAGACTACCATGTATGACAAATTTGACAGTTCTCAGTGCTGTACCAACTGAAACTAGAGTAAATAACTCATTGCAGGTGTTGTCAAAGATAGCGGTGGTGTTAAACCTGACAGTGTATGACATTACAAAGCAGTGTGATAAGGTGTTTAAGTTTTTGATTGGAATTATGGTAAATATTCCTTTATCACACAACACCATGCAACACCACTTGTCAGACGTCAACTGATTTTAATCAGTATTGACTGAAGCATGATTGTTGGTAGGCAGCAGTCTTAGTGTAATTCTAATAGATCATTTGGATCAGTGTTAAACCACTGTGCAATCTATTTTTGAGCAGATATAAACCACCACCATCATCCATTTTTTTTCACACACACACACGTACTTAAGTATTTCATCACTGAGATTGCAATATTTCTGCAAGATTATAGTAATGCAGACTGGCAGTAATTGTACGTATCATAAAATGTCATAAAATAAACTGTGTAATCAGTGCACAATATATGAAGTGTAGCATCACGTATGGGTTGGTTATATGGTTACCACCCAGCATTGTAAATGGTTTTCTGGCTTACAGGAAACCATTAGGCATTTACTCAATGTAAAGCCACCTGAAAAGGAAGGAGTAATAAAAATTGACAGGAAAGATGTGAGAAATAGGGAGAGGAGGACAGAAACAAAAATAATGGAGATAGTGGGCAGTGCTACATCAAGGAGTGGATGGTGGTTGCTGAAAGATGTAAATATTCATGTTCAGCAGTGTACTTTTAACGTAAATAAATGAATGCATAATTACTGTCCCTTACAACTTACTGATTGATGTTAAATATGAATACAACTGCAATGTGTTTTAGAACAAGGGCACATACACAAGATGAGGAAAGGAAATGTGAAAGAAACACTTCATGGTTTGTAGCGATTATTGTACTGATCCTTGAGTTAAGAGATAAGATAAATGGTAGTGTTAACAATGGAAAATAGGATGCCTGAAGCCAGCTAGTTAGCCCAGACAACAAAGCTTGTGTCAAAAGCATGTCTAAACCATGGGAATTAAGACAGCCACAGAAATGCTTTATTAAAAGTTCAAATTTTTCAAAAGTATCAAAAGGACACAAGAACTTCGAATTTAAGAGGTTGCACTGTATATCAAGTGAGTGGATGATCACAGTCACCTACCACCTGCAGGACTATTAACCTAGGAGACACATGAAAGCAAGCCTCCTGTACCTGTAAAGCGTATTGCTATAGCACATTGATATGACTAGTAGCCATAACCAAGGAGACTGCCACCTCATGAAGGCAACGTTCTCCATTGTCTGTTAAATTTGTTATAGCATGTTATCAAACCTGACAGATCCCTGTTCCCTTTTGTCTCAGGTGATGGCAGTGTGTACTGTGATTGGAGGGTTGATACGACTAGTAACCAAGGGTGATGGTATCTAGGGCTGGTGGTGGTACTGTCAAAGCTGAGGGAGTGTGGCCATGTGTGGATTACCACTAGGGTGTGGGAAGGAATTACAACTTGTTCAGTGTTGGTGAGAGGCTGTGTATGTGGTGTTAGAGGTAGACTGTGAAAAATGCTGACATGGTGTGTGCAGTGTGTGGGGGGGAGCATATGGAGATTTCAGGCATGAAAGGATTAGTCTTGCTGTTGAGTGTGTAATTTTTTTTTTTTTTTTTTTTTTTTTGACATGCTATGTGCTGGAGGTGGAGCTGGTGTTAGCTGTGTGGCTAGGATAAGGAGTGGCTGGAGGAAGTTCAGGGAGCTGTTGCCTCCTGACATTGAGAGGGCTCTCCCTCAGTGCTAAGGGATCTTTGTATGTGGCACGTGAGACCTGGGCAGTGAAGGATGAGGATGTTCATAGGCTTAAACATAGTAATGACAATGATTAGATTTGTTTGTAGTGCATCCTTGAATGACAGGCCTTGGGAAGGGTGTTAGGACTGCAGTTGAAGAGTTGAGAAGAAGAATGGGACTTGAATGTATTGATGCAGTGATGAGGAGGGGTAGGTTGAGATGGTATGGACATGTGGAGAGGATGGAGGGTGAGAGCTGTGATTGTTTAGGGTCGAGTTGTGAGAGGCAGACTAAAAAAAAGACCTGGGATGAAGTCAGAGTGAGACCTCAGGGATACGGGACTGGACAGGGAGACTGCCAGAGATCAAGTAGTATGGAGAGATGCCATTAGGTGACCAAGGCTAACTTCTGGAGGCATGTTGAAGCCTTTATAAGCGATAGGAAAATAAACGAAGTAACCAAGGAGACAGTCATACCCCATAGTTAAGGACCATCAAACAATGCAACCCCTCTCTCGGCCCTCTCCATTTTTTTTTTAAATCGGTGCAACCCCTCTATCTATTTATTTTTTCAAACAATGCAACCCCTATCCCCCCATTTTTTTTTTTTTTTTTTTGTAACCTTCCCCCCCTTTTTTTTATGCAACCCCTCTCCTTCCTCAGTGTCTTCCTTTTTTTTTTTTTTTTTTTTTTCCTGTCAGTTGATAAGTGTTTCTGTAAAGCTTAGTCAGGGTGCAGAATTTGCCATTACCAGTTGTATGGTGGGAATACTGTTAGTTTAGGCCATACCTGTGGCTAAACGAGGACATCTGTATATGCACTGTACAGTATTTGTGGATGTGGGAGCATCTCTTGGCCAGTCAGTCAGACCATATGATTTTTCAGCAGAACTTCACTCGTGTAGATTTTAATATATTGCGGCCCTTCATGATCCCACATCCATTACTTATATATTTATATGTGCTGACCATATTTTCTTTATTACAATAAATGCATCTTTAATGTAAATGCTTCTTTAATATAAATGTTTCAATATTTTGTGTAGTGGAGTAGAGTTTATCGCCTTTTAAGACTAATGAAAAAATCTTGATTTTGACAAGGCAGTCTTATAATTTCCAATATTTGAGAGGTAGTAAAATTAATTGTGCTTTTTAAATCTAACGTCAGTTGCTTTGCCAATGAGTGAAATATTGCTGCAACTTTTAAGAAAAATACTAAACACACAACCAAAGAACTGCAGCTAAAAAAAAAAAAAATGCATGCTCCTGGTGCAGGCCAAAAATTATTTGAAACATCTGGACATATTGCATCAGTGGTACATAGTGATGCAGCTTGCCAATTTTTATTCCATCTGATTACAACTGTTGCATGTTTATCTCATTTGTACTGCTGTGTCAATGGTCACTGCCCCTCCGAAACGTCTGCTTGCATCACTCCACCACCCTGGCGGGTGCGTAGCACCTGTCTAGCAGCAAACTCTCATCCCTTTTCTGTCCAGCTATCAAATGCAGGAGTTAACCTTCATGTACGCAATAGGTCAACTCTGGAACTGCTTTTCACTTTTCCTACTGCCTGTGACCCTCCAGTCTTTTTAATGCTGTGTCCAGGCATCTCAAGATGAACGATCTTGAATTTGGCCCTTAACTTAGTTTTTTGTTGGAGGGAACAGTCGTTCAGATTTTCTAGCATTTGGTTCCTTCTTCCTTGCATAAAATAATGATTTAAATTGTTGTGGGAACAACGTTGCCTAAAAATTACCTGCTGTAGTGTTCATCTGTCATGTTGGACTAAAAGACCTGTTGCCTGGGTATGAATGGCTAGGTAGGCCAGGAACAGCATTACTGACTATATACATACAGTACTTTATTAGTTGCTTACTTGCACCAGACCATGAGCAATAGATTTAAACTTCAGCCAGTCTTGGTTAAGATGTGTGTTTGTTTATGACCAAGAAATTAACAAGGGTTATATAAACTGTAGCAGCCAGTTCATAAGTAACCTTGTAATTTTTTAGAAGTGCTGTTCCAAGGTTTTTTAAGGGAACGAAGTCTTAAAAGGCGAGAAATGTTACTTCATTACTTTTAAAAATATGTGGCCACATCACTTTTTTTTTTTTTTTTTTTTCAAAGATCTGTTATTGGTAGGTAGGTTATGGCAACATTCCACAAGTTTAGTAAGAAATCATATGTCATTTGGTTGTCTATGCTCCAAAAATTAGAATTGGGAGACTGAGGGATGGAGTGGAGTGGGAGAGAATTAACTAGGAGTGTATGTGAGTGAGGTAGGAGGGAAGACCAAGGATGTGATGGAGGGCTGGAGTGAGAGACTAACGGCCAATTCACACTATATGGTTCGTCTTCGTAGGGTTACGGTTCATTTGCTATGTCACTGTTCACACTATATGTCCATGATCTCGTCAGTCTGCGTGCAGCTGTGGCTCCGACAAGAAGCCTCAGAAATTAGTGTAAAGCAGCTTGCTGCAACAATCATTTTTGCACAACTACTTAGGTGACAATGCCACTGATGTTACAACCATGTCACGAACAATGCAAGCTCTTTAGTAGACATAACTGGACAGGGAGGAAATGCTCCACAAGGTGCATTCCTTGTAAAAGAAATTTAAAAGATTCTTGAAGTCCCACTGGTTCTCTTCCATGGGCGTAAAGAGGGTTGAGAGAGAACCTACCAATGGTTATGAACAGGATGTTGGGAGAACCTGTGAATGGTAATGGATAGGGTGTTAAGAGATACCCTATGAATGGTAATGAATAGGATGAAGGATAAAATGCTATTTGTCACAGTTATAATAAAATAGTGAAATATTTGAATATCTTACCCAACTTTTCCAATCCCTCTCCTATTAATTTCCATATTTTTTCTTTCACATGGTTATCATTGTATTTTCTGTTGCCCGTGTCATATAGTTCCTTGTAGCCTCTGACCAGTTCTAATAACTTCTCGTCACTCATGACTGCTTATAGTACTGTTCATGGCCAAAAGCAGTGACAGGCTAAAGTTGTCCTCTGTCGTCTGTAAACACACCGTGTCTGATATGTATCGATGTTCACACTGATCGGTGGAGGTACGGAGCGTTTCCATACGTATACGTTTCGTTCGTTAGAGATTTCTTCCAAACGTAGGCGATCCGTACGAGTAAAAGCCGCACGGAGACGAACCGTGTAGTGTGAATCGGCCCTAATGTGTGGGGTGGAGGGGGGGGGAGAGGGAAACTGAGGGATTGAGTAGAGGATGTTGTAAATTGAAATGGGATGGAGAGGGAAACTAACTAGGAGTGTATGTGAGTAAGGTGGATGTGGGGTAAGAGGGAGGGGGAGACTGAGGATGAGATGGAGGGATGAGTGGAGGTATATAGGAGAGGAGGGTGTAAGTTGGGGGTGGAGTATGAGAGTGAGGTGTAAGTGGGGGGGGATGGAGAGTGAGACTAAGTAGGGGTTTGTGTGAGTGAGGTGGGGTGGGGAAAGTGGCAGGGGGAGACTGAGGATGAGATGGAGTGGAGACCATGAGAGAGGAGGGTGTAGGAAGATTAATTCTGAGAGAGTATGTGAGTGAGGTGGAGACTGAGGATGGGATGGAGTGGAGAGATATATGAGAGGGGGGTGTAAGTTGGGGGAATGAAGAGTAGGAAACATAATCAGGAGAGTGTATGTGAGTGAGGTGGTGGGAGCTGAGGATGAGATAGAGATGGAGAGGTGTGTGTAAGTTGGAGTGTGAAAGACTAACTAGGCGAGTGTATGTGAACAAAATGGAGGGATAGGGGAGGGGGTGTAAGTTGGTGGAATGGAGAGTAGGAAACATAATCAGGAGGGTGTATGTGAGTGAGGTGGGGGGAGAGGCAGGGGGTGTAATCTGGGGGGAGGGCAGGTAGATGGCAGTGGACAGGGAGGAGATATGTACCCTCACAGGGTCAAGGTGTCTGGCTATAGGTAGATATAGCATGTCCACACTTTCACATTGTTATAGTGATATGGCCATTATATTTTGTTTTATTTGTTTGCTTGAGATTATACTCTGAACTTTAGCTTGGCCTAAAATTTTAAATCTTTCCAGCCTGAATTATGAGTTGTAACTTTCTTAAAACAGGATAGTAGGCACAGTGTGAAAAGGATTATGAGTAATAGCATTGCCTTTCTGTGCCTCGAGTTACTCTTATGTGACACAGCTGGAAAAGACTGAAAAATTGGGCCAAGTTAGTGAAGAGTAAATATTGTTCAGTGGAATGTGATTTTGTTATTTAACATGCATCACAACCAGTCCATGTTGGTATTTTTGAACCTCTTCAGTACTGTTACATCTTTTCTGTGTATTGTCGCAGTGTCCCAGATGATTTTATTCTTGCTGCTGCCAGACGATTTTACTCAGCTTAGGAAGGGGGTCTCATACTGAAGGGAGGCTGTCTCCTCCAGTATGAGATCGCACTCCAAGCTGAATAAAATCGTGTGGCATCAGCAGGAATAAAATGTCCTCATACTGAAGGGGTTAATTGGCTCATGTCTTTGGTATACTGTATGTCATGTTGATTAATGGTACATTGCTTCCTGTTTAACATGCCTTAGCAAACACACGTTGCGTGGTGCACACCGTGTTTAGCAATGCATGTTAAGTAGCCCTTTTGATCACTGTTGTATGCCATGTGTTCTTGTATAGCTCTGCCTGGCATTAGCTGGGCAGAGCAATACAAGACATGGCATCTACACAGTGATTTGAAGGGCACGCTCTTGGAAGCATCTTGGGGTAGGGCGCAGGACCTATCTCGATAAATCGGCCACGAAAATACGGACTGGCAACCTCCCTTGGGGTTCCCAGTCCTTATTTCTCTGGCCGATTTATCGAGATAGTTTTTTTTTCCATTTTTCCACCTTCTTCACTTAAATGTATCTTAGTGGAAATAAAACCAATGTATTATTACCATGTCTTTATTATATACATATACCTTTTTTGAATATTACTTATATATGTATAGTATATATATGTATAGTACTTTGAAAAATATCAGAAAGAGAATACCAATAGACATGAATAGTATGAAGGAGACATCACTTCATACTATTCATGTCTATTGGTATTCTTTTTCTGATATTTTTCAAAGTACTATACATATATAAGTACTATACATATATAAGTAACTTATAACATATTCAAAATTTAGCACTTAGAAAAAATTATGAACTTAAAAGGACAATATACAAAGACATTAAAGAATAAAAGAAACATATATTAAAAACAAACAAAACAAGACACATGGAGCAGGACATAGAACATGACAGGGAAGGACACAGCAGGACATAGAACATGACAGGGAATGACACAGCACAGATGACAGGGAATGACACAGCACAGATGACAGGGCAAGAACAGCAGGACATGACACAGATGATGGAAGGACAGAGCATAGCAGATGATGGAAGGGCAGGACACACAAGGCAGGTCGTAGCAGATATGGAAGACAAGCAGGACACAGGCAAGAACAGCAGGACACAGGGTAAGAACAGCAAGAGTGCAGATGACAGTGCATGGGTGTAGGGCAGGACAGGGGTAGCAAGGCAAGGCAGGGCATGGCTGCATATTGCAAGGGTGTAGGGGAGGGGAGGGAAGGAAAGTGCAAGGGTGCAGGGCAGGTAAGTGATGGCAGGACAGGGGTGGAAGGGCAGGACAGGGGTGGAAGGACAGGACATGGTTGACAGAACAGGGATGGAAGGAAAGGACATGGTTGACAGAACAGGGATGGAACGACAGGACAAGGATGGCAGGAACAGCAAGGGACACTTGGTAAGGCAATGCAAGGGTGGGGGTGGTACGGTGGGTTGCAGGGTGGTAAGGTTAGGAAGAGGAAGAAAGAGGGGAGGAAGAGGAAAGAAGAAATGGGAGAGAAGAACGAGGAGAAGAGGAGGCCTAATACAATAAGAGGAGGAGAGGAAGCCTAATACAAAAAGGGGAGGAGGAGGAGGAGGAAGAAAAGAAAAGAATGAGGAGGAGGAGGAGGAAGGAAGAAAAGAATGAAGAGAAGGAAGGAAGAAAAGAATGAGGAGGAGGAGGAGGAAGGAAGAAAAGAATGAGGAGAAGGAGGAGGAAGGAAGAAAAGAATGAGGAGGAGGAAGAAAAGAATGAGAAGGAGGAGGAAGGAAGAAAAGAATGAGAAGGAGGAGGAAGGAAGAAAAGAATGAGGAGGAGGAGGAAGAAAAGAAAAGAATGAGGAGGAGGAGGAGGAAGGAAGAAAAGAATGAGGAGGAGGAGGAGGAAGGAAGAAAAGAATGAGGAGGAAGAGGAAGGAAGAAAAGAATGAGGAGGAGGAGGAGGAAGGAAGAAAAGAATGAGGAGGAGGAAGGAAGAAAAGAATGAGGAGGAGGAAGGAAGAAAAGAATGAGGAGGAGGAGGAGGAGGAGGAAGGAAGGAAGAAAAGAATGAGGAGGAGGAGGAGGAAGGAAGAAAAGAATGAGGAGGAGGAGGAGGAGGAAGGAAGAAAACAATGAGGAGGAGGAGGAGGAAGGAAGAAAACAATGAGGAGGAGGAGGGGAAGAGGAAGGAAGAAGAGGGAAGAGGAAGGAAGAAGAGGAAAAGAACAACAAGGAGGAGATGAGGAAGCCTAATACAATATGGGGAGGAAGAGGAAGTAAGAGATGAACAACGAGGAGGAGAAGAGGAAGCCTAATACAATACTTAACTATATGAAGTACTAAAACACACAGAGAATAAACACTCAACTTTGTTTTCCTTTGTAATATTAATGCCAGCAAGGGGTATCATTAGTTTATGCTTCAAAAACTGCTTGTGGGTCAAATAATAATAATAATAATAATAATAATAATAATAATAATTTACTGGCAAACCCCTATCAGTAATTCCTCATTTAAGATACTTTCACTAAGCACAGTCTCTCACTTAATGTCACTCAAAAATACACTTTTCACAAACTTCTTAATTAATCTCAAAGGTGTGCTGTGAAAGATCAATGTTAATTCATCTAAAAATATAATTTTTTTTAATTTAACACAAATAAATCTTGCTAGTTAGTTCTATCTTGCATATGATCCTTAAATGCTGGAGAAAAAGTCCCTCTTGCTGGGACCCGACCCTAACTTCACGCAATCAGCAATTTACGGGAATATATATCAATTATTAAATGAGGAATTACTTACTGCTGGCATTATACACAAACAAAACTCACAATTTACACATTCTGTTTTTAACTGTGTGGAAAATGTGCCACTAGATCTCAGATGATGTGTTTATATATACATTATTTCAAAGCTATGCCTATATATACTGAGGTGTACATGATGGGCCTGTAGAAACAGTTCAGTATTTTTATATCATTTGTAGCGTACCATTCTTGAAGGCTTCAACATGCATTCATTGGCCATAGTCACCTAATGGTGGCTGCCTATGCTGCTCAATCTCTGGCAGCCACCCTATGACCTTGTCTCGTATTTTTTTTCCAGTCTGCCTCACAACCCTACCCCCGAAATTCACACTTCTCACCTTACGCACCCAAATGTTATAAAATTGCGGTGCAGGGCAGACACCTTCAGGTGGTGGCACTGATATAACCAGGCCATGTCCAATGAAAAGGGCCAGATGCTCACTCACTGACCATTTAAGCCCCTGGAATCCTGACTACCTCACATATTTATCCCTACATAAGTGCTTCAAAATTATCAACTCCAGGACTTTCCTATTCCACACCAACACCACTACAATACCAGCTGGTGTTCTCAGTGCCAAAAATCCCCCGTGGCTAAACACACAGACACAGGAAAACAAGGGGACTCTCAATGCAGAAAAACACGAACACATAAACCACCACCACAACCCAACAACACCTCCACAAAGAGTTATAAGGCTGCCTCCTCCCCCCAGCCTCACTATGTACCTCTTCATAATAACTAATCCCATGAAACGGTGAAATTTTTAGTACTGAGACAGGAATGAGTCTCCTTGATTACTAGTTCAACTGACCCTCCAGTCGGGCCCCACTTTGTCAGAGGAACATAAAAGCATTACGGCCATTTAAACCACCAAGGAAGTGTACTAGACCTATTACTTGACCACTGCCCCAAATTAGAAAGTTACCTAAATCCAAATAAAATGTGCAACCATTTTTATTTTTCCTCCTTTTTTTCTTATTTCCTTTTTTTTCTGTTAATAATTTATCCTGTACATACTGCCTACCTAGCCACTACAGCCATTCAAAGCCTATAACACTGCACGCCAGCACTACATTTCACAAGATATAGTCAATATTTTTTTCTCGCCCCTAAAACGGCCCCCATTCAGAAGGAACTGTGCTGTGAAAATACATGGAATTTCACAGTACAGGTCATCGGCTCCGACCACCTGCACTTGTCGCAGTCCGCCGATGGCTGTGGCCGTCAACCTCTTTTTTTTTTATCTTTTTTTTAACTCCAGTACTTAATTATTTCAGAGTTGTACACAGCTTTTTTTATAAATAAATAAATATATATATACAGTACTTTATTTTTATTATTTCACACTGTACCTAGCTACCTATACACACAAGGCCACTACAGACATCCACAAATCTGCAGCCAAACAGGACCCTTCAAAAACCATCACCAGACACCCACCCTTCACAAACAACCCTACCCAGAGAAACATGAATACACCTACTCTCTCTCACCCTCTCTTTACTCTAACTTTGTCTAAAAATGCCTTGTGCTCTCTCTCATGGATCTATCTATCTATCTATTGCCAGACGCCTTAATCCCGTACGGGATGGCCACAAACGTATCGCCTCTCTCATGGATGCTGGGTTGTAAGCATAGTATATAAACACTAAAATACGATGCTGGTTATGAAGAAGAGCTATGGAAGGCATGTAATAAAAACTTGCATTACAAAAAGTACTTTTAAAAAATCTACAAGCCAAGAAACTGTTTACAATGCTGGGTGGTAACCATATAATCAAACCATATGTGCTCCCTATGTGTCAACAAGTGGGTTGGTGAAGGGATAGTGCCCCTCCCCATAAATAAGAGTCAAATGCCCCCCCCCCCCTTATGGGATTATGGCAGCTGGCAGAAGGCAGACAGATAGATAGATATTCACATCCTATACCCAACACTAAAATTCACAAGGATACATATTTTCTTTACTACCCCCTTAAAACGGCCCCCATTCCAACAGAACCATACAGTGAAAAGCATATGGAATTTCATAGTACAGGTCACCGGCTCCGTCCACCTGCAATACCTGTAGCCGAAGTGCAGATCCACCAGTGGCTGTGGCCGTCATCCACTTTTTTTTTTCTTTTCTAACTTTATTTCTACTACTTCAGATGGTACATAGCAACTATCTAGATATACATGGCCACTACAGCCAAACAGAAGCCTTCAAAAACCATCATGAGACACCCACCCTTCAGACACAACCACATCCAGAAAAACACAACCTATACTCTCTCTCTCTTTTTACTCTAACTTGATCTAAAAATGCCCTGTGCTCTCTCTCATGGATGCTGTATTGTAAGAATACAGTATATAAGCACTAAAATATGATGCTGGTTTTGAAGAACAGCTATGGAAAGCATGTAATAAGAACTTACATTACAAAGAGTACTTACCTCTTCTCATCCTATACCCAACACTATTTTTCAGAAGGATACATATTTTTTCCTACCCCCTTAAAACGGCCCCCATTCCAAAGGAACTGTGCTGTGAAAAGCATATGGAATTTCACAGTACAGGTCACTGGCTCCGACCATCTGCAATACCGGTGGCCTAAGTGCAGTCCAGTTGCCCAAGGGCAGTCCGCCAAGTGGCTGTGGCCGTCATCCACTTTTTTTCTTTCTTTTTAAACTTTATTTCTACTATTTCAGACGGTACATAGCTACTACCTAGATATACAACAGAAACCTTCAAAAACCATCACCAGACACCCACCCTTCAGACTCAACCATACCCAGAGAAACACAACTCTAACTTGGTCTAAAAATGGCTCATGCTCTCTCATGAATGCTGAATTGTAGGAATACAGTAAACAGGCATTAAAAAAAAAAAGCCTGTCACAATGAAAAGCTATGGAGTGAATGCAGGTCTAATGTTTTGTTGCTGCCAGTGGGACAGGTTAAAAAAAAAACTACCAAAACATGAAAATTTGTGCCAAGTTAGAGTGAAATGAGTATACCCAGACTTCAACACAATCATCATCTTTCTCTACTTCATTGCCAACACAATACACAACTCACACACAATGCACTATGCCCACAGTGTAATGCTTCCTGCCACACCACACCACACTCACATTTACCACTGTGTAAGGCCTCCCCCCCCTCACCACAACACAGTACTACAAACACTCACCACATGTACCACAGTGTAGGCCTCCTCCCACACACCACACCACACTACCACAACAGACAATCCTTCAACATATACCTTTGGGGCTGCCAGGGTTTCTGTAGTCAGTCAAGTGGGATTACAAGCCAAAATTTACTAATAAATAGCAAATATTCTTCAAAACAGCATAATTTTGATATAATAGGTTTATCATCCACTGACAAAGGAATTCAATTTATCATGAAAATTAATTTGCTGGAAGGGAAGATTATGACGGCCAATACAGGTGATAGGAGGGTCAGAGGCATGTAATGATTTTAGCACTACAACAACAGGGTCTCTCTATCTCTCATGACAGAAGTATTTGAGGTGGGAGCAAAGAACAAAGAATAAACAAGCATTAAGGGGGCCAACTATTAGTACCATGCCTAGTGATGTGGACTAATCATCATCATCATCATCATCATCTTCGTAACCAATTATTTTTCAATCATCGTAACCATTTTTTTTTCTTTTTCAAGCAGTCACTCCTATTCTGTTTATTTATTTTTTGTACACATGGATAAAATGCATAGGGCCCATAAAGCAAAGAGGAAACCCAAGAGAGAGTGAAACTAACTGCAAGCCCAATGAAATGGCTCATACACTCATTCACTTACCATTCAAATCCTAGTATCTTACACACACACACAAAACCATGGGGACATCACACATCCTTGCTCTCTCTAATCATAAACCACGACAACCCAACCCAACAGACATCAACACCATCACAAACACCCAAACGATACACAGACCAAGAAAATGCAACAATGAAGGAGAAATATCAACAGCATAGCCTAAGAATCAGCACAACGATAGTAATTCTAAAAACGTATCAACCATTGGCTGTGATGTTGGAGACTTTGCAACTTTATACATCATTTGCCATCATCCAATCCTATGTCACCCCACATGAAGCGTAGGAAGCCAGGGCTAGGCATACTGCACAAAATTATCTGCTCAACACATAATACTGCTGATTTCTGAGATGCCCTGGGTTGAAAGACGATAGAGACCTGACAGGCAAATTGGTTCTTGCTCATGCTTAGGAAAATATGGCAAATGACTGTGTGATAGGAAGAGATATATCAAAATACTTTAGTCTATGGGCACCCTAGGATCTCTCCCTACCTATCTATCAATCTATCTATAGCCTGACGCCCTAATCCATATAGTTATAAAATTTCAAACACGTGGCACATTTTCCACCAAATCGATGAGTATAACATATTCCAATTCAACATATAACTATAGTCAGTTTATTTCCATCTGACAAAACAAGGCAACTTTTATCACTTCAGTACTAAATCATTAATGTACAAAATTCAGTATGCCTTAGTGATGGGGTACGGATGAGTCTCCTTGATTACTAGTCAAAGTCTGACTACACTTGGCCATAAAGCTAACGGTTATCTCTGTCAGGTGAAGCAAACTGACTATAGAATAAATCAACAGAAATAAAGACACCAAAAAAACACACCCACATCAATATATAAAACATAGTCAGCCACAGGAAAAAAGATATAAAAAACATAAACCGTATTAACGATAAATGTTCGTATATATGCAGGGAAAAATCTCGTTAATCTCTCACCTAAATGAAGGGAATCAACTGCTATGTTTAATGAGGGGAATAAACTCAGAATGATCGTTATTCTTGGATATAAATGAAGGGAAACGACTCAAGTTGCTCATCAACCTTTAACATAAATGGTCGTTAACTAAGGATGCTTCTTAGTTTTAAAATCTCAGTGCTAATTAGGACAATACATTTTTCTTTTTAATGCACAGAAGCAGAAACTGAAGAGTGCAAGAAATAATACACAAAAGAGAGCCAAATGCAAGATATCTTACATCTGAAATTCCTGCACACATTGCATTTACAAGACTGGAGGTCACAAGCAGAGGGAAATAGAGATTGAGAAATATAAATTCAAGTTGACCTGTTGCCAATTACAATCAACCAAAGAAGGACAAGAGTACATATTTTTTTCAGCATCTGTGGCTGACTGTGCACTACATCACAATGACATGGTAATAATAATAATGCAAATATAACAAGAAAATGGGCATAACAATTGGCGTACAAATACAATAGCCAACATCAACAGTTCAGGAGGGATAATATATACGGTACAAAACATCCATTTTTATTGCTGGGTAAACAAGCACTATGGCTTTTTTGCAGAGTCCTTTTATTTGCCACAGTTATTTACGATCTTTTGGGCTGATAATACCTGCTGTTGTGGTGGTCCCTGGCTCATTTTAATTACTAAGAATCAGAGTCAATGCTGGAGAACCTAAATACTCGAATTTAATCAAAGAAAAGAGGCAATAGGAGCTCCAAAATTCTTACAACCAAGATTATCCTCTAATATTCTTCAGACATGTGTGTGCATCTTTCAGGAGTTTACTCTGGAAAATGACATGCATATATCCTTAGCAAAGTTTCATAGCTCATTTAGCCACATCTGATTCAAGAAGGTAGATGATCAGCACACACAGATAAGCTACAACCAACTGACACTGTTTTACTTAGGCAGCAAATACTGTACTGGCAAAAATGCTGAAATTGATGCTTATGTTGGTTCAGAGAAGTGGTTTGATTACAGCACTACTACACAGGCATATCCAAACACCTGCCACTGTCCTACTTAGCCAGGAATACAGGACCACAGCAACAGCAGCCCACAATTTACTACACCAAAATACAGGGCTGTCCATATATATCTGATGTTGTTGGCTCAGTCTACGGGTATGGGGGAAGCACGTATTTTGACAACTTAATTATGCTCCGTTTAACTGGGTATTAAATTACCATCATTCCTTTGTAAATGCTAGTTGAAACATGACTAATATGGCGCTAGTCATGAAGAAGTTCTATGGAAAGGATGTTGGGCCACAGTGCTATCTTATTCTGCCAGTGACGTGAGGGAAATAAATCTGCATAAGGACAAAAATCTTGTCTCTGTCATACCTTGTGCCATGCTTTTGTGTGTCATGTCTGAGTGTGTCGTGTTTCTGCATGTCATGTCTCAGTGGCTGTTCAATTTGTATATGGATGAATTATAAGAGCGGTAATAGGAAGGAATGTGAATATATTGGTATCTAGTGAGGGAGGGTAAGATGTGGAAACTTCCTGAGCTGTTGCTTGCTGATGATACTGTATTGTGATGAATGTGAACATGAGTCTGAGGATGTAAGAAACAGAATCCTAAAGAGAATATACATATGGGTAAAGTTATGGTCTTGAGGGAAATCACAGCATACAAAGTGAGACTGGATGGTGAGGAAATAGATAATGAAGGTGCATCCAAGTACTTTAGAGTGATGAGTGAGGATGGAAGGATGTGCTTGAATGGGTACAGCAGGGTACAAAGGTTGCTGGATCACTGAAAGCTGTGATAAGACGTTGAGAAATGAGGCTTAGATCCTGTTGGAAGGGCACAAGAGTGAGAGCAGTGGAAATGACCTGAGGAATGTGTGGAATTTTATGGACAGACAGATATACAAAAGAGGAAGTGGAAGAGTGCTGTGGTGCTATTAGGAGAAATACTTTGAGATAGTTTGGCCATGTAGAGAATGGGGAATGAGAGAATGACTAGAAGGTATGTGTATGATGTGAAGAGGAGGAGAGACCATGGCAGAGACGGAAGACTGGAGTGGAGAGATACAAGGGAGGGAGGTGTGAGTTGGATAGAGGGCAGTTAAATAGCAGATAACAGAATGACATGGAGTTAATTTGTTTGTGGCCTCCCCTTATGCGACTGAGATGTCTGGCAATAGATAAAAGTCAGTGGAGGGTAAAAATCTCTTCTTACAAAAATGAGTGAACCTTAAGCAATTACTGAAGAAAATGCAAGAGGAGATATTAAATTACTTGATAAAAAAATGCAACCAATGGATGCAAACAAGCAATCACTGTCAAGTAAGAAAGGGTTATGGGAAACAGAAAATGATGCAGGGTAGTGATGGTAAAGCCGACTGAGCCTCCACCATATCAATCATCAAATAATCAAAATCAATATAATAATCATCATTCATTATTATTAAAATCATCACTGCAATCATCATCATCATCATCATCCCAGCCTCTTCTTCCCACCTAAGGATGGGGTAAGGTACGGTATGGTTCAAAATGCAACAACAAAACACATGGGATCAGACATGTTATATATGAATCACCCTGTATTTTTTAGCATTGGCACATAACCAGGACTTAACTGCATCTGTTTGTGATGTACAGGCATGTGCAAAAGTATGCCAACAATACTCTGCCAGCACTAACTTGTATTTCATATTTACCACTCTTCCCCAAATGACTAGAGGGTAACATTCCTTCTGTTGCCTGTTTTCCTGATGCCTGGAACAGACACCTTCATATGGCAATGATCAGATATTGCATGTCAGATTAAAATAACAGCCTTCAGTTCCTTTACTATCCCCATACAGGAGAATGGTGGACTAGGAAAGAATAGTAACGTTGATGTGCAGTCCTTACCACATAAAATATTTCAAACAACACCTTCCATTCCTACAGCTGGCAGAGAAGTGTCTACATACTTTGCTCATGCTCAGGACAGGATTTATGCAAAACATTTCATGGCCAATGGTTGTGTACGGCTGGCCAGTTGGACTCCTTCTCACTGTCCGACAGCCCTCATTACCCACGTCAAAACGAACATATGTCATGGCACACAATGGTGGGTTGTGTGTGCCGTAAAAGTATTGACCCAACCCCCCAGGCATCCCCAATCCCCCAAAACCCCACTAGTAGCAAAGGGACTTGGGGCCACGCTACACGACAGTATTATGGCAACTAATTCGGCGCACAATTTTTAAAGTTTATCTTTACAATGCAGACTTTTTGATCATTTACTGCCGGCGCAAAACTTTAATCTCCTCAGTTTGACTTGGCGCTAATTTTTTTAAAAAGCATACCGGTACTTAGCGTTCCAACTTCCACACAGGGGAATCGACGGGCCGAGGTACGTAAACAATGAGTAACGCCAGAACTGCAGGGTTGATTGGTGTGGGTGATTTAAACGGACAACATAGCGACAATATACACAAACAACTGGCCATGGCCATAAAAAAATCTGTTCACTGTGCATCAATTACAATACAAACATCAACATAATAATCAAGCAATAATCATATGCATATTTCACTTGGGTGTCTTCTAGGTGGCTCAGGAGGCTTGCTAAGAAATCACGTTAGGAAATCACCCCAGCCACAAAGAAGACAAGCCACTTTGACTGAACTAACACCAGACACTGTTCAATTGAGAGAAACACTACTAGTAGTCAAAAGCATCAAAAATAACATGAGGAACCTTTCCATCACAAAATTCTTGCAGTATACCGGGTATCTACCTAGCTAACACTTACTGCAATATATCTACTATCTATGTGTATCTGTGTAGTGTTTACCTATCTGTGTACTTTATCAATCAGCTTGAAATATTGCTGAGCTGAGGCAACACCTTAGCAAGGAGACATGCTAATCATGAAGTGCAGGGGAAAGGTTTCAAAACTATCTGCTACTGGTAAACCTGGGGAATTTACTTACTGTACTCTTGTTACTCTACCCAGGCATAAAATAAGCATCTTAGCAATAGTTTATCAAGCAGAATGCTAGTCATGAAGAAGTGCAGTGGGATGGATGTAGACATGTAGTACTGTGTTATTCTACCACAGAGATATATTAAAAAAGCAGGTGAATGGACAAATCCCAGGCCACGTTACAGTGCAAGAAGTATGATAATTGAGCATACACGAATATAAATAAGTTAAAAATCCATCCAATCAGACATCATCCAATCCCACGTCGCCCCACAGAGAAGCGTAGGAACCCGGGGCTAGGGAAGTTGGTCCTGACATTTAAGATGAAAATAAGTTAAAAATAAAGCTCATTATTATCCTTAGACCCCCAATGCATCACTCTCAGTTGAATAAAACCATCTGGTGTTAGTTGGAATAAAGACAGTTGCTCTCCCACTTACGAACAAGAGCTAAGAAGAATTGCTGTTGAGATTAAACACTTACCGGCTTGAGATTTCATTCGGCTGTGTGGTTGCCAGCCTGATAGTGCCAGGGATTGACTCCTGGCACTGCATCATCCTAGCTTATCATCAATCATCGTCGTCGTTGATTGGCCAGTAAAATCAGCACCTAGACTAAGTTAACTGGCCTTCTATATCTAGTGGTGGAATGATCCAGTTATGGAGCCTAGCACTAACTATTCTATCATCAATCATCGTCGTCGTCATCAATAGGCAAGTAAATTCAGTACCTTGACTAAGTTAACTGGGCTTGTATACCCTAGTGGTGGAATGATCTAGTTATGCAGCCCAGCACTGCCACTGATCATAATTAAAATCATCATTAGGCATTATCATCATCATTCCTGACTCCTCTTCCCACCCAACGATGAGGTCAGGAGTTCTCTATTAAAATATCGTAAGTAGGGAAGCAACTGTTATACTCTGTCCATCTCAACTTGGCTTAAAAGTGATCTGGAAAGGATGCAGAGCCACAGTATTGCTAGCCTTGTCTTACTCTGCTTCTGGCCGATGAAATTAGGCTGCCAAAGACAAACCTCTCTGCCAAGTCAAGGTGGACCATCCAAAAATTTTCTAACTCACATTTCAGACGGGTGGTTGTAGCTGTAGTTGTAGTAGAAGGAACTGAGATGTAGAAAGGTTTTCAGGATCAACGGAACCTCTATATCTATCACAGGTATTTCCCGAGTTTTGAGGCCACTGAGTATTTTTCAACATTCACCACACAATCTTGTATCACTCTATGAGCAGCGAAAGACCCCAGGGCTGGGCAAGTTGGCCCCGACATTCAAGATGAGAGTAACCAGCCACGCTCATCCCCGAGTGGCATTACGTTAACGATAAACCCCAACCACCCTTGGGTATAGCCACTGCATTGATGAGAAAAATTGAGCCAGCACCGCCGGCTCCAACAGGCAGCACCACCAGGATCAACTGCAGCAGGCAGCACCACCAGGATCAACTGCAGCAGGCAGCACCACCAGGATCAACTGCAGCAGGCAGCACCACCAGGATCAACGCCAGCACGGCAGCACCACCAGGATCAACGCCAGCACGGCAGCACCACCAGGATCAACGCCAGCACGGCAGCACCACCAGGATCAACGCCAGCACGGCAGCACCACCAGGATCAACGCCAGCACGGCAGCACCACCAGGATCAACGCCAGCACGGCAGCACCACCAGGATCAATGCCAGCACAGCAGCACCAACTCAGCAATCGCAGGAACAGCAGCCTGAGTAACACAGACGGACCCTGAAAATAAGGCAAGGTTTTAGGAGATAATCTCAAGTGTGTTCAAACTTAATCCTTTTGTCTGTGGAGGAGTTCAATATGGATCTTAATTAACCCCTAGTGTATTGGTGCTGGATGGGGGGGGAGGGCTGCCTGACTACATTTACACTTCTCAATGCCACAACAAGGATCTAACTTTTGAAAAGGCATGTCAGATAGCCACTAGCATGGAACTAGCTGAGAAAAATACCAGAGAATTTGTTCCAAATACTGGTGGTGAATATGTTAGTAGTAGTGGCTCTGTGTGCAAAGTGACTGTGGCCAGAAAGAAGAACCTAGCCACCAAACAAGGCATACATTCTGATTTGAAATGTAGGAGATGCTTAGGGAAACATGAGAGTTCTCATTGTAAGTTCAAAAACTTAAGATGTTACAATTGCCAGCGTGTTGGGCACATTGCTTCTGTCTGCACAGCCCCTATCAGAAGTGGTAAAGGTAGAGTAAATGTCGTTGAAAGTGCTGAAAAGGAAACAGAAAACATTATTAATGAGAGTATCAGCAGTTCTGAACCTCATAATGATGAGAGTGCGCATGTGTTCACTATTTGCAATAGTAGTGCAGGAAAACATGGACATAAGTATAGTGTGGACTTGCGTATTAACAATACTCCAGTAACTATGGAAGTAGATACTGCAGATGACTTTTCTATAATGAGTAGAGATACATATGAGAGGTTATTTGCACATGTTCCTTTGGAAGACTCAGTGGTTAAGTTGAAAACATATACTGGAGAGATTTTGGACACAGAAGGGAAGCTGGAGTGTGACGTCAAGTACAAAAATCAGAACTTGAAGTTGCCATTAATTGTAGCTAGTTATGTGGATAGACCAACTATGTTAGGCAAGAACTGGTTGTGTGAGCTTAAGATGGACTGGAAGGAGATATTTAGTATTAAGACATGTAACAGTGTTCCTGACCTTGAGAAACTACTTGAACACTACAAGAGGTTATTTGATAAGGGACAGGGAGCTATAAAGGGCTTTGAGGCTCATGTCACTGTTGACAAAGGTGTTACACCCATGTATGTTAAGGCTAGACCCGTTCCTTATGCCTTGAAAGGGGAGGTGGAGAAAGAATTAGACAGACTTGTGAGCAAGGGAGTTCTTGAGAAAACTGCCAAAAGCAGTTGGGCTGCTCCTATAGTAGTTGTACCTAAAGCTGATAAATCGGTTAGAATATGTGGTGATTATAAAGTTACCATCAATCAAGCTGTTGAGGATGAGCAGTATCCCTTACCCACCTCTCAAGATTTCTTTGCTGCACTGACAGGTGGAACCATTTTCACTAAGTTAGACTTGTCTCAGGCATAAGCTCAAGTCAGTGTTGATGCTGAAAGTCAACAGTACCTCACCATCAACACTCATAAGGGACTCTATAAATTCAAAAGGTTGTCTTATGGGGTCAAAAGTGCACCCAAGTTGTTTCAGTGCATCATGGACAAAATTCTTGTGGGTCTTCCAAATGTACTATGTTTTCAGGATGATGTCCTCATTGTTGACAGTGACTCCCAAAATCATGTTAAAACCCTAGCTACAGTATTTGAAAGATTACTGGCTCACAATGTCAGGCTTAATAAGAGCAAATGCTCATTTTTAGCTAAAGAAGTAACTTACCTTGGATACAAGGTCAATGCAGAAGGGCTGAGACCAGTTAAAGATAAAGTAAGAGACATAGTAAATTTACCTGCTCCAAAAAATGTCAGTGAATTGAAAGCCTTCTTGGGAATGATACAGTATTATTCAAGGTTCCTTAAAGGACTTTCATCAGTTTTGGCCCCTTTGCATGAACTGTTAAAGAAAGGTATTCCTTGGAAATGGAGCAGTGTAACTCAGAAGTCATTTGAGGATTGTAAAGCTGCTTTGTCTAGTACTGATGTTTTGGTCCATTATGATACTTGTAGAACACTAAAGCTTGCTTGTGATGCTTCAGGCTATGGGATAGGTGCTGTCATAAGCCATGTAATGGATAACGGTGAAGAAAGACCCATTGCATATGCCTCCAGAACACTAACCCAAAGCGAGAAAAACTATGCTCAGATAGAGAAAGAGGCTTTGTCTATTATATTTGGAGTAAAGAAATTTCACCAGTATTTATATGGTAGGAAATTTGTCTTAGTAACTGATCACAAGCCTCTTTTGGCAATATTGGGTCCTAAATCACCTGTTCCTACACTTGCTGCAGCAAGAATGCAGAGATGGGCTGTGATATTGTCTGCATATGTCTATGAAATACAGTACAGACGTTCTGAGGATCATGGTAATGCTGATGCTTTGTCTAGGTTGCCTTGCAGTGGATCAAATGATGGAGTAGAGCCTAAGGTTTATGCTGTAACCATGGTAACAGAAGATTTTCCAGTCACTTCCAGAATGATCGCTCATGAGACTAAGAAAGATGTTGTGTTGGGAAGAGTCCTTGAGTATACACTTAATGGATGGCCAGAGGTCTGTCCATCCTCAGACTTTCAACCATATCATTTAAGGAGATGTGAATTATCTGTAGAAATGGGGTGTGTGCTGTGGGGTATGAGAGTGTTAATTCCACCATGTTTTAGAGGGCAAATTTTGAATGAACTGCATTTTGAACACCCAGGTATATGTGCTATGAAAGCTCTGGCCAGAAGTTTTGTGTGGTGGCCTAAACTGGATGATGAAATAGAAAGACTGGTATGGGAGTGCTGTGTATGTCAGAATGCTAGGAGTATGCCACCCAGTGCACCTTTGAAAGATCGGAAATGGCCTACCCACCCCTTTCAAAGAGTACATATTGACTTCTGTGATAAGGGAACAGACAAGTTTTTGGTATTGATTGACAGTCATTCAAAGTGGATTGATGTTAAACACATGTACAGTACCAATGCTTGTAGAACCATTGATGAATTAAGGTTAATATTCGCTGAACATGGATTACCTGAGGTGGTAGTGTCAGACAATGGACCTCCATTTCATTCATCAGAGTTTAAAAACTTCATGAGGCTCAGTGGTATAAAACATGTACTGACCCCACCCTATCATCCTGCCTCTAATGGTGCTGCAGAGAGGTCAGTTAGAATTGTAAAGGAAGCCCTGTATAAGCAAGTAATTCAAGGAACAGTTGGAAGATCAGTGAAACACAGACTAGCAAATTTCTTACTCAGATACAGAACTACCCCACATAGTGTGACAGGATGTACTCCTGCAGAGTTAATGATGAGAGACAATTGAGAACAAGATTAAGTTTAGTCAAGCCAAGTCTGCTTGCAGTTGTAGAAAGGAAACAAGACCAACAAAAGATGCATCATGACAAAAGTTCCCATGAAAGAGTGTTCAAGGTAAATGATAGAGTGAGGATTAGGAACATGACCAGAGGTTTTGGTACTGCACATGCCAAATGGATAACTGGTGTTATTGAAAAAGTGTGTGGAGATAGGACATATTTGGTAAAGTGTAGTAATTCAGTAAGATATGTTCATGTAGATCACATCATTCATGCACATGATGAGATCAGTGTGGCAGCAGAACCTGATGATCTTGATACAGCTGTGGATGATTGTCAAGGTGATGAGGTCAAAGATGATGTTCTCCAGCATCCACTCAATGCGTCAACTGACTGCCGTGAAGATGTGGTAGTCACAGATCAGTCACAGAGTACAAGTAAGTTTACCAGAGTAGAATAAACAGTAACCCCCACCTCTGTCAAAAAGATTGCTTTCCTCTTCTCTTCAAGGGCGTTCTTCTTTTCAGCATCACCACCATCGTCCATTAATTCGTTTGCCATAAAGAAAAGGTCCATTCTCTCACAATATGACGTGACTGCGTCGTACTCCCCCACACGTCCGATGTATCCACCCACACCAGTCATGGTCGCCCTATTCACTGCAGTCCTTCACCTCCAGAGAAGCTTTCCCTCCTGTTGTAGTCACCCTCTCATAAATGACGTCAACAGCACCTTTTCAATCCCATCCTCGTCGCCAGTGTAGTATCCTTAGGGATTCTATGGAGGGAGGGAAGCCACCAACACGCTTGCTCTTGGGTGGATTTATTCTGACTGTCTTGTAGTGATGTGAGACTCGCGAGTCAATCGTTCAAATCGAACGATTCATTTCGCTGAATCGGGTGTATCGAGTCATTGTTTTCATTAACTAGTTCACTTAGTATTAGTTTATATTCTAACATTATATTTCGGTTGAGACTCGAGAGTGGTATGTGCGATATCACTGCTCATATCACTGCCTGGCATGAGGACACACCACCACTCATACCACACCATCACTGGCTGTACACTGACTAAGTGACCAGACCTTCAGCTCGTGGCAGGCTGCGGGTTTCAGCCTCGAGTTATGGACACGAGTGTCACGAGTGACATAACTTTAGAACTCGACTGACTCGGCCGCTCCGGGCAAATGTGGCGGGGCCCGACCCGGCTCACCACTCACGAGTTTGAAATACCCGGTCGCGGTATAAGTATTGCTCAGTGTTCACACCACTGCTTGGTATGAACAGTAGTGTGAGCACACATCACCACTCATAGCACAGGACCACTTGCAGGCAGCGTGTTCCAGCCTCGATTATTGAGTGTGAACAAGATTTCGTAGAACTCGAATTACATGACTCAGGCCACCCCGGACAGATGCGGTGGAGCCCGGCCAAGGACCGGCTCATCGAGTCACTGGTGACTCACGAATTGGGAAGGATTTTAAATAACAGGTCGCTGTGTTTTTCATTTCTGTTTTATTCTAGCAATAAAGGTCCGTGAACTTGTTTTTTTAAATGCTAATTTGTAAAGAGAGTATATGAAATGTATGGAGAGTGAAAGATTGAGAGTGAGGTGTGAGGGATTAGTGGTATGGGGAGACCAAGAATGAGGTGGATGGATGGAGTGAGGAGGAATATGAGGGCGAGTGGGTTTGAGTGGGAGGAAGGTCATGTCTGGCGGGAGAAAGGTTGGTTTAGAGACGATTCAGTCTTAGTAACCCCATCGAGGATAATGGCGTCGGCCAATAGATAGATAGAATTTAACTGCCACAGTTTAATGGATTATGTTTGTTTTTGCTCTAAATACGTCATTTATTCAATTTCATTAACAGAATAGTAAAGTTTTTTTTTTTAATTATGTAATATAGGTGTTTCATTCTTTACCCCGATAATTAAAATTTTCTTGCATCAGGTCCATAGTTAAACGCTAGTCAATAATGAACAGGAGGGAGTTGGCAACATTCAATGATTAACCGAGTGTTGAGCGAGCGAGATAAACTCCCTCACCCAACGCCGACTTGCTCGGCCAGTCGGCTGGCAGAAGTAGCGGTAGCTGCAGCCAGGTTACTGACTTGGTGAATCGAGTGACTCTACTACCCGATTCTCTTCGGTGAGTGACTCATAAAAACTCGAGTCACCAAAGTGAATCGAGTTTTCCATCTCTACTGTCTTGCTAACCACGAGCCTAAGTACATTATTGACTTAACAAGCCCAAACATATTATCCTTGGTAAAAATAGCATAATTAATAAACATAATTAATGAAGGCACTATACCCTACCCTGACGTATGGAAGCGAGGCGTGGACCTTGCAAGAGGGGAACAAGTCAAGAGTGAGAGCAGTGGAAATGAGTTACTTGAGAGGAGCATGTGGAGTGACATAGAGGGACAGGTTGACGAATGAAGAAGTGAAGGAACGTTGTGGGGTAGATATGGATGTGGTTGAAAAGATTAGGAGAAATACACTGAGGTGGTTTGGACATGTGGGGAGGATGGAGAATGAAAGACTGACTAAGAGGGTGTATGTAGGTGAGGTGGAGGGAGGGAGAGGGAGGGGTAGACCGAGGATGAGGTGGAGGGATGGAGCTGAGAGGTATATGAGGGAGGGGGGGGTGAGTTGGGGGGAGGGGAGTCAACTGGTGGGTGACAGAGTGACTTGGAGGCGTTTTGTCTGCGGCCACCCTTTGCGGGATTAGGGCGTCGGGCTATAGATAGATAGATAGACTATACTATACATTTACATACCAAATATATATATATATATATAACATGTGCAACTCCACAAATGACTGAAGCCCAATCAGATGAAACTCCATTGATCACTATTTGCTGCTTCCTATCCATTAACCAGTTTCCTATTCAGAGTGTAACCTCCCTATTAATACTGTACTGAGCGCACAGTTTTGACATTATTCTGAGATAGGGCAGTTTGTTGGATGCCTTTTGACAGTCAAGAATGTATACTGTTTATTCCCATCATATTCGCTTAATATTGTGGAAAAATTTGAGCAGGTTGATTAAGAATGATCTGTCACCTGAACCCATGCTGGGAATCCATATCAGGTTGTGATTTTCCAGATGTTTGACTATCTTGTCTAAAATTATTCCTTTTAACAGTTTTTACTATGGTAGAGGTCAGGCTAATTGGACAATAATTCTCAGGACATTTTTGATCTCCTCATTTCAAGTCTGGGGTCACATTTGCTAGTTTCCAGTCTTCGGCAGTGACTTGTTTAAGATTTCTGCAAGTAAAGGAGCTACCTGGTCATGCATCTCAAGAGTCCTTGGAAGGTGTGTATCCAGATTAGATGTGTCAGTTCTTCTTGCCACCTCCTCAGGTGTACATCTGATGGGCCAGTGCTAGTCTTGCCATGTTGTGAGTACCTTCTAACGTAAAAACTGAAGCAAAAATAGCTACAGGTTATTTACAGAGAGAGAGAGAGAAACCCTTCCATTAGTCACATAAGGGCCAGTACTGAGTGTGTATGTGCCTGTGTAAACATGTGACATTTCCAACTGATAAGGAGAGGGACTTGGGTTGTTCTAATTCTCCTGTTTTATTAAATTTCATCATATACTCTTCTTTTATCGCTTTCTTCTAACAGATGTGACTTAAGAAAAGGAACAAGAGAGAGGGACAAGTAACAGAAGAAGGAAAGAAACAGGAAATGCAAAAGAAGGAAGATGTATGGACATGTGCAGCAGAGTGGAAGAAAGAGAGACAAGGAGATGAGAGAGAAATTGTGGTCTGTTAAGGTGAAATTTTTTCCGTTATTAATGATTTTACAGGTGGTATAGTAGGACTCGCGCACGTTTGCGGCTGTGGTGTGGCTCGCACCTGTGTACAGTGTTGCCACGTTTTCTATACCGTTATCTCTCTCTCTCTCTCTCTCCTGGCGGGAAATGTGAGCCACCCTGAGTACTTTTGATTCTTTTATAAGTTATTTATAATTGTGCTTTCATCTGTTAATTTGGTTTTGTTATATTTAGTAGTAGATGGAGTGTCAAAGTTACTGTCTGCTGAGAGGTTTGTTACGTTACTGATTCATACACCCCGACGTAGTGGGGTGTGGGTGTAGGTGTGGGTGGGAGTGTGGATGTGGGTTTGTTGGGGTGGTGGTCCAGGGGGTAGGGGAAGTGTGAAGGGGGATTTGACCTGAGACACCCAGGAGGGATTAAGAAGGGAGGGAAGGGGAAGGGGGGGCTGGATTCACCTACCACGTGGTCAGTATTAGAAGAGAGAGAGAGAGAGAGAGAGAAATTACGTGTATAGATATATGTGCATCAATAGGAACAATGTATATCAGTGTGTGCAGTATGTACAAAGGAACAAATGAATACAAAGAAGGCAGTGACACACCTCTCTCTCTCTCCTGGCGGGAAATGTGAGCCACCCTGAGTACTTTTGATTCTTTTATAAGTTATTTATAATTGTGCTTTCATTTGTTAATTTGGTTTTGTTATATTTAGTGATGCCGACAATGCATTCAATGCATGCCCCTCTCCTGCCTCTCTCTCTCTCTCTCTCTCTCTCTGTAGGGAAGCTATCTGTCAGTGCTGCCACTCACAAGAATTATATGAATTATTTCTTTTACTTTGGATATTGGCATATTTCTTCTTTTTTCAGGCTCATTCTATTATATCCATAACTGTAATATTATTAACCACCCTAAAACTACGCTAAAAAACATTAAAAGTGACTGCTATTTCTTTTAGCAACACTGTACAATATGTATGCCATGTTTCTGTGTTACTGTATAAATATTCTATGCATAATAAGATTACTGTTGATTCATCCATCAAAATACACAAGTGTAAGTTTTATTCATCTGAATTTATTGAATTTGTGATGCCTTGTACATAAATAGCTTCCGTTTCACATCGCAAGTTGGGGAAACGTGGCACCATTGTACACAGGTGCGGGCCACACCACACGCGCAAACGGGCGCAAGGCCGACTATAGGTGGTGGTGACCACCATCCACTCACTAGATGTAGTGCTGGCTACTTCTTCCTTAGCCTTTATCATTCTTTTTCTGTGCCTGCCCTCCTCTCTTCCTATATCTCCCATCTTTCCGGTCACTTCTTACTGCTCTTCTTCCCTTTACAGGTGGCAAAACATTGAGTGACAAGCCAAATGGTTTCCTGTAAGCCAAGAAATCACTTACAATGCTGGGTGATAACCATATAACCAACCAATACGTGCTCCCTATGTGTCAACAAGTGGGTTGGTGGAGGGTTAGTGCCCCTCCCCGTAAAACCAATAACTAAAAGTCAAATGGCCACTCCTTATGGGAGTGTGGCATCTGGCAATAGATAGATAGATAGATATTAATGATTTTACAGATGTCTGGTAGAGTCAATGCTCAGTATTGTGATATGTATACAATGTTCTATAGTACTGTATATCCTGTAAATTCTTTCATAACAGTGTTTATGCAGTGTGAATGATATTACTTATTCAATAGTACTACGTAGGGTGTTTTGGCAACAACGGGATCTAATGGACAGTCACTTCTACTGGACTGCCTTTCTCCACAGTCTGTATGTTAGAACAAGGTTTTTTTGTGAGCAAAAGCAGACACTTTTTATCTAGTAAAATGGTAGCAGACAGTCAATAAATTTCTCATTGCTGTAAATGATATTAACACTTTTGTTTTTAAAAAGTACAATGGTAATGTTATCACTTCATTACTGTACTTTAATAAGAACAGTTCAAACAGAAGACTGAATATTTTATTTATTTATTTATTTTTTGTAGTTACAGTACATACATACAGTGTATCAGTACACATGTATGTATATGCATACATATAAACCTCAATCCAGTCTTAATGTAATGTAAACCATAGACATTTTATAATTCACAGAGTGACAACAGCTAGCAGATCTAACTGAGTGCAAAAGTATGAAAAGCCATCAGTTTACCTGTGCCAGTGACCCAGTAATGTGAGACTTGACAACTTTGTCAGTTTTAATGTCATTCTTTTTGCCTTGCTGAGACTTTGTTTACAGTACATGTAGATATATATTTATCTTTAAGTTTGTAAGACTGCTGCACCATGCAACATAAATCACCAACAGCTTCATTCAGGTATTAAACATGCATTTATAGATGAAAAGCCTCAGTAAGTTGTCCAGCCTCAGAAACAGGTCATCAACAGTTGGGTGGCCAGCTAGCTGTCGGTAAGGTTTGTGTTCTCAGTTTCAGGTCAGACTGTATGGACTGACTACTATACATTAATTGCTTTGGTGTACTTGTAGAAATAGTACATATGCACACTTTTAAACTGTAACTTAGAACTACACAAACTGCCAGTTTAGATGTCATTTACATTATTATTGAAGTACTGTACTGTAATTCTACATGTACTGTATCACCAGTCTGAACTATATTAACCAGGTGATTTTAACAAATTGTATGCAGTGTTTCATGATAGAGAACAGTATAATATGGCATCAGAAACTGCAATGATGCATCAAACAACTGGTTGCCACCTGGTAGTACAATGACTTCAAGTAATATGCTGATGTGGAAGTACTTTTTTGTGCCTATTTTAGTTTATTTCTAGGGTACTGCGCAAATATATTTGCTACTGTACTGTTCGTGATCAGTGATCTTGTATCCAAAATATTAACACCTTCATGCACATGTTGCTGAGAAGTATGGTAATTGCTTTAATTGAAACTTACAGTGACGCTTGTATGAGTGATGTTAAAAAAAAGAGCTACTAAAAAATATATATATATATATATAATTGGTATTCAGTTTGCATTAAAGTTAGTTGTGTCTTGGAGGAAGAGTAAGTCTTCATAGGTAAGTTGCTAGATAGCTTCCACTGCAACGAGTTTTTGAGAACAGAGGCCAGAATTGCCAGTCTGTCCTTAAGGCCCATATTTTCATGCGCTTAGGAAGGCTTTATTATACCTCTTCCTTAGTGACTTATTTTGCACATCATGTTAGTGGTAGGTTGTAGCAACCACTATCCACTTACTTGATGTAGTCCTGCCTATTTCTTCCTTCACCTTTATCATTCTTTTTCTGTGTCTGCCCTCCTCTCTACCTATTTTTCCCATCTTTCCTGTCACTTTTTATTATTTTTTTTTTCCCAGGTGGTTTTACATTGAGTGACAAGCCTAATGGTTTCCTGAGAGTCAGGAAACCATTTACAGTGCTGGACGGTAACCATATAACCAACCCACACATGTACCCTATGTGTCAACAAGTGGGTTGGTGGAAGGTTAGTGCCCCTGCCTGTAAAACAATCAACTAAAACACAAGTGGCCACCCCTTTCAGGATTATATCATCTGGCTGTCCATCTATCTATCTATCTTGATAGGTAGACAGATACTGATATAGATATATACTAATTGTTATATTGTTAACATCCCCATTTATATCAACAGGATTTGTAAAAATAACACAGGAATATATTAAAGATACCAGATACAAAAGTCAGCTGGTAAGGAAAAGGTGCTAGGAGCCTCCTTAACCAATGAGAATATGGACCCAACAGTCAAGCTGTAAATGTCACACTTGGGCCCCTTTAAAACTTCCTGCCACCTGTCCACCCTTGCCAGGATTTAAATCTTGTGATCATGAAATTACCAGTGACACATTTTTCTTCTTTAAATCACACTCGGCATGGCAACAAATTTTGATATTGTTTGTAAAACAGTTACTTAGAAATATGAAAATCTGTCTAGTTTTCTATTTTCAGCACTAATTCATCATCCACTCACTCGATGTAGTGCTGCCTACTTCATCTTTGACATTTATAATTCCTTGTCTGTGTTTGCACTCGTCCTATTTTCTCTCATCCTTCCTGTTACCCCTTATTACCTTCCACTTCAGGTGACTGCATTATGGCAAGCCTAATGGTTTCCTATAATGCAGGAAACTATTTACAATGCTGGATGGTAAACATGTTACCAAATACGTGGGTGAGGTGGAGCCTACCATGGTGCCCATGTTAACTGGGTGGATAGACACAAATGCGTCATTCATCTAGGAACCAAACCTTCACGCTCTTTCTTGCACCTCGCTGTGGTGAGGTGCTTGACCAGACAGACGGGTTAACAACAGTAATGACAGCAAAACTACTGATAGCATGAAACACATTGCACAGGTGAAAAGTGTGTTTTTCTGCATGTTGTAGGTAAGAAATAATTATATTGAATTGAGGTACTGTGGAATCCATTGACAAAATTGAGATGCGGGGTTGTATGGAAAGTGACAAGTGTAATTTTCTTTTCCCTTCAAAATTCATAAAACAGCAAGCCTTGGCTGTTCTCTTCCTCTGGTCATAAGCTATTTATGGCATCTAAATTTTATACTGTTCATAGCATGTTACTCGAAGAAATGGTCATCATTTTATTTTTATTCAATTCTTACTTTCCTCTGAGGTTGAATTAAGGATTTTGATGGCGTGGATGATACGTTATTGGATGTGTGGTTAATTTTACTGGAATCTTTATTAATGAGTCTCATATTTTTTATGCTCTCCTATACTTATTTCTGGATTCCTTCCATACATAAGTGGGAAGTGTGGTTAGGAAGACAAGGTTATATATGGTTTTTCCACAGAAAATTATTCCTTTGGGTCCCCTGCACCCTGAAAAAGGTTATATGAGGACTGACTGTTGCCAGTCAATTTTTATTTCTTGTTAATAATGCCAAAATTATTAGCTGCAAAAAGAAATGGTTTGCACCAGTGGAATGCTTGTGATTTTCCACATCTAAGACCATGGAGGCATGCCATATCATTATAAGAAAATTTGCTGAACTATGAAGTAAGGAGGCTTTCTATTGATTATTTTTAGTGTTATGACGTACAATGGTGTTGTGCCGTATTGTAGTTTTGCCCACATTTTCTTGCCTCAAGAGAAGGGGTAAATGATGCCAGAATTATGTGGATGAACAATTCTTTGGGTGGAAAAATAAAATAAATAAATAAAAATAAAAAAGAGATACTGTAATATATATGTGGAGGAAAAGTGGTCAGGACACTTTTGGCAAGTTTAGGTTTCATGAGCCCGAAGGTGTTAATGGTGGCTTATCCGTTTTTAAAGAGAAAGATGTGGTGCTAAGCAGTTTTATTATAAGGTACTTTACTATGCATTAATTCTTCATGTGTAATAACTGGCAGTTTGATTTTTTTTTTTTTTTAAGTATGAAATACAGCATGGCAGCTACCAGTTATGAGATCAAATGAATATCACATATAATAATTATTCATTAGTGTTCATTTCTCTCTTATGATGTTTAGCAAAGCTAGACAAGGAAATGATACAAATGGCAGCTTGTTGCATTGTTTCTTCTTGGTTGCAAGTTAGTTGGTTTATTTAATCTACTTTGAGTTTGGGTCATAATTTCACAGATAACAGTGGTTGAGTGCCATGCAATATTTAGTTTCCAAAAAGGCTTCATGTTTAACTTTTCTCAGTGAAACTGGTAAAAAGATCTAATCTGGTTTTGCACTTCTATTCTTAGTGGACCATTGCATATAAATGAACTGTTTCTGCCATTTACAGTCAGTTTATTCAGTAGGGACATTTTATATCATGTGTACACTTGGAAATCATTAGATGCCATGATCATACTTAAATTTGAACGGAATAACATGTATAGTACATGGTGAAATATAAGTACAAGAATGGAGAAAAATTTGTGCTGCTTGAGTAAAAATATTGTAACTAATAACCCATCTTAGTAGCACAATATTTGAAGATTTAGCTGCTGAACCCATCCATGTTATACAATGACATATATTACATATTTTTCAGAATAAGAAAATATGGAAAGGGTGCCTGTCTTTAAAAAAAAAAAAAAAAAAAAAAAATCAGGACAGACTCTTTCTCCTTAAACTGTATATACAATATAAGCTACTGTCAACTGGAATTTTTAAAATATATTTCTACTAAAGATTACAGTTAATTATTTTCTTCCTTACATATATTGCGATTTGTGTTAACTTGAGAGCACATAAATAGATGTTTGAAAGTTTTTGTATATGAACTGTAAACTGCGGTTGCTACAGTTAATGCAGTTAGAGGAGGGCTGAGGGGCAAGTGTAATGTACAGTTACTTACAGAGTAAAATACTTAGCATTAGTCAAGCAGAAATGTATTTGAAAATTTAAGAGGATAGACAGAGGGAATGCTGAAGGCAGCCAACTTAGAAATTAGAAAACCGATGATTTTGAATGTGATGTACCTGTATTATTAAAACCCTTAAATCTTATACAGTGATCCCTTGGTTACTGTGCAGTATTGGTGATGAACATGGTGCATGATAAAGGACTAGCATGATAACGAAAGTGCAGTATCCATGGCATTAATCCTAACTGGTATCAGACATCCCAAGTGCAAGCCCAAATTTTTTCTTCTATAATACTTTAGACCCACTAAATATATACATACTGTTAATGATAAGTACTGTACCAGAAACACATAGGTTAACAGAAAGCAATGAAAAGGGCACAGTAAGGAAGAAACACATACCACAGAGAGACCTGATATAGGTTTGAGGTAAGGGTTCTTGAGGCTAAGGGTGGAGAATTAGTGGTCTCCACAACCTGGGATTAACTCCTTGAGTAGGGCCTCACCTTTAAATTCCTCAAAGCTGTCAGAAACTACCAGTACAGACACTGCACCACCATTGTCAGCAGAAACCAGCTCGGGTGTGCAGTAATGATGTTTTTTAGTAAAAAAAAATTGTGCTATAACAACAGGAGTGCAGATTTTCATCTCACAGTGATCATGAGGACAGCTATAACCAAGGGATCATTGTATTTTCAGCATATTGGCAGGTAGTCATAGATTTTTTTTTTTTTTTTTAACAAGTTATCTGCTTGTTCACTTGTCTTGCTCTCATATGTTTACTGTAAAATTATTGGATGTAGTGGTTGTATGGCTTGTCTTGTTCTCATATGTTTACTGTTGTGGTTGTATGGCAAGGCTGGTCATGATGAGGTTAAACTGTTAACCCTCTTGTTACCTCAACCATCTATCTGCAATGTAAACATTCTGATCGTCATGTTTGCTGTGATATCTTGAGAGATTTTGTTTGATGTAAGAATTTCCTTAATTATAATGCGAGTAGAAATACAGTATTTTCTTATGGATTATCAATTACTGTGCAACAGCATGGTTATAAGGTATGCAAGAGTGATAATGAATTTTATGAATTATTTGCATCTCCATCATACATTCTTATATATGTGATCATTTATGAACTTTTAAAGGAACTGGAACATTTAACTAATTTTTCATTGTAAATTAATGTCAAACGTGACATGCAAATTCTTCACTTCTCCATTAAATAATATTCCACAGTTTCTCCACACTATTCATGTTTCTTCCATGGAAATCAATGTTTTGTGCTCTATAGCTGCATTTCCTGCAAGGCTTACTGATTTTTGCTGAAAGGTCAATTGCTATATATGGTTGAAATATACTGTACAGTGTCTCTATAGTGCTTCATTCACTGGTATGCAAAAGCATTATGGAAAACCTTAGCAGAGCACAGTATTTGTAGTGTAATGTTTTAATTACAGATATAATTATTTATTTGATATCAATTTTTATTATAGTTAATGTTAAGTCTAGATGATGTTTGGTAACAACGAGGTTAATGTTACTTGTGCCATCACACCAATTTTATCACAACTACATTAAGCTGCTTTACAGTTAAGATGGACACACAGACACAAGCACAGTAATCAAGACAAGAGGGAAACATTATACAGATGGATGTAGAAGGTACAGTACATATACAGAGACTTGTACATTTCTTTTATCATATATTGTACACTAAGTTAATGAACTCTGAAGGCATTTTTATAAGTCTGCCTGTGATATACTTGTGACCAGATAATTTAAAGATTTCAGCTGATTAAGATGGAGGAAATGCTAACCATTCATGTATTGTACTGTTTTCACATTAAATAAAAAACTTAATTGATGGAAAATCTCCAAGAGGCACCCTGTTCTGTTATAAATGGTCAAAATATCACTAAGTATTTAAATGAAAAGGTAAATTCTTACAGCACACATATGGTACTCAGATAATGACAACCTAATTCTCACCCTGCCTCACTACAGCACTGTAATTTGTTTCAGTCTACTACTGTGTAAGAAGATATTTCCTGTGTTGATGTCAATAATAACAATAATAATAATAACAGCAATAATTCTGTTTGCACTGATTTAACCATTTCAACTAATACTGTAAATATCTGGGTGTGCAGTGTTATGAGTCACATTTTTTTTTTTTTAATGAACAAATTTCCATGTGGATACTGCTCTGTACTGTAATTAGCTGTTATTCTACAGTAATTGAATCAGTGCTGCCAAATGTTACATCACCAAAAGGCTCCAATGTATCAGTGGAAAGACCTTGAAAGTTAATGGTCTTGGCTGGACTGTTCTTTACCAAATATTCAAAAACAAAATGTAACAGTGCAGATCCAGGCCTACAAAAATAAAGGAAGGCTTGTAGTGTTCATGTTATTTGCATTTTCATTTGTTCAGAAAAACTCACATAATACACCGAAGCCTATCTTCTGTAATGACTCTTACTTTCAAAAGCTGTTAATCAGTAGTTGGGTAGTTTATCAGTTATCACTAACGATGCATTTGTTATTATTCTGTCGTTACCATAAAAAAGCTGCTTTCTATATTTGCTCTAAAAAACTGCTGACTACTGTGTCTATAAAATATAATGTGGTTAATATGAAACAAACTACAGTGGCCCTTTAGGAAAAATTTGTTCTGTGTGTTCTGCGGACTACTGTAGTTTTAAACCTGTCATGTTAGTTGTACTCTGAGTACAGTTAAACTTTAAAATAGATGTCAGATACCAGGAGTTTAAGTTTCCAGTACTGTCTTCTTCAAACAGGCTTTAATGGGGCTGGCAACATCATCACCTAGTGACTTTTGTCGTAAGTATTCTTGTTCTTGTAGCCACTGACGTATCCTGAGGCGTCAACCACATCTTTGCGGCCTGCAATACCTTTCCCTTTCCCAGTGTTATCAAATCGTAGTTTGTGTGAGCCAGTGAACTTCTTGGTGTCTGTCAGTCGGTCCACTGCACTGCTCTTCACCACACTCTGTATAATTACATGAACAACAGTTGTGTTTTTGCACAGACTGAATGTATAACAACAAACACTGTTCCCTCACTCTGATTAAAATAATAGGTAGTAATAATAATGCTTCAATTTGGTATTGACAGGTATAATATATACAAACAAAGAAGCACCTTCCTACCCAGTTTTCCATGAAGATAATTTAAAACTAGCAAAGCATAACTTAAGTCTATACTGGACTAATAAATAAATAATGAAAAACATAAGTAAATACATATACACAGCATATATCCATCCACCCATCATCCAATCCTATGTTGCCCCATGAGAAGTGTAGGAGCCTGGGTCTTGACATTTAAAATGAGAGTGACCAGCTTCATTCATCCCTGAGTGGCATTACATGAGCAATAAACCCCAACCACCCCTTGGATATAAACCTTCACTGGCTCAATCCGAATGGAGTGTCTTAATTACCCACTACAGTAAACCACCTGGTGCCATAATTTGGTTAGGCTATGTGGTTGCCACCCAGTGTGGTAAATGGTTTCCTGGTGTACAGGAAACCATTTGGCCTGTCACTCAGTGTAGTGTCACCCGTAAACAGAAAGAGGAAGAAAGAATGAAAGAAAGAAGTGGAAAGAAGAGAGGAAAGGGCAGGCACCCAAGAGCAGCACTGCACTGAGTGAGTGGTTTTGAGCACCCCCACCTACCACTATATATTGTGTGTGTGTGTGTGTGTGTCTATCTATCTATTGCCAGACGCCTCAATCCCGTTTGGAGTGGCCACAAACAAATCGCCTCCAAGTCGCCCTGTCCCCTGCCAATTCACTGCCCTGATCCCAACTCACACACCCCTCTCTCATATACTCCACAGGCTCCTCTTAAATAACTCATTGCCACTGCTCTCACTCTTGACTTGTGTCCTTCCAACAACGTCCAAGCTTCACTTCCGTACATTAGAGTTGGCATCACAATACTGTCATGTAGTAACTTTTTCACTTCCATGCTCACTTCCCTGTTTCTTATCACTGCTTTCAAGGAACCAGCAACCTTTCTTCTCTGCTGTACCCTTTCAAGCACTTCACCCTCCAAACCTCCATCCTTACTCATCACACTACCCAAGTACTTAAACGTACTCACATTTTCCAATTCCTCACCATCCAACCTCGCTGTACATTCACTGACTTCACCTCTCTCAAAGACCATCACTTTACTCTTCCCTGCATTCACCTTTACCGGTAGATTCCGTTTCTTACTCTCCCAAACTCATCCACCAAGCCTTGCAGCTCCCCTTCGTCTTCACTCAACAACACAGTATCACCTGCAAACAACAGTACAGGGAGTTTCCAAACACTTACTTAACACAATGAATCTGGTGAAGTTTAACCTCTTCATATGAGAGAAAAAAGTCCACAGGTGGAGCTTAAGTGGTTGCCATTTTCTTTGTTTACAAACAGGGCAGCGCGCCGACCGCAAAGGGAATTTGCCCAGGTGTTTCAAACCTAGCTGCGCTTGCGCCATAGGTAGTTTATGTGTGTGGTTCGTTTTGGGGGGGTCTGGCACCTTGCCATTTCATAGAAAACCGTGCCACAGAAGTCTGCGCCATAATATATATATACACATATACCTAGGCTGCCTCCTCCAAAGAAAGGAGGGTTGCCATGATGAGACGACACACTCCCAATTCACTCAACCACACACACACATTTATTAATTCATATCTTAGCCCCAAGGGGAGAAAGAACAGACTCTCACTGCACTACACCGCACGAGGGTCAACTGCTCAGTGGAATCAGTGACATCCGCGGCAGGGCCCGACAACAGAGCTGGTTCACCCCTGCCACATCAGACTGGACCCATCCCCTTACCCGCACCTGACCCGATCAGCTGGTCAGATCAAATGTGGGAGAATATTCCCTTGGGGCCCTGTCACCATTTATTCACTCACAATTTCTCTCCAATCATTCTTATCACGAGCAGTCACTCTTCCCTGCTCAACAGACATCCCTCTCGCATCTAATGCTCTCTTCACAATGTCCATCCATCCTACTCGTTGTCTTCCTCTCAACCTTATACCTCTCACATCCAATCCAGCTATCTTTTTCACCAATCGTTCATCATCCATTCTCTCCAAATGCCCAAACCATCGCAACACTCTGCTCAACTCCATCAGCCATCTCCCGCATAACTCCAGTTCTCCTTCGCACTTCATCATTTCCCACTCGATCCATATGCATCACTCCACACTGAGTCCTCAGACACTTCATCTCCATCACATTCAAACTTTTCCTCTCTGCTATATCCATATTCCATGTTTCAGCCCCATATAATGCAGTCGGTACCACTACACTGTCATACAGCCCTCTACATCCATTCTAAGTGAACGACATATAAACACTTTTTTCATTCCTCCCAGCACCTTTCCTACTGCATTCATTATAAACATCACTTCTACATCAATTCTTCCATCCACAACAACATGTGACCCTAAATACTTAAAACACTCTAACTCTCATGCAATTCACCATTCAAAACTAGGTTTGTCCTCCTACGATCTACCAACCACGTACACTTCATCACTTTACTCTTAGTCTCATTTACTCTCAATTTCCTCCCTTCACACACCCTTCCAAACTCCTCTACCAACTCTCTCAATCTCTCCTCCAAATCATCCACCAATGCAATATCATCTGCAAACAGCAGGTGCTTCAGAGTCCACTCTCTACCATCAAAATTCACCAGACTCAAACCTCCACCTAACACTCTCATATTCACCTCCCTTACAACATCATCCATATAAATATTAAACAACAAAGGCGACATCACACATCCCTGCCGCAGCCTTACCCTCACAGGAAACCAATCACTCACAGAATTTTCCACTCTTACACACGTTCTACTAATTACATAAAAACTTTTCACTCCTCTTAGCAACCCACAATCTAAGTCCATACAATCTCAAAACAGTCCACAATGCCTCCTCATCAGTTCTATCATATGCTTTCCCTAAATCCATGTATGCCCAAAACACACCCTTACCTTTTGCTAAATACTATTCACACACCTGTCTCACAGCAAACACCTGATCCACGCATCCCCTCAATCTCCTAAAGTCACACTGCTCATCACCAATCAGTCCCTCTGTACCCTCTCTAACTTTCATAATTAACACTACCATACACCTTACCTACAACACTCAACAGACTTATACCCCAAAAGTTAGTACATTCATACTTATCATCCTTACCTTCATACAACGGAACCACACAAGCACTTGCCCAGTCAACTGGCACCATCTCTCACAAAACACACATTCAACAATCTTACTAACCACTCAACAATTGTCACTCCAATACTTTTCAGGCATTCTGCAGCACTCCCATCCATACCTGCGGCTTTCCCTGCTTTCATCTCCTTTACTGCCTCCTGCACTTCCTTCATCGTGATCAAAGAATCATTCAACTCTCCCAACACATTTATTCCTTGCACCCTTTCATCTGTCACAATCTCAGCCTCCCTTTCCTCCTCTACATTTAACAGTCTTTCAAAATACTCAGCCCACCTCTTCCTTATTGCATCCATCTCAATCAACATCCTTCCATCCTCTGCTTTTACTCGCTCTTCCTTCTTAGACTCCCCCTTTCGCAAAACAAATGCTCATTCTGTTGAAAATTCTCAGTCAACTGCCTACCCCACCTTTCATCTGCTGCCACTTTAGCATAACGCAATGTCCTTCTCGTTCTATTTCTCTTTTCCTTATACCTCTCATATGACACCTCATCCTTCCACTGCAGCCACACTTCATATACACGTCTCTTCTCGGCCACAACCATACTTACTTCCTCGCACCACCATTCCTGCACAGTTGTTGACTTTGTACACGGGTTTTATTTGCCCGTGTAGAGTAGAACTCTCAAAGTTCAAAGTTTGGAGAGGCTCCCCTCACACAGCTCTTCTCAACAGGGAGGAGTCAAAGGTTTTTCGTCTCATTAACTCTTCTCCTCTTACTGGCTCCCTTCAACCTCTGTCTCTTCGCCGCACTGTTGCATCTTTATCTCTTTTCTATCGCTACTTCAATGGTCACTACTCCTCTGAACTGTCTGCTTGAATCCCTCCACCAGTATGGCGGGCACATAGCACCCATCCAGCAACAAACTCTCATCCCTTTTCTGTCCAACTCTCTAATGCAAGAGTAAACTGCTACTCTCGGTCCTTCATGTATGCAACAAGTCAACTCTGGAACTATCTCCCTCTGTCTGTTTATCCTACTGCCAATGATATCCAGTTTTTCAAACGGAATGTGTCCAGGCATCTCGAAATGAATTGTATTTGAATTTGGCTCTCAGTTATAATGTTTTTGTTTTTTCTTGGAGGAAGCAATTTGCAGGCCCCTGACCTTTGGTTCCTTCTCCCTTGCATAAAAAAATGTGAGTCATGATTGGCACGTGACAATTTAGTCGTGGACGGTAGATTGGACCCATATATGGTACATCACATCTACACTTAACTTGTGTCTATGATTATCTTTGTGTTCTTTGTGTAGTTGTATGAAGACTCATGACTATTTATTTATTATCACTTGATACATCTGCCTATCAATCTATTGCCAGATGCCTTAATCCCGTAAGGGGTGGCCACAAACCAATCGCCACCATGTCGCCCTGCCCCCTTCCATTATACTGTCCTCTTCCCAACTCACACCCCCACTCTCATGTACCTCTACACTCCATTCCTCCATCTCAACCTCGATCTCCCCCTCCTTCTCCACCCCTTCATCCCACTCACATATACTCTTCCCATTAATATCTCACTCTCCATCCTCTCCATGTGAACCAGCAACCTTCCTTCCCTGTTGTACCCTTTCATGCTCAAAACTTCCATCCATACTCATCACACTACCCAAGCACTAAAATGCACTCACATTTCTCGTATCCTTACCATCCAGCCTCGCTGTGCATTCATTGACTTCATTTCTCTCGAAGACCACAACTTTACTCTTCCCTAAATTCACCTTTAGATTCTGTTTCTTACACGCTCAACTAAACTCATTCACCAAGCCTTGCAGTTCCCAGTGTTTTGACTTAACAATACAGTATCATCTGCAAACAACGGAACAGGAAGTTTCCAAACGCTGCCCTCTCTCATAAAGGCCGCTCCAACATCCATTGCCCTATAACCCCACCTATATACAGACTGAACAGCCATGGAGGCATGACACATTCCTGTTTCAATCCAACATTCAGATAGGAAAAATTAACTCAGTTCACCATCCATATGAACTGCAGCCCTAACGCCCTGACACATCCCCTTCACAGCATTAACCACCTCATTTACTCCATGTATTCTTACTATTTTCAACATTTCTTGTCAATGCATTCTGTCATATGCTTTCTCCAAATACAAGAAGGCTGCATACAACTTCTTTCCCTACTCTAGAAACCATTCCACTAAACACCCTCGGATGAATATTTGATCTACACAACCTCTTCCCTTCCAAAAACCTCTCTGTTCTTCGTGATACATATTTAAATATAGGTAATGTAGTGCACTAATTATACCAGAATAAATGTGCAGGCGAAGGGAAGAAAGATAGTTAATCGTGTGCTTTGACATAATGAATCTGGAAGAATAAAAAATGAAAATGGCGTGGGCAAAAGAAGCCTGTCGTGAATGATGACGTATCTCAGGTTCAGCAAGAGGTCGGGGGGGAAAGGACACCTTTGTATTCCCATCTATTTCAGAGTAAGGAGTAATTACAGGCAGTAAGGAGAAAGTTCTGCTCACACCTACCAGACGAGCACCCAAAAGAATTGCTGGCTTAATAAAAATTTCTCCTCGCTCTTTCTCATTTCAATATTCATTGATGTCCAGGACTATGATTTAGAAACACGATTTTCCAGTATAATATTTTCTTCCTGTTTTCCAAGACATGAGAAAGTAAACTGATTTATGTGTTTATATGCCTGCTTCATATTGTTTTGGTAGTGCCCCTAGGTCTGTATAGAGGTTCGTACAGAATGCTGCCCGCCCCCCCTTCTTATTTTCAGTATGCTGGAAATATTGCATTTACCCAAGGCAACTCCACCCTACACATTTCCACCTCTGATCTGCCTCTGCATATTCTCACCTACAGCATCATCATCCTTACGCACACTACTGTCGTAGTTTTGTGCATTACCTCACACCCTTATTCATTTGTTCTTATTGAAAGATGTATAGTGCAGTACATGTTTTCATGTGTTAGTCTTGCTCACCAAATACTCATCCATGGTACATGATCAGTGACAGCATGCCAGTTTAATTCCCAAACTGTCCCCACATTTATTCCTGTGACTTCCTTCACTCTTCAGTATTCATTTTTATATTTTCAGTACTGCTTACGTTTCTTCCATGTTTATTATCCACATCTCAATACCCAATACTTCCATCCATGTCCCTGCACTGCACCTACAGTAACAAAGACACCCAATCATTCACCTACATTCATATCTAGATATACACACCCATTCCCACAACCATTCCACATGTCCAGTTCTGTACTTAACTACCCATCAACTGTGACATTCATACATATTTACAGTATAATATAGTCACTGCCCTAAACTTGCCACTGTCAAAGTCTTGCACTTAAAAGTGCGCGCGCACACACACACACACACACACACACACACACACACTGAAAGTTGTCCTTCTGCTACAGAAGACGACGTTTACTATACCCACAAGTATGGTGGGTTTCTTATTATCTTTGGTGCCAACGTGTGTAATTGTGCAGACCAGTACTAAATCTGCAAACTTAGCCACACAGTTGGCATGTCACGCCTGAGTTTGCAGGAAGAACTCTGATTCCGTTGCGCCTCTGTGTCTACGCTCTTCCCTGGCCAGGTTCTGAGCTTCTTCGAGATGAATGGCTCCTTCACTGCATAGGGTTTGCCTTTGTTTTCTGTCTGAGGCATTGGATTCAAGATCTTTTGGTATGATGTTTATCTTCAGAGTTGTCCTTATATGATCTATATATCTCTTCTTTTGTCCCCGTGGATTGCAGTGTGCTACAGGGCAAGTTGGTCATACAGAACCTGGTGCGGAAGGCAGTGCTCAGGCACGCAGAACACGTGTCCATCCCATATCAGCTGCTTTTTAGCCTGCATAGTTGCTATGCTATCAACTTCGCCTGCTGGAGAATTTGTGAGTGAGGGATGCACTGTAAGCACTGGATGTAAAACTCAAGCTGTTTAATGTGAAGCTGGTAGCACGCATAAGAGTGTGGAGAGGCCATATATACTGATACCCTCGTCTCGATTTTAAATTGGTATTTTCAAAAACTCAGGATCTGAGTCATCCAAAAGAGGGAGGCTTGGCTGATTCGTGCAAGGACTTCTGCATCAATGCTATGTTTATTTGTAACCACACTTCCAAAATGGGTAAAATTCTCCATCTGTTTTACATCTTTGTCATCTATCTGAAACGCAAGAAGCTCTACTGGTTATTTTCTCCAAGATATTATTTCTGTTTTACTGACATCTATTCGGAGCTTCATTGCATGGTGTGTGTTGGAGACAATTGTAAGACCCCACTGTAGGACTTCTGAGGTATGTGCAAGGACAGCACAATCATCAGCGTATTATAGCTCTAGGAATGAGCCATTACAGTTTTTGATTATGCTTGAAGACGACTGTGATTAAATAAGTTACCGCCTAGATAGAACTGGATTTCTACTCCATCATTAGGGTTCATTTGTTGGTCTTAAAAGGGTGATTGTTGTGGGATAGATGTTAAAAATACTGAGACACGAAACATACTTACTTTACTTCCACGTCCAAGCTGAAGGGTTCGGATTTGCTCTCAGCTATGGACACACAAGCATTCATGTTGTCATGCAGGCTATTCAGGATAGTAAGAAATTTGTTTGGAGCACACACACACACACACACACACACACACACACACACACACACACACACACACACACACACACACACACACACACACACACACACACACTGACCGTGGTACCAGATGTGCCAGGTGCTCCACAACCCTGTAGCTTGGCTCTAATGTCTGATGACTCAACCTTCTTGGACTTCGCTATCTCATCCAGGTACTTTTCAAAATCAGTGAATGATATCTTCTTGGCCCTGGTGAAAAAAAGTAGTTCTGTTATATAAAAATCTGTACAGCATGTAAGTATGCACCTAAATTTTAAATGTACAATCAACAAAAGTACCATCTCACAAACCTTACCCCACTGATCCTTCTGAAACGTGGACGAAGCATTGTGATATATGGAGTGCCCTGTATTTATAAATGCAGTGATGAGAAATAGGGAGTTGAGTATGGAAGTTAAGAAGTCACTGCATGATAGTATTGTGATCCCTACCCTGACGTATGGAAGCGAGGTGTGGACCTTGCAAGAGGGGAACAAGTCAAGAGTGAGAGCAGTGGAAATGAGTTACCTGAGAGAACCATGTGGAGTGACGTGAAGGGACAGGTTGACGAATGAAGAAGTGAAGGAACGTTGTGGGGTGGATGTGGATGTGGTTGAGAAGATTAGGAGAAATACACTGAGGTGGTTCGGACATGTGAAGAGGATAAAGAATGAAAGACTGACTAAGAGGGTGTATGTAGGCGAAGTGGAGGGAGAGGGAGGGGTAGACCGAGGATGAGGTGGAGAGATGGAGTTGAGAGGTATATGAGGGAGGGGGGGGGTGAGTTGGGAGGAGGGTAGTCAAATGGTGGGTGACAGAGCGACTTGGAGGCGTTTTGTCTGCGGCCACCCTTTGCGGGATTAGGGCGTCGGGCTATAGACAGATTCATGTGTGTCCTACAGAACTCGTTCATTTTCACACCCGTCGTTCTCCAGGTGTACAGTACTTTTTTGTTGACTGTACAGTTATTAAATTTCTCTACAAAAATAACTGATTATGGTAGTTATTGATCACGATCAGTTTCTTCTATACAGACCTCCTGAAAAAAAAAAAAAAGATATGCTGTACACTGCGTACAATTATGCGACAAATATTCTTATATGCAGTATAATTTTGTGTATACACAGTGATCCCCTGGCTATTGCGCATAACTAGTACTGAACATAGTGCGTGATAACAGAACTGTGTCATAACAAAAGCACAGAACCTATTGGATTTATTCTGATTGGTACTAGGCAACCAAAGTGCAAGCCCAAATTTTCCCTTCTATGACAATTTAGACCTAGTAATAAATACATACCTATGGTTATGGTAAGTACCAGAAACTCACACAGGCATAGCCAGGTTAATTGGGATGGCAAGAGCACAATAAGGAAGAAATATATAGCACACAGAAACATGAGACTGGCCTGAGGTAAGAGGTTCTGAGGCTAGGAAGTGGAAAATTAGTGATCCCACCATTTGGGATTAACTCCTCGAGTAGGGCCTCATCGCTGAATCCCTCAAAGCCAGCAGAAAACAGACACCCTGCACTATCACTGTTAGCAGAAATCATCTCAGGTGCATGATAACAATGTTTTTGAGCAGAAAAATATGAGCTAACAACATGAGTGCAGATTTTCACCTTGCAACGTTAACAACATCCTCTAAGACGAAGTGTGCAATAACCAAGAGATAACTGTGTGTGTGTGTGTGTGTGTGTGAAGCAAAGGCTTCAGGGCCTACATCTCGGGGGCAGTAGCCTATCCCAAGGCCCAGTAGTCCTCCTACACCTCCACATGTCACCACTTCAGCGCTAACACCCACCGTCCATTTTGAATACATGCTAGGGCTGTCTCATACAGGACTGGTGTATTAGTATTAGCGGGGGTATTTTTACATGTCGGCAGGTCATCTGGTAGATCAGGAAGGTCTGCTTTTTATGAAATTCAAATCCTTAAACTGTTCCCTGCCCCAACCAGGATTCGAACCTGGGTCCATCAGGACTGCAGGCCGCCTCTCTACTGATTCAGCCACCGCCTTTTATATATATATATGCAGCCGATCCCTGGGACGTGCAGCGGCAAGGACACTGCCAGCTCAGACCAGAACTCCTCACCATCTGAATCGTATTACCAAAGAAGCTTCTCCTCACATCCCACACCGCTGCCACCAATGTAAAGGGCGTACGAAACTCACTAAATTAATCACTGGATTGGAAAGCAAGCCCACGCATTCCCCAGGAGCACACGTTACACTTGCGCTGACGCTCCCGTATCACCTTTGGCAACGCGGGCGTATATAGACAGAAGAGAGATGGAGAGAAGGTTCGATCTTGGAGAACAGAGTAACAGGAAATACATTCAGCAGGATATGGGAAGGAAGGAGTGTCTCAAAGAAGATGTGGCAGGACTGACTTGAATCTGTTGAAGGTGATGGCTGTGTCAGTGGTGGAGATGGTTTTGCCGTCTATAACCTTGGCCTGCTTGAACCACTTGTCAGCCTGGGACAGCGTCATCATCTTCCCATCGCTCTTCGTGTCACCGAATTTGCTGAAGTTGCGGAACTGTTCCTTTAGCGTGAGCTGCTTGGGGGTGCCTGCGGGGTAAAGTGTCGCTATGGGTTGTGTTCTGATTGCATAGGAGGCATCGAACCACTCCTTCCTTAGCGTTTATTTTGCATGTCATGCCTTAATACTCTCTTGTACCATATTTATATTGCTTTAGTATAAACACAGTTTGCATCAGGACACTGAGATCTAATATGCAAAATAAATCGCCACGGAAGATGTGTTATGAATTCTCCAAAGTCGTTTAGAATACGGCCCCGTACGTCTCCTCTCCACAGCATATTTTACCACTACATCTTAAAGTGTTTGTAATTTGAATAACTGCTGTTATTTACACAATATATTTATTTCTTGCCAAAATGATCTTGATAAATTATGGCAGGATACCTGATTATCAAGGGTGGTGATTCAGTAAATTAGTCTAGTTCTTTCACCTTAACTTGACCCAGATTTTCGTCTTTTGGCGACCTATTTTACGCAACTCAACGGTAGAAGAGGATAATGCTACGGTCAACATAAATTATATTCTAAAGTACTTCACTGCGACCAACATCGTATTCTAGAGTTAACCTGTTCTTACTTCTCAATAAGTAACACAGAGAATTGTAGTTTTAGGCCAAGAAAAAGTAAACAGATCCTGCCACACCAGAATTTAAACCAAGACAAGTAAAATATTTTCTCAACATTTACGAATTCCCAAACTACTGATGCACCTGAACCTTCATTAATTTGCATTTAAACATTTGAATAAGTTATAAATTGACCGTAAGATTTCTTAGAACACAGTCATGTTTGTACACTTTTATATATGATTAGGACAAACAAGTCTCGTCTTCGTTACAAAACTCTCTCTCTCTCTCTCTCTCTCTCTCTCTCTCTCTCTCTCTCTCAAAATACGTTTCTCCGAGTGCATTTAGCAAGTATGGTCGTAGCATCGACGACCAAGAGCCTACCTGGATCTTCGTCGCCATTCTCCTGGGGTTTGGGCTCCGGGGTGCTGGTGCCCGCTGACGACCGACTGTCATCCTTGTCTTCCTTCTCCTCCTTCTGCTCCTCTTTCTTCTCCTTTTCCTCCGTCGCCTTCACTTCCTTCGCTGCCTCCTGATCCGACATCTATAAGAAAATAGCAAGTCAGCCGCATTCAGATTAAATAGTTTCAGATTGTTATTAATCACCGTGCTTCAGTTACGCTAATGTCACTAACGAAAGGTTTGTTGTTTTCATTATATATTAAGAAGCAAAATGAAATAAGGATTACGATACGTTACTGAAATTGTCCATATTCGCTACATCAATTATACACGTGAAAATCACCAAAGACTCAGTTTTTTTTAGGCAGATTTCTGTTTGAACGAGGTCGGTGAAGTGGAATGCTGCAGGGAATTAAAAGTCTGAAATTGTGTCAAGGTAGGGGGTGAGCGGCAAGAGGTCAGTGATCCGCGGCAACTTTGATGGTTGGTGGTGGCGCCCCACTGCGTTTATACTCCACTGCCACCACCCCGCCACCCAGCTGCCACATGCACGACCATCACTCACTCTCCCTTACCTCTCTACGGGTAGGAAGACTTGCACAGGCTTCACACCACGATCACTACCGATAAGTTACATCATGTACAAAATGCAATAATAGAAAATTGCATATATATATATATATATATATATATATATATATATATATATATATATATATATATATATATATATATATATATATATATATATATATATATATACACGTGTGTGTGTGTGTGTGTGTGTGTGTGTGTGTTGCAGAAGAAAATACATGTATGTTTTAGAGACAGGCATCCACTAGTGCAGTGATGAGTCACTGTGGGCTAAGTCAGAGGCTGACACATACTGATGACGGCTTCATACGTTTTCGCCCGCAATAAAGAGCTCTGTGGTGGGTGTCAGTGATATGCCGAAACAGGGAAGCTAAGTTGTCGATAATTATGTGCTATGAGAAGTTTGCTTGCATTCCCCCCACCAGTCTCTTTGCCCTCCAACTTCTCTCCCCTCCCCCGCTGCTACATAATGAGAGTGTTGCTGTGCTAAGCTTACTAGCTGAAATCCCGTCGGTGGGCTGCTTTGCTGTAGCTTTGTTGCGTCATCTTTATCTGCTCTAATGGTCGTTAGAGTCTTACACAATGTTGTTGTTTAAGGCAGGAACAGACACCACAATGTTTCATTAAAGCGATAATCAAGCTATTCGTTTCGGTTGAGAGCAATCCAAGTTGTCAACGGGTTGACCAACCTCCTTCCAAGTATGGGTGCACTAAAGGCTTTGTTTCATGGCAACTCCAGACTACCTTATTTAACTGATAACAATCTTAACATTTTAAGGGTCAAGTAGCATTGAGCAAGATATAATCTGCCCCTTCATACACCCCGAGATTAATACAAACGTAAGCGATGTTTGTCTAGTTTGGAAAAAGCTGCAAATGCCTACGTGTGTCAACTGTAACCTCGAGAGCAATATCAACTACGTGAATGCCAAACATAAGGTATTTCCTTCAGGAGTACTATTATTTGTAAATCAACACGTGATATATGTAGTGTGACACTGTTTCTAAAAATATATGAACATTATCATTCACCCGGGAGATGGTCTGGTTGTGAAATGCATAAAAAAAAACTGCATAATGTGGCGGTGCAAACATCATCACGAATCCAGAACACCTAGGGGTCTCTTGGCTCTCCACACAATTCCCCAGGGTGCACACCTCACTGTTTGACCCTAGACATGTTGCTGCAGAATAAGCCTCCACGTAGTACAGTACAAAATCCTATATGTGAACCAGGGGCGTACCTAAAGATTTGGGGGCCCGGGGGGCTAGGTTCTTTGCGGGGTCTCCCTCCAACATCTAAATATAGAGGGCCCCCCAAAAGCTAGGGCCTGCTATAGGTATACTGTAAGAGAACTGTGGGCAGGCTTTACTGTGTAGTGTAACAGTTTAACATTCGTAAACCCTGCCATAACTGGTTTTTAATTACCAAAGTACATTTTTCGGGTGTATTTTACAGTGTTATTAATGAAACTGGTAAAAAATTTTGATGCTAATGTTATACGATGTAGCAACCCACCTAAACTCACCCTACCCAGCCTAACCTAAGCTAAGGTAAACATAACTCATGAGCACCAAAAACAATTATCAGATTCATTAAAACATTAATAAAATTGTAAAATACATCAGGAAAATGTATTTTGGTAATTAAAAACCAGTTATGGCAACTTCTAAATATTGCCCCGTAATACTCTCAACACACTGAGGTGGTTTGGCCATGTGGAGAGGATGGAGGGTGAAAGACTGACGAAGAGAGTGTATGTGAGTGAGGTGGAGGGGGAAAGAGGGAGGGGGAGGCCGAGGATGAGATGGAGAGATGGGGTGGAGAGGTATATGAGAGAGGGGGGTGTGAGTTGGGAGCAGGGCAGTGAAATGGCGGGGGACAGGGCGACTTGGAGGCGATTTGTTTGTGGCCACCCCAAACGGGATTGAGGCGTCTGGCAATAGATAGATAGATAGATAGAATACTCTCAACTCTACAAAATTACAAAAACGAAAACATATTTATTTATATACACTATTGCAATAGAAAGCATTTCCAATAATTTATACTCATAATTAGTCGTAGACAGTACTGTTTGTTATAAAAGCCAATTTTCAAGAGCCGGGTGCGCAGCACCCACCAGTTTCAATGTCAGGTGACGACTGAGACAATGTGGCCAGTGTCTCGAATGTATCGGAAGGTTTAGGCCTACCGCTTGGCTACAAGTTGCCAGGTATCTCATTCTCAAAACTTATCTAATATCTCAGCCGGGATTGTCGGGATGATAAATATATATATATTTTTAAATACTAAAAAGCTTATAAATTTTTACGGCTTTTTGGGGCACCCCTCAATTGGGGGCCCGGGGGGCAGTTTCAAACAGCCCCCCCCCCTCAGGTACGCCACTGGTGTGAAGGGTGGGCAACATTAGACGCGTGTTAAAGCTCACACGCGAGGCAGTTGTCCAAGGAACGCCAAGTCATTCTACAAAAACCGAAAAAAAAAAAAAAATCTTCACAGCGCGTGCGCCTTTAATTCAAACATAAAAAGGGTGTAAAAAACAGAAAAGTAATTGTAAATGTAACTTACCTGTCAATTCTAATTAATCGTGATTTATTTAGGAACTAAGACAGCACTGCCAAAAAGTGTGTGCATTTGTGGCCAACATAATAAAGGCCACGTGCGTGTACTGAAACAGCAGTAGTGGTGCTTGCTGTTCACTGTAACACGAATTACTAAACTGAGAGAGAGAGAGAGAGAGAGAGAGAGAGAGAGAGAGAGAGAGAGAGAGAGAGAGAGAGAGAGAGAGAGAGAGAGAGAGAGAGAGAGAGAGAGAGAGAGAGAGATTTAGGCTACATTCACCACTGAGGGACTTTCAAACTGAGAGAAGTTAGATACTGCCTCCATTCACTCACTACCATGGGCTTCTCCACAGCTGAATAAAATAGTCTAAGCGGGAAAAAAAAAGAAAAACAAAAAGATCTCGCCACACTGAAGAGGTTAGATATTCCCTCTCGCCGTACACCCTTTCTCTGTGTTATAAATTCCCCAATCCCCTCTCCCTTCATCCCCTACTTTGTACAGCATGTAAAGGGTAAAGTTTTATTACCCGTTCGTTTCCTCTCCCTCCCCCTTATTACCGTTCACTGCATGGAGAGAAAGAAGTATATTTTCGAGTATTACTCCTTCCCTCACTCATACGCCCTTCCATTTTCTTTTTCTCTCATTACCCTACTTCCCTAACACCCTCTTAATCGTACATCTCAACTTTCTCATTTCTTCCAACACTTTCCTTTGCTCCTCAACCTTCCTTCTCAGTTTAACCCCCTCTTCCTCCCCCACTTTCACCCTGGCTCCTACTCCTCTCCCTGCCCCTCATTAGCGCTAGGGCTTGAGTAAGTTGCGCCTGTCCGCCACAAATAACCCATGTTTCCCCGCACTGTGGTAATTGCCGCCCAGGAATAGCCACGTCAAGGGAGAGAGGCAAGAGGCAGGATTTTAATACACAATACTGCCTGTTGGGCTCACTCTTGGCTTAATATTCACTTAATATTGCTTGCGAGGCTCAGTTTTGGCTGAATCTATACTGTAAAAGCTGCTATGCCCTCCCGTTGTGTGTGTGTGTGTGTGTGTGTGTGTGTGTGTGTGTGTGTGTGTGTGTGTGTGTGTGTGTGTGTGTGTGTGTGTGTGTGTGTG
>NC_137016.1:45602182-45624682 GCF_032717465.1 Coenobita brevimanus | reverse complement strand
CAGCTTGCGCGGGCCAATTACACTTGGTTCACAGACTACACACACATTCAAAGCCACTCCAACACTACAATTACACTTACAAGCACTTCTCACCCAACATACAATCTCTACCAGACAGCCTAAGCCACTTGGTAGAGATACATTGGCTGTATCGTCCCGACTTCGGTCGGGATAGGCCGGTCCTGCAGTGGATACTCAAACGGCTCATGATGATATATGTATATATATATATATGAACACGACCCCAAATTCGCACTCATTCATATATACATGCACTTAACCGAAGCCCTCCTGTCCATAGCCACCCTCTCTACACTCAACCATTCTGCTCTCTTTTACACCATCAAGTCCCATCACCACCGCAACCTACTGTTTGTTTTGTTCGTTGCCGTCTCACCAATTAACCCCTTCAGGTAGAAGATGTATTTTATTTTCTGTTACATCTCTCATCGAACGATTTTATCCAGCTTTGGAGATATTTTCGAACTAGATGAGTTATACATACCCTTCATTAACACCTTCATTATTACATGTCTATCCTAAGTTTAATAAAGGTGGTTGTTGGCAGCAAGAATACAGAATATAACCACGTTACCGGAGTGGCGGGTGTAATTCGACTCAGGGGAGGCATCGTGTAGTGACGTTGATATAACCTCTACTAATCACTTCACTGCCGGGACGTATTGTTTGTATTATTGTTGCTACACCTAGGACTATATTCACATAAAAGGAGATGTCTCGTATTGCAGGGGTTGGAAACAGTCTCCATTAGTCCCTTCAGTAGGTGGAAATTTCGGGCCGTGTTGTAGATTGCATAAAGACTTAGTAGCACCTGTTCCTTCAAGATTTATTTTGTACATTAGACCTCAGTATTTCTTTTATGTTATTTATAGCGTTGTATATCGACACAGTTTACATCAGCAACACAGAGGTTAGTGAAGTGGTATGTGCAGAATAAATCGCAAAGAAAAAGGTTTTGCGAAATCTCCAAAGCCACTCATAAAGCTACCTTATATAATTTCACTCGTTGTACTCTGGAAGTGACAAGAAAACAAAACTATATGTCATCGTGCTGCTGGAGAGACTGGAGTATTTCTGATTTCTAACTTTCTAACCTTCAAACCTCTCCCAAACTGAATAAATCATCTGGCCTCGGGGTAAATGGAATACCAATGACGTTGTTATGAAGAAAATAAGCATATCCACCCTAAACACACAGACGCAACCTCATGCTACCCATTATTTCCTTTCACTCCCAGCATCGACTTACCCAGCTCCACACTCCCACCAACGCCACACCCACTTTAACCACACCCACTCATTCCAAACACTCCCACCCTTGCTGGTCACACCCACCCTCTCTTACCACACCCACATCCATCCTCTCTAACCGTACTTAACCTGCTAACCAAAACCACGGTCACAATCACCCACTTTACCTACATCCACATCCACCCTCCCTAATCACACCCACACCCACCCTCCCGTACCACCCCAACATCTACCCTCCCTAACCACACCAACACCCACCCTCCCGTACCACACCCACACCCATCCACTCGCACCACACCCGCAACCAACTTTCCTTACCACACTTACACCCACCCTCCCTAACCACACCCACACCCACCCTCCCGTACCACCCCAACATCTACCCTCCCTAACCACACCCACACCCACCCTCCCGCACCACACCCACACCCACCCTCCCGCACCACACCCACACCCACCCTCCCGCACCACCCGCAACCAACCTTCCTTACCACACTTACACCCACCCTCCAGCACCACACCCACACCCTCCCTCCCGTACCACCCCAACACCCACCCTCCCTAACCACACCAACACCCACCCTCCCGTACCACACCCACACCCATCCACTCGCACCACACCCGCAACCAGCCTTCCTTACCACACTTACACCCACCCTCCCTAACCACACCCACACCCACCTTCCATAACCACACCCACACCCACCCTCCCTAACCACACCCACACCGACCCTTCCTTACCACACCCACCCACCCTAACCACACCCACCCTCCCTAACCACACCCATACCGACCCTTCCTTTCCACACCCACACCCTCTCTACCCACCCCCACGCTCCCTACCCACACTCAGTCCATCCATTCACCCCGCATACAACCAGTAACCTTGACCGCTGCCACTCGCTCCGTCCCCACACTCGCCCTGACCTAACTCAACCTCTCTTTTTAAAGCCGCCCATCCCACCCTATTCACGTACACCCCCCCCTCCACCCCCCCCCACTCTTCCCACAGCGACGCCCATCTGTTTTCTCTCTCTAGTGTTTACAATACCTACTGTACACTGTTCCCACAACATATATCACAGCAGCCATCTACGTCTTCTCGCAGTGGCACCAGTATAACTGGGCGGCGGAACTGCTGGGTTATAATGCAAACGTCACTCAGTTCATTCCTAATCTCCCCCCTCTCCCGAACAAAAAAAAAAGATGGACGGCCGGAGAAAGGCAGTTTCAGTCCGTAGTTCAGTGGATTCACGTTAAATGAAGTCTGGGGCCATAACATCAGCAACAATAACATCACTCTCTTCATCATCATTATCATCGTCAGCAATAACAACCCACCTACTTCCTCCATGCAACCAACACCCGTCCTTCTCCCTCACACGGCCATCACACACCCAGCCCTCCCTCAGTATTTACCCGCACCCTCTCACCCCTCCCACAACATTTACTTATCCATCACCTACATAATACAATCCAAACCGTCCTACAGTAATATTACGTCCTCACACTCCTCTCACGCTAAAAATACTAATACTAATAATAATATCCATCTCCTACCCACATTCTCCACAGCATCCACACCCACTTTTTACTGCCACTCACCCGCCCAGTCACTCACCCGTCCATCCACCCTGTCCCCTCCAAGCCCCTCACGTATCCCATCCCGCCCTGAACTAACCATCTCGACCACACCCACCATCACACTCTAATCTCTCTCTCTCTCTCTCTCTCTCTCTCCCTACTATCTGAAACGCCTCCCACTTCTGTAATCTCTTCCTCCATCTTCCCCTTTATTGCTTGGTCTCGCCTCGCTGTCTTTACATTCCTTTCTCTATTTTTCTCCTCCCCTCCTTCCTCCAGTAAATCAAACTCTCTGTGTCATTTTCTGCAGTCTCTCTCTCTCTCTCTCTCTCTCTCTCTCTCTCTCTCTCTCTCTCTCTCTCTCTCTCTCCACTTTCATTGTCTAGGGCGATAAATCACAAACTCAACTATCAATTCCTGTTAGTGGCTAAGTTTTGGTTTTGTGGGAAGGGCAAGGAGGAAAGAGTGTAAGATTTATCATGCCTTGTTCTTCCTGCAAAATCATATCTACCTTACGAGAGGAAAATAATCGTAAGATATTTTCTGACTACATCAATTCCTTATTGTGTCAAAGATTTGTCTTTGCAAGAAGGCCAAGCGTATAGCAGAATGAAGAGAGTTCTCACGTCTTGTTCCTGCTTCACATGCACATCATAACTACGAAGAGAAAATTGTTCATAAGCCATGTGAATTTCAGACCGGTGATTCGTCCCTCCCCGCCTCTCATCGGCTGTAGTGTTATAAAAATGGGTTGTATTTAAAGTGGCTTTGGATATTTTGTAACACCATTTCCACAGCGATTTATTCAGGAAATTGCGTCTCAGTATCCTCTTGTACGATATTGAATCAAAGAAGGTCGATATTAAAACGATATAAATAACATTCAGTAGAATGTTAAAGTGTAAAATGCAAATAAATCGATAAGGAAGTGTAAAGTGCAAATAAATCGATAAGGAAGAGGTGCTAAGAAGCCTCCATTGCCACTCAAAAGGAATCACGTCGCGCCGAGGGCTGCCTTAGCGATGGCCTTTCCTCCTTCCCTCGCCCATCTCCCCACGTACAATAGTCTCTTTCTGTCTTACAATCTCCTTATTCTCATACATTGTAATTCCTTCAGGGTGTTCAACTGATGCATCTGATATTACTGAAGATTATTCAGAGCACATGAGAACACTTATAATTTTAGCTTCATATCTGATTTTCTCTTACATTTTCTTCTACGGTCTTATTGTTGTTTTATATATATATATATATATATATATATATATATAAACGAGCTGTGCAGTGGTGTTTCATGCATACATTTAGCTGTAACGAAAGCTTTTGTGTAAGGAAGCGATAATGAAACGGCTGTAGCACTACCAAAGTATGTTTATTATCATATTATCACAGAAAAATGTGAACTATTGCAAATATTTCTTCAAGAAAATGCGGAAATGCACCGACAAAATCATTACAAGCTTTCCTTGTATAAGAATCTGCGTCCACAAATTAGAATACATAGCATTACTCAGCAGCATTATGAGTTATAGTGCAGTCAGAAGCTGAGACTGAGGCATGGTAGTAGCTATTACGAAAATTGCATGTCATTACTAGTAAAGAAACGGGAAATGTGTAAAAAAAAAAAAAAACGCAACAGATGCCATCGTAGTGGCTGGAGAGAAATAACAGTATCACATGCAAATCTTATCAAAGGAATAGGAATCTAGAGCAATAACACATTAAACAACTAGCAAACAGGAATTCAATTAAAAAAAAAAAAAAAGCAACAGAGTAGGAGTGTGTGTGAAAATGTCATTGCGTAGTTAGTGCCTCGTCACCGCACCCGGCCTTTGTTTATGTATGTGACGTCACCAGCCCGGCCGTGTGTACTCTCGACGTCACCCCGGGTCTTGTGTTTCTGAAATGAGGCAACCCGACCCGACCCGGTGATTGGGTCAGACTACGAATGACGGTGAACAGAGAAAATAGTGGATGATAGTGACTAAAGAAAATGTTGGGGCATAGTATTTGTGGTTGTTAATAATGATGGGTTTCTGAGAGATGTCTGATGAGAATCTTCCACAACTGAATTACATAGTGTGGTGGTAAATAACTACCAAGTAACTTTAAAAATCGTCTGGCAATGAAGGTTTTAACAAAGGTAATAACTGATAGGGACGAGCCAGGTAAGTGATTGTACTTCGTGACTGATGAAAAGCGGTGTTGAAGGCCGTGAACGACGGTGGTGGAGGCGGAAAGAAAATATCGATGAAAGTGGAGGTGAGTGATGGTGCTGACGATGGTAAATGACAGTGACTGATGGTGAAGTATGGGATGTAATGATTCGTTGCGTAATGATTCGCTGAGACAGTGAGCCACGTTTCCGTTGTAGTAAAGTGAATCTTGATGGTGGAAATTAACGTATAGCCAATCTGATTTCATTTAAAGGAACTAGACCACTTGAACAGCCCACTAGGTCGTTATTAGATGAAATTCGATGAGCCTTAGTTATGAGGTAAGAATAAGTATGCTTGGTTACTAGTTAACTAGACCCTCCAATCTACAACTACGCTTGACCATCAACTGAACTGAATTGGGTTAGGGATCTTCGTCAGGTTAGAATAAACCTGCTGTAGTCACTGAATACTGAGCTGAGGTAATTATGGGTGCTGAGTTTGGAAGTAAATGAATTTTGGTAGCTGACTAGTGAACTAAGCATCAAGCCTGCTAGCTGAATGGTGACCCAAGTGCCATCAGTGGTAGCTGAATGGTGAATAGCATTACTCCCAGTAAGTGAACTGTGAACTAAACATTACAGCTGGTGAGTGAATGGGGAAAGCGTCATTACTGCTGAAAGAATGATTAACTAAGTGTCAGTAAACAAAACAAATCCAGGTGGATGGATGATGAACTAAGCAAAACCTAGCAATGAATCCTTTGACAGCTAGGATTCCTCACGTCTTAAAAATATCGTCTTGTTTTTGCCTGTCTAAATCATGTTAGCGTGCACATTGCACTGAATAATATATATATATATATATATATATATATATATATATATATATATATATATATATATATATATATATATATATATGATGATAACACCAGTTTTATTGTTATGGATTTGTCGTTGCTGAATAAAACTATCGTCTCCACATTAAACAAATACGTGAGTGTATCCAGAGTAGCATTAAAGTTTAACGGTTACGTAAGCGATTCACGGGACTGTATTCTTGTAGACTTACTAAGCTTTTTGACGACTGTTCCTTAGCGACTTATTTGGTATATTGCACATTATTATTCTTTTGCGTGCTACTTATTTTTCCATCAACATTTATTGCATAAATGACATGCGAGAATTAAATACAGAGCCAAATACAGAAATAAACTGATAAGGATGAAGGTGCTAAGAAGACTCCTTACCCAACGAGGATATGACCTGTGTGAATGCAGTGATGTGCTGGGGTGGTCAGGATTAGTGGAAGGGAGGAGAGGGGAGGTGGCAAGGTGTTTTTGAATTAATACATGGGAATTATCTAAAAAGACCAAATGGATAATCTCCAAGCGACTTCTTAAGAGGTTTTGACCACTTTAGAAACGACGAGTCCAGTCATTAGGAAACCCTGATCGACTCATAAAACAGGCACAGTCATTGGTAGGCGCTAAACAGTTCTGACCGGCTCGGCCAAGTAAGAATTTAAAAAACGTCTGTCTCCTCCCCAGCCGAAATATCCTTACCTATTGCGAAACTAAGGATGGCATTCTCGTCGGCTTGGGAGGCTTTCTGGCACCTTCTTCTCATTACACCTCAGTTTTGTATTTTAGTCATTCAGCTTGATTATTAAACCTCAGTTTTATATTCTATGCGATTAACATTTCTTTTAATGCCAAGATAGATTACATAAATAACATGAGGGATTATCAACACGTCATATGCAAAAATAACCTAGTAAGGAAAAGGTGACAGAGATCCCCCCCCCCCTCACGGCATCACTCACCCTTTACACCCGGCGTGACCTTGGGGTGGCGGGAGCGGCTGGTGAGGTGTAATCTGCGTGTTATATGAGCACCGCAGCGGTAAAGGAGCACCAAGGCTGGAGTTATGAAGTGCTGCTGGTGAAATGTGGTGATGGAGGCGGGGAAAATATGATAATGGAGTGCGAATGTGTGGAGACCGTTAGGAAGGTACAGTAATGGATGTGATTTATAATATTATAATGGTGGGGATAATGAAATGTGATGATGGGGTGGAGAAATGTGGTGATATGTGATGATGGGGTGAGGAAATGTGGTGATAAGGTGGTGATACGTGATGATAGGGTGGGGAAATGAGGTGATAAGGTGGTGATATGTGATGATGGGGTGAGGAAATGTGGTGATAAGGTGGTGATACGTGATGATGGGGTGGGGAAATGAGGTGATAAGGTGGTGATATGTGATGATGGGGTGGAGAAATGTGGTGATAAGGTGGTGGTATGTGATGATGGGGTGGGGAAATGAGGTGATAAGGTGGTGATATGTGATGATGGAGTGGAGAAATGTGGTGATAAGGTGGTGATATGTGATGATGGGGGGGGAAATGTGGTAATGGAACAGTGATACGATGGGATGGTGAGGTGAAATGATCGAACTGAAAATATGTGAAATGAAGTTGTGGTAGTGAAATGTAGCCATAAGATAATAAAACGTGATGATTGTGTGGTGAAATGTGGTGATATGTGTTGATGGTGTGGTGCTATGTGGTGACGTTGTGTTGTGTGGTGATGGTGTGGTGATATGTGGTGATGGGTGGTGAGTCAAAGGTGCCGGTTGGTCCACGAGATTTTGATCTACAGTGTTCATACATCTCAGAGTCTTATCACGTTTATGTCTTTGTTTCCCGGACCTACACACAAAATCTGCAAGTGGAAAATAATGTTATGGTGGCGATGATGATGATGATGGTGTGGTAAATAGGGTGATACGTTGTGGTGATGGTGTGAGGCGGGTAATGATGATGGTGATGATGATGATGATGATGATGATGATACATAACGATTTAGTAGTGTGGTGAATAAGGTTATGAGTTGTGGTGATGGCGTGAGTCGTGGTGAATGTGATGACGACGATGACGACGAAAACCACAATGATGATGATGATGATGATGACAAAGAGGCATAACTCTTCTACGGTGAATAGAGTAAAATGTTGTAGTGATGGCATGAGTCGAATGATGAATGGGATGAGATGGTGAGAAAGAGGATGGTGGAGAGAGAGAGAGAGAGAGAGAGAGAGAGAGAGAGAGAGAGAGAGAGAGAGAGAGGGGAGTAATGGTGGAGAGAAAGGGAAAACTAGAGAGAAACAGAGTGACAAAATGGGGTGCAAGTATGGGGTAGGGGAGTGAGTACAAATGGGGAAGACGAAATGACAATGGCGAAGACAGTACCGACAAAGGAAGAGATGATGAGGAAGACAGTGCTGGCAAAGGAAGAGATGATGAAAACAGTGCTGCCAAAGGAAGAGACTATGAGGAAGACAGTGATGGGAAAGGAAGAGACGGTGGAAGACAGTGCTGGGAAAGGAACGTACTATGAGGAAGACAGTGCTGGCAAGGGAAGAGATTATGAGGAAGACAGTGATGGGAAAGGAGAAGACTATGCGGAAGACAGTGCTGAGAAAGGAACATACTATGAGGAAGACAGTGCTGGCAAAGGAAGAGACTATGGGGAAGACAGTGATGGGAAAGGAGGAGACTATGCGGAAGAGAGTGCTGGGAAAGGAACATACTATGAGGAAGACAGTTCTGGCAAAGGAAGAGACTATGGGGAAGACAGTGATTGGAAAGGAAGAGAGTATGCGGAAGACAGTGCTGGGAAAGGAACATGCTATGAGGAAGACAGTGCTCACAAGGGAAGAGACTTTGGGGAAGACAATACAGGATAGGTTGTGTGAGGATATAAAATGGAGTATGAAGTGGGGCATGGGACAACTGAGTGAGCATATGGGGTATGAATCTGGGGCAGGTGGGGTGATCGTACCATAATTGGGAGCCTGGATGGTCTGTGGGCGGAGCTGGAGGTGCAGAGGCAGGGTCTGGTCGGGTGTTGTTTGATGCGGGCGATCGAGGACACGAGGCCTCGCAATTCCGTTCGGAAGTCACTCCTCTGGCGCTGCACCTCTGCCATCAGGGCGTGGATCTCCCGCAGCAGCGTGGCGTACTGGCGAGCGTCACTGGCCCGATCACTACCCTCCATGCTGGCTGTCCAGAGCAGCAAGAGTTACCCCGGCCCTCCCTCCCATTATATCATCACTGTGTCATCATCAACATCATCCTGCTCGCCACCAAACTATAGCTAACCTGAACGCTGGATTTTCCTCTTAAGGCGGCGACTATGGGCGCGGGATGATCTGGTCAGCTGCTGGGGCTGGGCCTCCACCTCGCCGTCTGTCTCGCCAAAGCTGCACTGCCCGATGAACCGCACCTTGTGTCCCACGGACGACGACCGCACCCGCTCGCTGTCCTTGGCCCGCAGCACCGAGGACGAGACGTGACCTTCGGCGGTGGTGCTCTGGTTACGCACACGGCTGTTCGCTCGCTTCCCTGCCGACCTCCCTGTTGTTCTCTCCTTCCTCGCAAGCGACTGGTTGCTCTCACCTGACGATCCTGGCTGTGGTGTCTCCTTCCTCCCTTTGTCTAAGTAAATTTCTAGTTCAAAATCTATATTACTGGTTTGGGAGGGGGAGTCCTGCTCTTGTGTAGAGTTATCAGGAGACCCGTCAGCAGTTGTAGCGGTGTTTTCCTGCTTCTCTTCCGGCGCTGATGTCGTCTCAGCAGCCTCGGGTGGCGGCTCGGGGTCTTGCTGAAGCTGCACACTTTTGCGGGAGTCAGTGTCGCTGCTCCAGGGAGCACCGCTGTCCCTGCTGCCGCCACCACTGCCTTCGTCTCTTTGCTGTTTCTGCTCTTGATGCTGTTGCTTTTGTTCCTGTCGTTTGATATCTTTGTCTGACTCAATGTCGTCGCTCCTGATGGACCACCTGTCGTGGCTCCTGAGAGAGTCACGGTCGCCAGCCCCGCCAGGCGTGTTGGTTGTAGGTGCTGGTGCTGGTGCTGGTGCTGGTGCTGGTGCTGGGGGTGGTGACTGGGGGGGAGGCTGCCAGGTGGTGTTCAGTAGTTCCACACTGTTCACCTGCTGTTGTTGTTCTTGGTCGGAGGGCTGATGGTCCTCCACGATGCCGAGGTCAGAGGACGATGGGAGGACCTCCTTCTTGAAGTAGGCGTGGCTGGGGTTCCTCAGGACAGAGGTTGCGGACATACTGGCATCGGTAGCCAGCGAGCCGTCGTCGTCCGGGGGTTGGTGTGGTCGAGAGTGCGGAGTGGAGGAACTAAGTTTGGCCTCCCCGCTCTCCGACACGCTCCTCAGGCCGACTCCGTCACGGCTGATGGCGCTGATGATGTCAGACCTCACCGACCTGGCACTGGACGTCATCACGCCCCTCACCTACATCCTCTGCCGGCGCCATAATGTAACGGGTATGTGGCGTGACACACAAAAACAATTTCAACACTCCTGTCCGGCACAGCACAACACCGCCCGCTGACACCCACCCGACACTGACAAGATCTCAACTACCACTAATCTGTCTTGGTCCCAGCACGATAACATTACCAAGACCGTGTACTCCCTCCTCCCCACGACCGTGTGCCCCCTTCCCTAAGCACGCGCCCCTCCCGCACGGGCCCTCCCACAACAAGGTCACTCCATAAATGGCACTCAGGTCCCTACCATTAATCGCTGGTCATTATCCAAGCCTCGCTAATTGTTCCACACGCAATACTCGCCGCTCCTCGTTAATCACCATTGCTTACATACTATTACCATTTTCATCCAGCCACTCTAGAGAGGGTGTTGATGTAAGTCTTCTAACAGTCGTACACGTCATCAGTTTGAGATGTGTGGAAATTACACTATCGACAATGTTGAAACGAATACTTAGTACAGCGATTGAATAAAAGTGTACGGTATATTTTTCAAGAGTAGCTAATATTTTTGTCTCGTTATTTCTTACATTTGAGAAGCTCGCAAACAGTTGTTTCATTATACAATCGAAGCTGCACTGCCACCACCATGCCACCTAAACTGCCCGCCGCTACCTGGCGTCTGCCACCTGCTACCACCACCACGCACACTCCACCTTCACACTGGCACGCACAAGTTCAGTATTTCACGCGTAATTATACTATGACGAACTCGAGTCGCACGAACGGGTAGGATCGCCACTTGTAAGGCGGAATGATGACAGAAAAACGGGAGACGGTAGAAAAAATTAACAGGAAAAGAATGAAGGAAACCAAAATTATGTGTTAACAAAGAAAGTAAGGTAAGGCAGGAAGAGGAGAGCGACAGTATAGAGAGTAAGTCTGCAAAATATAGAAAAGATACAATGGGTGATACAGGAAAAGCAGGAGACAGGGAAAAACTGGAGATACGTAAACGGAGAGGATAGATAATTGGGTTTAAGATGCGTAAGGAAGAGAGAAAAACGAAAAAGTAAAGAAAGATGGAAATAAAAATGGAAAAGAAGAGCAGGTGATACAGGAAAAAAACAAAACAAATAGACAACATGGGGAGGAGAAAAGTATGTAAGATAATGGAAGGAAGAAGGAAGATAAGGAAGAAAGAAATCGAAGGAAGGGACAGAGCGAGTGATACAGGATAATGAGGCAACAGGAACAGGAGGGGGAGGTGAGAAAGGATAGAAAGACAGTGTAGAGGAGTGATGTTGGGAAATGCAGAAGACAGGGACTGAAAGAGGGAGGTGAAAAGGGAGATGAAAATATGTGAACCAGAGTGGATGACGCACGATGACGAAGAAGAGACAAGAAAAAAAGGGGGAGGGGGGAAGGAGGGTAATAAAGGAAGAGAAGTGATGTTTTGAAGAGAGAAATAGGACCGGATTTGTGCCAGAGAGAGAGAGAGAGAGAGAGAGAGAGAGAGAGAGAAACCGACCAGGGATTTACGGCAAGAGAATACGAACGAGGAGAGAACACGAATACAATACAGAGAAGGGCGAGACAGATGGGCGCGGGAAGGAAAAGTGGAACAGATGGAAGAGAGAAAGAGAGAGAGAGAGAGAGAGAGAGAGAGAGAGAGAGAGAGAGAGAGAAACTGAAAAAGAATGAGAATAGAGTAAGCAGCAAGAAAGGTTTAAATATAAAGAAAATAAGAATCACTGAGAATAAAACAGGTACCAACAAGAAAACGTTTAACGCGAAATTTATGAGTAAGACTGAAGATATTACCAGAGAGAAAAAATAAAAATAAAGAATATCTGAGATTGAAAGGGCTATCAGGAAAGGGGGAAAGAGAAAGGTAAGATTAATGAGACTGAGGGAGGAGGAGAGGAAGACAGGACTAATGGCAGGAGGCGGAGCGGGAAGATAATATGCTGGCAGGTGGTCTTTTAGGGTCTCTGTGGACACCTGCTTCGTTCGCACTTCCACATTTTCGTTTCATCTATGTTCCTCGTTTCTTTCCTCTTTGTTGTCATTATCTTCCAATGTCCACGCTTTTCCTTTTCCTTTCTCACATCGTCAGTCACCCGAACGACAACATATCTCTCTTTTTGTCATGTCCGCAATTTCTCGTTTGTTTTTTCTCTCCCTTTAACTTCCAGTTTCCAATTTATTTTGTCTTTCATTCTTCGTTTTTGTTCACCTTTGGGATCTGTTTATTCATTCGGTCGTTACGAAATGTCGATATTTTCCGTGAAAAGGTGTAAAACCGTCCTCTTATAAAAAACAACCCAACATTTTATACCTGTTTATTCTCTGCCTTTTTTCCTTCTAACATCGACCTCAATTCATTTTGTCTCCAGTTTCACATGATTCCCTTTTTATACCCTAGAATTCTTCGGTCACCAGCATACCGTGTAATTTTCTTGGTTATATTCCATTTTCTTTTCTCTCTCCCAACCTGTGTATTTTCTCATGCAAATGTTTTCTTTATTCCGCGAAATTCTCTCTTTTGCCTCACCTCATATCACTACTCATGCAATTTTCCAGGCCGGTTCTGCACAAAACAGGCTACGGAGGCCATTTACTTACTCTTAGTACGATAAGCTACTACACTTTCCCTTTCATTATCAAATACACATAATCTGTTGACGTACATATCATCTCAATCAGAATACCTCCAAACGACTTTTTGTGTGTGTGTGTGTGTGTGTGTGTGTGTGTGTGTGTGTGTGTGTGTGTGTGTGTGTGTGTGTGTGTGTGTGTGTGTACAAGAGACTTCTCGAATTTGAGGGTTTAGATACAGTTGTCATTGCCATTCACTACTGTAAATCCTTGCTTACTTGAAAAAACAGTTAGACGATAATTTGATTCCGTCATCGCAATAAAATTCCTGGTGCAGCATGAACAAGCCTACTTCAGCTGACCTACCTCACTTTAAAATGTCGTGCAATAAAAAAGCAGGCTATGTGAAGGAGACCATCTTGCGCTCACCAAAGTGCACTCATAAAATCTGATACCTTTCCTTATTTCCTCCTTTTTCCTCTTCATCTGTTTTCTTATTTTCCTCTTCTCTCTTCCATTACCACTTCTCCACCTCCCATCTCTCTTTCGTTATATCTTTTTCTTTTTCTTCACTTATATCTTCCTCACCTCCTTTCTCCTTCATTCCTCCTCTCTTCTCATCCATTACCACCTCCCATCTCTCGGTCATAACCTTAATCCAGCCACAACTGTTGCTTCCCGGTGAGCCTCACGTTAAACTGATTTTATGAATAAACACACGATCACCTCACTACCGTAACTCAAGTTCTATATGAGGGAAGACCACGAGATATGGAAGGTTTCTGCGTTCCCATTTCTTCGTCTTTCCTGAACCAATCACACTTAAGACATGGAGTTAATCGTATGTGTCTTTGTGAATCCGGTCCTGAGTGTGTGTAGGTGCAGGTGAGTAGCGAGCTCCTAATATCTCTTCGTATTAGCGTAATAGGGGAGCACGTTAGGTCATGCAATGTAACTCAGGTCAATGAAAGCAACCTTTGTACTGCTGTGCTGTGGTGCGTGATTGTTGAGTTAGAGAGAGAGAGAGAGAGAAGGGGGGGAGGGGAGCGGGAGTTATGTTTGTGGTAGCTGTGGTTGTGGTGAAACATGGTACTGTAACTGTGGACATAATGGGGGGTGGCGGGTACTACAACATCATACATATTTTTCACACTTAGCCTAAACCCTTCCCTTGCGTAAAATCTAAAACCTAATCTATTTTCAGCTGTATCGTCTGTTATTTTACCAGAATTAATCGATCGTAAAATTATAGAGTAAATGTTGGAAGAAGTAAGAATTAAAGTGGGATAACTGCCATAAGGTGCCTAGCCGCGGTGCTCATCTCTATAACTTGGATCTCTTTTGTGGCGAATATTCTTCAACCTTCCCCCAGTCTACAAAGCCACTGTATTATCCAGGTCCCGGAACGCTAACCACTCAGGTATTACCATATATATTTTTCTCAGATAACCTTGACCTCTCCTCTATATATGTATGTTTCTGAAAACCCATTCCATTTCTCCAACTTTATCGTCCATCTCATTCCCAGTCATATCGATCGAAAAATTACAACCATTTCCCCCTGGCCAGCCACGTAAAAGCACAGTGTGACGCAAAACAATAATCCCACTCTATCCTTACTCGAGACTGTGAAAGAAAGCTAGTCCTATTTTTCAGTTGCTTCCATTACTTTTGTCTTATTTATTCGCACACACACACACACACACACACACACACACTTTGCCGCAGTGCATCCCACTTCAGCTTGGAGCCTAATTAGCTACTTCAGCGACCAACAGACGCGCCACACATACAGACCGACGTAAACCGACAAATGTACAGGCAGACAGCAGACAGACAGACAGACAACAAAAGGACCGGGACAGCAGACAGCAGACAAACAGCCCGACAAAGAGGCGTGGGAAGAGGCAGCCTCAGACCCATAAAGAATAAGTAAAGAAGGGCGTTGCTCCCCTGTCGGGCTGCATGATTTTCGTCCCTACATATCACAGACCCTGAGAGCTGAGAAAGTCTGCGGCCTCACAACCCAGATTTCATTACGTTAAGACGGGGAGGCGTGGAGAAGTTTGTAAGACTTTTGGTAAACTGGTTAGGATGGGTTAAGTGTGAGACGAGAGAGAGAGAATGGGTGACTGTGGGTAGTTTTATGGAGAGAGAGAGAGAGAGAGAGAGAGAGAGAGAGAGAGAGAGAGAGAGCAAAAAGAGGCAAAGTTCAAAGGGTAAGGAAAAGGAATTATGTCTGGAAGGATGTAGACAAGAGGGTGGTGAAGGGGAGGTAAAGGAGACGGGAAAAGGGGGAAAAAAAGGGAGAGAGAAAAAAAAAGTCCTCATTTCTCTTTCGTTTTTCCACTCAGTATTTCCTGTGCTTTGTGTTTTTTTTCACTGTCTTTTCGCTTTAATATTATTTTTTGTGATCTTAGGCCTGATCACAATTCCTCATATTTTGTGACACTCTCCTTTCATTATTTTCTCTCACACCATGATTCTTCTTCGTCTTCTTTCCTCATTTCTATGTAATCTTCATCTGTAGCCTTGTAAAGTGCAGGTGTTTCCCACAGTTTAACACCATGACTCCCATAACGTACGTGGTGGAAAGTTATTGCATGGAATTGTACTGAATTTGAAATAATGATTAGGGATCATCAGAGAAAGAAATAATTAAATTTGGGGAGAAACGATGAAAAGTCAAGGACAGTAATGATAAAGTGAAAATCCCAAAGTTATGTATATCTCACGAAGTAATATAATGACATGGGACCAAGACCATACTCTCCTACAGAAAGCAGTTTTATTTAGTACTACAGTATTGATCTATGACACTGAACTTCTGTCAATACGTCAGGGTCGAAACCAATCCAATTTGACCTCGTACTCTGAAGCCTTGGCGGATAATGGTATCCTACTAAGTGTTCTTGCTGCACATTCTCCCCAGTAACTTATATTGGTTTCGAAACCTTTTCCACTGGTTTCTGTAAATATCCCAACATTTTCTCTTTACTTCGCTTCTTTCAGTGTCTCTGATTATTCTTTTGCATATAAAACCAGTGTGGGTCAGGGTGGCGGTGTGGGGTGTGTAGCTTTAACTCATGTCTCCTTCCTCATTTATCCCCCACCTTTACGCCTCCATTTTCATCTCGTTAAGTTCCTTCCTCCCTGCCGCCCATGCACCCCTGATTTTCCTTTTCCCTCTCTTCTCTCCCTGGTTTTTCCTTATCGTCTCTTTAAACACTTCCCTTTTCTCCATTCCTCTGTCTGTCTGTCTGTCTCATTCCTTCCTTCCTTTCTTTCCTTCTTGCCTCTATTCTGCTCTTTTGACTTCCTGTTTTATTTATTGTTTTCTTTTCCTCTCTTCTGCCTGTCTTTACATTCTCCTTCCTTCTTTCTTGCGTATCTCCTATTTTCCTTCAGCCCGAGGACATCATTTTCATTTTATTCGTCCACCAGCCTGATAATTTCATTCAGGTCAGGACACCATACCAGTCATAAAGGCAATTAATACGGACTGTACATGACCTCTCCACTTCGGAATTTGGCCTAAGCTGAGTCCAATCGTCTGGTGAAAAGAGGTTAATTCTAGGTCATCACCTAGTTTCCTTTTTCTTCTTTTCCGTTCTTCTCTTTTCCTTAGTTCATTTTTTTTCCTTCTCGTCCATAATCCTCCTCCTCTTTCTTCTGTTCCTTTCTTTCCTCCATCTCGTACTTTCTTTTTCCCATTCCTCCCTACTTCTCCCCTTTCTTGTCCTCCTTTCCTTCCTCCGTCTCCTCTATCACTTCTACAGTATAGTCTGAATCTCCTTCTCCTCCACCTCTTTCTCTTGCTTCCTCTATCCATGTCTGTGGCTGTCCCTCTCGCTTCATCCCTTCCACCATCCTCGCATCCACCCTCTTATTCTTTCTTCTCCCAGTCCTCCTCCTCCTCCTCCTTGTTCTTGTTTCTGTTCTTGTTTTCGTTTTTGCTGTTGTTGTTCTTCTTCCTCGTCCTCGTCTTCTTTTTCCTTCTCTTCTTCCTCCTGCTGCCCTGCTCTTCCTCCTCCTGTCTGCTGTCTGCCTCGCTCCACACCGTCGGACATCCTGGCGCCTCTCTCTCCAGATAACTTGTCTCGATGATCACGACTGCACTGCGTCCCCCCCCCCCACACTCTCCGCATCTATCTATGTATCTCTCTATCAATCTATCAATCTACCTATCTAACTATATAATTTTTCCTATAATCTCTTTCTATCTATATTATCGGCACTCTCCCCCCTCCTCTCTCTCTCTCTCTCTCTCTCCTATTTTTTTTTCCATCTATTTTTTTGCTTTATATATCCCTTCTCTCGTTTGTCTTCTTTCGCAATTCGTCGCCATTTTTTTTCAACATTTTCATATCCCATTTCTCGTCCCTTTTTTGTCGTATAATTTTCTGCTAATATTTTTTCCTCTTTCAAGTACAATATGTCTGTCCATCGTGTATTCCTTCCATATTTCTCCATCATAATTTCTCTTCCTCCTGTACTAGAAATGGACCCCGTTCGTCTCATCGGAATCTGGGTAGTATAATTCTTTCACCATAACCTGGATCAGATTTTTGTTCCCTCGCGGTTTATTTTGTTACTCAGTGGCAGAAAAATGCAGTGCTTCGGCTCTACACCCTTTCCAAGGCACATTCTTCATGACTGGGCATCATATTCTAACGTTAATCTACTTCTTACAATTCAAGATGGGCAGATGGAAATTTTAGGTCAAATTAAAGTGAAAAGGGTGTGGGTATTATTTGTGTATGAGTTTCTCTTTCACTCTTTAAAATTCTGTCTAAGGGGTTGGGTCCCTTTCCTGCCTCTTTTCCTTGCTTTCTTTATCACGGTCGTTCACATCTCTTTACTGCTCTTGGATTCTCTTTAGCACGTCTATTTCTCTTGCATCTTATTCCCCCCAATTCTCTCTCTCTCTCTGTCGATAATAAGAGGAGGCTGGGAATGAGAGAGAGAGAGAGAGAGAGAACCATGGAAATAGAGAAAAGGAGACAAATAGGGAAAAAGAGAAATGAAAATACTAACCATGACAAGTGGACAAATGATGAAAAGTTTATAGTTTAGAAAAAAGAGGAGAGAGAGCAGAGAGAAAGAAATAGAGCAAAGGAGATGATGAAAAAGAGGAAATGACCATGGGACGAGAGGAGATGGAGGGGGAAATGTTTGATTGTGGAGGAGGGGGAAGACAGCAATGACGTTTGAAGGAGAGAAGGGAGGGGGATGGAAAGAAGGCTGGAGGGGAGATGGAAGGAGGAGAGAAGGAAGGAAGAGGGCAAGGAAGAGGAGGAAAGGGAAGAGGAGGGAAGGGAGGAGGAAGGAAGGGAGAAAGAAAGAGGAAGCAAATGGTCAAAAGGAGAGAAAAATCAACAGCGATGGAAACAACAGGAGAGAGATTTTGTGGGGAATTGGCCAAGAAGATGAAAGGGAGAGACTGAGAGTGATATTTTAAGGAATGGCGCCATTAGGGAGGCAATGGATGGATAGAATTTGGATAAAGGGTCGTTTTCCCACTGGCTCTGGTGATCTGGCAACACTTCCTCCTCACCGATAGATAAGGTGTCCAGGAAAATAGGTGAGAAACTTCAAAAGAGTAGTGTCGGATTGATTAGGAGGTTTAAAAAATGCTATATCAACATGGTCCACTCTGCAGCAGTTATGGGACTAAAACTACTGATAAACTTGTAGGTGTATTGTGAGGCAGACAGTTGTCACCCACAGTCTTCAGCACCTGTAACTGTACTTCCGCAACGCTTAAGAATTGGACGTATCTTGATATAGCATTTAATATTCAAAAGTAGCACAAAACCTGATGTTTTCCTCACAGTTCCTGGAATACCCTGCATTTTGTACATTCATATTTTAATATCCCGTAGTATATTACTGATGATTACTGTGTCTATACTGAAGAAATGTAAATGACAGACAAGATATTAAGATCTATCTATCTATCTATCTATTGCCAGACGCCTCAATCCCGTTTGGGGTGGCCACAAACAAATCGCCTCCAAGTCGCCCTGTCCCCCGCCATTTCACTCCCCTGCTCCCAACTCACACCCCCCTCTCTCATATACCTCTCCACCCCATCTCTCCATCTCATCCTCGGCCTCCCCCTCCCTCTTTCCCCCTCCACCTCACTCACATACACTCTCTTCGTCAGTCTTTCACCCTCCATCCTCTCCACATGGCCAAACCACCTCAGATATTAAGATGTTACATGTAAATCAATTTCTGATCAAAAAGTTTAATACGACATCGAGAATAGGGCTAAAGCTCGTCAAGAAAATGAACGAAGCCACAGGTAGAGAAAGATGAAAGAAGAGAAAATAAACATAAGACAAAGTAACACGAAAGGGAACAATGAAAGGGTCACATTCTAGCCACAAGACGATGAGAGTGAAAATATACGATCGCTAATGAAGACAAAGGAAGAGAGGACATGGAAAATCAGATACAGTGGAAGAGAGCACACAATGGAAAGGAAAAAAAAGGAAAAAAAAAAGTCAGAGATATGATTGTTCAAGAGAGGACGAAGGAAAAGACGGAGAGACTGAGGAAGAAAGAACATGGAAAATAGAGTACGGTGGAAGGAAGGAAACAACAGGAAACATATTTACTGAACTGTAGCCTACTGAATTATTATTTTGCGTTTGTGTACCTAGTAGCCTCTCTCTCTCTCTCTCTCTCTCTCTCTCTCTCTCTCTCTCTCTCTCTCTCTCTCTCTCCAATTATTTATCTACTTATCTACCTGCCTATTTGTCTGTCTCTCTGTCTAATATGAGTAGGCGCAGTGATCAAAAAGAAATGAACACTGAAGACTGAGATGGAAATTTGAGATAACCTACTGAAGAAAGTGATCGGACTGCCTTCGAAAAGAGATGGTGAATCAGAAGTGACAAGAATATAGTCAAACAACATGAAAAAAATAAAAAAAGAGTGAGAGAGGATTGGAAGTGAAGAGGGGAGGGGGAAATGCATGAGCTGAGAAGGAAGAAATATGTCGAGAGTGAAGTACCAAAATGAAGATAGGAAGAGAGAGATATAAGGTAAGGACGCAGTGTTTGTGAGTGAGGAGGAAATGAAGGATGGAATGAAGAGGAGATGAAGGGAATGAAAAGGAGATTGAGATGGAAGAGGAGGATGTGGGAAGGAAGAAACGTGTGTCAGGGAAAATATTAGAAAAGGGACGTGTGAGCAATGGAAAAGTGAATGTTAGGAGAGAATAGGATAAGCAAATGTGTGTGTGTGTGTGAGAGAGAGAGAGAGAGAGAGAGAGAGAGAGAGAGAGAGAGAGAGAGAGAGAGTATTCTAGTCCGGTGACAGATGTGGACCATTTCCAAGGAGGTGCAAGGTACTGGGAAGATCAGTGACCGTGATTACTTCTGAACTTTCCAATCACTTTGCGAAGTAATTCGAAAGAGAAAAAGCATAACTGATAAACTTGATGGGTACAACGTTCCCTTCTTCCCACCTAGACGAATGCAGCCATGCATAACAACCAATGTATGAGTAATGAATATTGTCGTTGTTACTAAATCTCAGTCTATCTGGCTGAGCAGATCCGTCGACCATAGGTAAGCAATTACTTCTCTGGGGTCATTCTACAGGTATAGAACAGTAAACAAGTGTTTCGCGGCTCTACTGAGCCGCTACGCACTTGCTCCTGTGAAGGACTCTCGGGTTTCGTCCTCGAATCTTAGTCGTTTGCAGCCACATGGGTTTATTTTCAATCATCTTGCAATTGCAGCAAAATGGCTGAATGGATGGGGAATCTATTTACACAGCCGAATACACAACATAGCACCAACGCCAATGGTACTAAATCATATTCTTATAATAAAATTTCAAGTGTCGTACTTGTGTGTCGAAGATAACCAATTTTCACCAATTCATGTTTTCCCCCGCCTACCAGCTGATTTAATTAATCTCTACTATACTATTTTTTTTTTTATATCGAGGCGAAGATTCACTTGACAGACTGGTGCTGATTGGCTGAATACAACATTACTTCATAATCTATTTACTCGTTAGCATTATTAATTGACAACATATATCTGAGGGGAAAATTTGGGTTAGTAAATGTTATTCGGATATGTTGCATTCAGCCAATCATCACCAACCTGTCGAGTGCATCTTCGCCAAAATGAAAAAAAACGGAGTATAGTTAGCATCTGCTTGCAATAAAGTCTGCACTACTGCACGCAGAATGTATAGTGATTTGAATGATATTCATATTGTTGAGGAAAACATGACTTGAAATGAGAGCCATTTTTCAACGGTACCTCCCACAGCTCGAAACCGACAAATAGCTGCTCCGACGCCGGACAACCCCTGGTGGACGCGTTTCGTGTAATGTAAAATCAGTGGGGCCAAAACACCCTTTAGAAAATTTCGATCAACATGAAAGTAAAATAAGCCCATCTGTGACCCATTTGCACCCATCCTACCAAGTTTCATCGCAGTCCTTTTTCCAGTTTCAGCTGCACTATACAGACAGACAGACACACGACTAGAATGATAGCATATTAGATACCGGTACATTGTGTAGGGAATCAACGCCGCTTGGTGGTAGACATTGCCTCACCAGAGTCCTTCCCCACAGCGAGCTCCATGACAAATCGAGGGGGTTGGTTCCTTGGTTCCCGCGTGGACGCTGCAGTTGCACAACTCCACCTAGCGTGCACAGCGCCACCACGTGTAGGCTCCTCGTCAGCGCCGAAAAACGAAGGTAACGGTGCATGACGATTAGTTGTGAGTGCTGTATGAATAATGAGGGTAACACTGCATAACGACCAATGTTTGAGTCATGTAGGAAGAGGTTATGAATAATAAACACAACAAAGCCATCGTATCCATACACGCTTCCCGTAACATTCCTTACTCTTCCGATTCCGTACCGTCATAAATGTCGGGATATAAACATGAGGGCACGTATATACAAGCTTAATAGGGATAATAACAGGACCACGAAGAGCCAGGTAGCGTCATATCCGACACACCCAGTCTTTTATTAATCATTATACCGTCATGGAAAACAACGGTTAGGTTTGCTGGACAGGTTAGGTTAGGTGTAGCAAGTTCGGGTTAGACTGGCTGGGTTAAGCCAGGTTAATGGGCGATGGTTGTGGTGAGGGTGATGTGTGGGTGTGGCTGATGACTGTGATGGCTACAGGTGGTGATGGGTCAGTATTGTTTGTTGAGTGATTAAAGGAAGGCAGTGAAACGTGATTAATCACACGTTATAAAAAGAAGTCAGCTCTTTGTTTTACATACTAATATGTGTACACACACACACACACACACACACACACACACACACACACACACACACGTATACATACATACATAAAGGTCAAAAGCTTCATCCCAAAAGCGCTAATGGTAGAGTATGAAATAATTAAATCACTAACAATTAATTAGGAAATTCTGTTTTGTTAAACTCAGGTGAGAGGATTCCACTTTCCAGCCTTTAATCCCTTGCTGTTTTTATTTGATACATATTAGCTTTCACACACACACACACACACACACACACACACACACACACACACACACACACACACACACACACACACACACACACACACACACAC
>NC_137016.1:45567182-45597182 GCF_032717465.1 Coenobita brevimanus | reverse complement strand
CTTCAACTCGAAAAGTCTCGCCCGAACTAAATAAAATCGTCTAGCAATAGCAGCAATGAGATGAAAAAAAAAAATTACCCAATCACTCCTGATATGCGTTTTAATCGTTTCAATCACATAACTTTTTTGTAATTCACGCAATTTCCAGACGATTCAACTCGGGAGAGGATTTACGTACTGGATGCAGTGGATGAATCAAACATTAATCCCTTCACAGGCAGGATCCTCTCCTACGCTGAATAAAAGTGTCTGATGGCAGCGTGACTAAAACAGAGGCGTCATAGTGGTGAAAGGTTTAAAACATGTGTCCAGGATGATCCAACACTCCTTGACGTGGGGGAAAAGAGGTCGGGATGATGGTTATGATGATTCGTTAATGTCTTGGCCTCTCTCTGACCTGCATTGTTCCATTTACTGTATCTAGGCCACACTCATTCCTTTTTATTATTCTTCCTGCGTCGCATAATGAAGTAGCGCATCTAGTGTCTGGATGGATGAATTATGTATTGTGATTCACGAGAAGCGTATCTAAGAGAGGTGGAGAAGGAGAGGGAGAGCGAGGGTGATGTAAAGGGACAGGGTGGTGGGATACGGTACTTGAATGAGGATGGTGTAGAATGGAGGGAGGGCTGCCGTGTGGTGGAGGGCAGGGTAACATGGAGGGGATTTGTTTGTGGCCACCCCTTCCGGAGTTAGGCATCTTGCTACAGACAGACAGACAGACACAGGTAGATAGATAGATAGATAGATAGACAGATAGAGAGAGAGGTTGCATTACCGTCTGTCTTAACTACTTAACTGTTGCACTGCCCCACAGATGAATGGTGTCGTCTGTGGGATGGAGCCGAAAATCTGTAAGGCATGGGTGATGGGTGAAGGTGTTTTTGGCCCATTTTCCTTCGACAGTCTGACGGTGTATGCCCCCCCCCCCTCTCTCTCTCATATGATCCTGCTCACTCTATTAATGATACTGATAATGATGATGACAAGATTTAGGAAAAGCAAATAACTGACTTATAACAGAAGCACAACGTCCTTTACTGTTTTCACTGTACCAGACACACTCAGGGATTTTCCCACTTAAACCCCAATCAGTTTTGTTTAGCTTTGAGAGGCTCTTTGCAGATTATAGTCCACAGACGTGTAATGGCCTCCCACCTTGGAACACCTCTCCTTTCTTCGCTAAACTTCTGTGTTAGTCACTACGATTCACTTTATCATCATCATAATATTAACACAGGCGTATTCACACAGTACAATTGAGTAACATGTGAAGTTACAGATTTTAGGAAAAAACTGTTGACGGAAACCTTTTAGTAACTAACTACTGAAATACGTGCTGAAATGGGGCTTCGATTCAAATAGACTGACCTTGTAATGGAACTGCTGAAATAAGTGGAAGCCTATTACGTATTGAGCTCATACGCTTAAAAAGATTGCTGAATAAAGGAACAGCAATTATTTTTGTACCAGAATAACTCTATATATGATCCATATATGATAAACCGCACAACCCATTGAAATCGGGGATATATATTTCTTATTTTTGCCATCTCCTGTTGATGTTCTTCAGCTTGGGGTGGACTTGTAATCACAGTACGATGCAGCTTCAATACATCCCCTCAGTACGAGGCCTTTCCAAAGCTAAATAAAATCCTTTGACAACAGCAAGAGTCAAGTAAAAAGGTCGTCACCCTCAGTCAAGGTTTTTGCGATTAGTTGTTTTTATTTTCATCCATTCCGCTCAAGTGGTGACGAAATATATATAAATGATTTGCATCAGCTCCCAAACTGTTTTACCTCCATTATCCGGCGCGTCCCAGAGGACCTCCGATGCATGGCCTATACTCTGTCTGTCTTTGTCTCTGTCTGGTTATCGGTATCGTAACTTCCGGACAGATGCAAAACTTCCGCGGCCATAAAATTTAGTCTCTGATCCTAGTGCAAGCGGAATTATGTAAAACTGTCTCTAAAAGTCGGCATTTTGGTAACCCTTCAACCCGAGGATCTACTCTGTGCATATTTTTCTTGCTAGTGGCAGACGTGTTTCTCACTACCATCACACAAGGACTTCATACTCACCTTGTTTGTATAGCAGGCTACAAGACGGCAAAATCTGAGTTGTTACTAGTTTATCATAAAAATTTACTCTCTATAGTGAATGATGATAAGAGAAAATTATATAGTCCCTTCCTCACAAAAAAGTAATAAAAACCCAAAAATAAAACCAATTTTAAGCTTAACCTCTAGCTCTGCAAAAACGTAATCACATACACACACACACACACACTCACACACACACACACACACACACACACACACACACACACACACACACACACACATACTAACCGCCGTCTTCTTTAAGCGTAATTAGGGAAGAGGGAGGGAGGTACCTAACTTTTTTGAGGGGCTTTTGCGGGACGTCTGTAGTTATTACATTTGATCAGCCTGCATCCTACGCAACAGAGTACCGTTTGCAGTGGTACCAAGAGGACAGAGGCGTTCTATCTTCGTAAAGCTGTTCAGGAATTATCCCCAGACATTGTGTTGCGTTCCCCTTCTCGATTTAACCCCTCCACTCGTGATGGATTTGTCATTTTAGTCATGCTATCCACAGACGATTATGTTTACCTTTGGATAGAGCTTTCGACCTGACGTGGTTGGACAGGCTTCATTAACAATCCCTTCAGTATTTGACGTCTTTCTGATGGCGAAGTTAAGTAATCCTGAGGGAGCGATAAACTAAGGTAAACGTCACCTGACTGAAGGGGTCAAAAGATATGACGTAAAAGAGAATTTAATGCGTGCCAAATGCAAAATGAATCGCTAAAAAAGTGGTGTTAGGAAGTCTCCAGTGCTAACAATATGGTCCACTCTTCTCTTTGGCACTTCTTTTCTTTCATTCTTGCTACCAACAGATGATTTTTTTTCCAAACTTCGTAGAGAATGTGTTAAATTCATATTATGTTCATTAACTGACATTTTTCCCTTTTATTCTTCTTAACCTTCAGACGATTCTATCCAGCTTATGTGATCACTCGCAGTGAAGAGATTACTAACTATTTCCATTAATCCTTTTTAGCACATCACCCCCCCCTTTTTATATTAGGGGCTCATCACATACAACACTGCTAAACGGGGAAGAAGCAAAAGCTTTTCGTCTAATCATCTCCCCTTCTTACTGACCCCCTTATGCCTTTCTCCTCGCCGCATTGCTGCACACATTTCTCTCTACTATCGCTCTTTTAATGGTCCCTGAAAAAGAACTGTCTGCTCGTATTCCTCCCTGATTACGGTGGGTGCGCACGCCCCGTCTGACAACGCACTCTCACCCCAATTCTATCCATCTCCAGTGCATGAGTTAATCGTTCCTCTGATCTTCATGTAGACAACTGGTCAGCTCTGAACCTTTCTCAATCAGCGTTTTCCTCTATGACTTCCATTCATTTAAACGCAATTTTCCAGACATCACGAAATGAATTAATTTATATTGTGACTCTCTTGCTCAATTTTTCCTGGAAACAAACTATTTTAGGCTCCCAGACTTTAGCTGTTTTGCTCAGTAAAACTTGAGGAAGACCTCTCGCAATGAAGGGATTTCAACGCAGTAAAATAAACGTATAATTCATTGGAACAGCCAAGCGCCGGACGCGACCACCGCCAGTCTTGTTAACAGGTAGGTTCGTCCCTAAGTCGCTATGGTTACCTTAGAATAGATAAGGTTTGGTTAAGTTAAATTGGTTTGATTAGGTAAGGTTAGATTAAGTTAGGTTAGGTTAGAATAAGCCAAGTTAGTATGGACGAACAACTGAGGACAGATTGACCTTCGGGTGGGATCAGCCTGACAGCGCCAGTGTGGGGGTTTTGTGGGTTAATGATATGATGTATGACTCGGGATAATTCCGGTAATTAGTGTAAGTGCCAGGCACGGTGCGCTTGGCTGTGATATTATGCACCCACACCAGTTAACTTTACAAAAACACAGGTTGTCTCAAAACAGGATTCTTTTGCTCTTCATTCACTTTTGTTGTTACAAATCCCTTTATACAAAAACTCGACTCCTTCATGAAGAAGAGCTTCTGGGACGATTGCGGCTTGGATGTACTCTGCTGCGGTAAATACACTGAATTTCGAAGATGTTCCACCTTACGTCGGGATAATCTGTTAGCTGTGGTGCAGTGCGGGAAAGCGGGTGCCTTGCTGTGCTGTGCCGGTCGCTGTGCAACATTCAAACCATCTTTCATTGTTTCTGTATTTTCCCTCGAGTAATCTGCGTCCACGTACAAACTATGAACCATAAACAGCACCACCGGACTCTTTATTTCCAGCAGCAGAGGAGCGGACAGCCGGACACGGGTGAGCGAGTCAGGTGAGGTGAAGTGAGGGTAGGTGCTACCGGCCACTCTCCACTATAAAAACTGGGCAGTGGGCGGCGGGATTTGGCGGGAACCTGGCGGTCGGCGCCTGAACTACGGCAGGCCCTGGAGTCGTATTTATAAAAGATCTTAACCAACTTCTACGAAAAACAAGTCTCCATGAAAGTCAGCTATTATTACATACATCGTTATATTTTTTGTATTTTATTTCTTTAGTATTAACTCTGTCTGGTAGCTGTATGTGTGAAGACGAAAGCATAAGCAGGTAATCTTTTACACACCTCAAGCTTAGGAGGTTTATGAATACGGTGCTGGGGTTGCCTCATTTCTAATACACCTGCCTTTCATCACGCCATGCTCTGTCCTCGTGCCTGCTCAGGGAAACGTTTGTAGGGGGTGCTTGTACATTCATTATTATCCTTTTATCCATGTTTCGATCGAGGATTAAATTACTGGATAAGCTATGGGTGTCTAAGGTGAGCATTTGTTTATACGAGTAACCGGCATCAGCACAAGGTCGAAAATAATTACAGGAGACTGTTATCATGGCGGTAATTAGGGGGTTCTCCTGTCACGTAGCGAGGCAAGACGTGCCGATGTTGCACTGGTGGGGCAGCGTTGACTTACTGCCTTGACCTATTTAATTATCAGCAGTGGTGTACCTGGACGCCCCGCCATAAAAGGTGATTTACTACCCCGCTTATCGCTCCAGATCTGCATTTAGCTGGATGGTAACGAGCCTCTTGGGGTTCCTTGACCCTTACAAAGGAGGCTACTGAGGAAAAGAACTGGACCAAGAAAACGAACTACTCTCCATATCTGACCGATATGAGAAACAGAATCAGACCAGAGAGGGTATATTATTCTACAGCAGTAGTGTAGCCAAGTGTGGCCAGGGTGGCACTGGCCACACCTGGTGTACGTCTGACCACCCCTCTGGCAACCCAGATTTCTGGGGGAATACCTCTGGGATGCCTCTAAAGAGCTCTGTATGGGGCACCACATAATTAGACTTGATCACGCCGTTGATGAAGTCGTGGCAACGCCCTTCTTCTACTGTACAACTCTGACCGTTTCGGCCAAAATTGAAGATTAGGGAAAACTTTACTCTCATCACTGAAAAAAAATATATATATATTTAGATCTGAGCTATTTAAAAGTGTAATTTGTCTAATACAGAAGGTTGCCCGGAAGATCTAGGCGATGAAGACAAGAAAATTGTGAAAGAAAAGTATTCGGGAGCCGAATGCTGATCGCCCACCAGAATATGCTGTTGGCCAAGTTCAAGACTATGGCAATATCTTTATACCCTGAAGGTTTCACGCTGATAACTCAAGCCGTTCATGAAATATAGTGGTGTTAAAGGGGGGGGGGGGCGATAAAAACTAGTTGACTTTTGTCAGCCATTTTGGTGACCTTGACCTTGACCCTGAGCGCCCATTTTCGAACCCAGCCAAGACTTTGGCCATATCTTGATACCCTGAAGGTTTCATGTTGATAGATAAAGCCATTTATGAGATATAATGGGAACACACACACACACACACACACACACACACACACACACACACACACACACACACACACACACACACACACACACACACACACACAGAGGCAGGCAAATACATAATCGCTCCGCCATCTAAAGGCGGGCGATAATAAGGATATTTAAGACAAGCAGAAAAGAGTGGCCTGACAGATCTGACCGCTACGGCCAAAACATCACCGAAAAAGAGTTGGGCCGTATTCTTGGATGGCATGGGTATTTCGTGGCAACTCTGCCCCAGCGATTTATTTTGCATATTTCAACTTAGCACTGTCTTGTATGTAACTGAGACGGCTCAGCATGGACAAAGTTTGCATCAGTAATATACAAGAGGATCCTGAGCTATTAAATGCAAAATAAATCGCAAAGGAAGACGTACAACGAAAATTCCCAACCACTTACAATGAGGGCCTTAGTCTGAAGAGCAAATTAGCACTCACTGCCTGTCGTAATTAAAATTTCATTTTGGTGGCAGATAGAGAGACGCGGCAAATTTCTGCAAACTCCTTTCCATGTCGGTACAGCAAAAACAAATTTACTATTAGTTACGAAAGGCAAATGTATATCCCACTCAGGAGAAGCACTCTGTTATACCTAAGACTTACTTTGCTGGAAGAACAAGATGCACGGCAAGCTTCTGTACTCTCCTGTTCATGCTTTTCATAAAAAATAAATAACTTAAACTTCCAAGGAACAGTTTATTAAAAGCTTGTGAATTTGAGGCCTGAGTGATAAAAAAAAAATAAATAACCAATGGAAGCAGTTGCTTTGAAGGTGTGACCGTTATAGACAAACTCCCTAAGTAAATAATATGTCTTAAAAACTGATCTAGGTAAGCAAAAAAAAGAAGAAAAAAAAGGAAGAGATTATTAGTATTACCAACGGTGTAGCTGTTGTGATCATGTTCGTTTATATATATATATATATATATATATATACGCATTTGTCTGTCTGTCATGGTAAGAAAATATCTTATCCATGCCTGATCCAATATACATGAAATCTGGCACAAACTGTAGGTCTGTATCTATCAAGCGTCAAGGTCACGGGACAACATCAAAGGTCAGGCTACGCGTTGCTGTGGTCTCTGGCCATTTCAAATATAGTTTTTAGATTCCCTTGATGTGGAAAAAAATAATAAATGTTGGAATGGAACGTATGTTTATTTTAAAAACTAATCATGTATCCGCTGTGGCTGAGTGCTTTGCATCCCTGACTGCCAAGCTGCCGACCCGCTGGCACTAGGCATCGAGTAATGGTGCGGGCAGCTGGAGTCACTCGCCTCAGGTGCCCATCCATCCTTCATGGGTTCGTAAGGAAATTGAGTACCTAGGGTAACACCTAAGGGAGGTAGGTGTGGTAACCTGGATGATGCAGTGGCCTTGTACAGTACTTCAGGATATCGAAAGAAAAGCCTACCTTGGACCTTGAAGGATAGGAGACCGATCTGCTTCCCTGGCGGTGTTTTGCGTGGCCGAACACCTGCACCCACTTCCTGGGGGTTGAATCCTAGCACGTACAGCACGGCGTTCATTCCCACGTGTGTGTTCTATCACTGCACCACTAAGCGTATAGATATGTGTGTGTAGAAGGTAGTTATGGATGTGTGTGTGTGTGTGTGTGTGTGTGTGTGTGTGTGTGTGTGTGTGTGTGTGTGTGTGTGTGTGTGTGGTGTTGACAGTGTGTGTGTATATGTGTGCGTGTTGATATGAGTCTCCTAGCAACGGACATGTCTAGTCAACATCTCAATCGCTCCTTCCATCTCCCCTCACCACCACCACAACCACCACCCAGCTCATCGCCACAAAACCGGTACGCTCTCTACCAAGCCCACCATACCGTCATCACAACAACCCTAAGTACGTCATAACACGCATTTCAACGTCATTTTAAGAGCACCCACCACCATCATTCTCATCACAGCTTTACTCCACCAACGACATCCGGTGTGGGCGCCTTATCCCCTTAAACCACCAGGCATTTGCTTGCTGGTTACTATCCAGCGAAGTAAACTGTTTTCTGGAGTACAGGAAACCATCTAGCTTGTCACTCGTTGTAATTATCTGAAGGCAGCATTACATCGAATGAGATTGGATGGTGGGCGTCCCCAACTAGGAACACTATGCAGTCAACAATAATCCTGCTTATCAATTCAGATCGCCGCTTTGATTCACCCCTGCACCCTAACCCACCACACTACCCCCTGCTATCACCACACCCACATCTATTACTTATTACTATCACACTCCCAGTCCACCTCAACACTCCGGTCACCACTTCCACCATCACCACCTCTTCCACTCACCATACTCCCATCGTCATTTTCACGCATCACCGCACTCCCACCATCACTTCTTTTCGTCACCACATGCACCATCACCACTCCCACTCAGACCTCCACCACCATCACCATGCCACTACACAAACACAACCATTTCCACTTTCACTCACCACAACCACCACCACCATCACCACTTCAACTCACTCCACCACACATCGCCACCACAATCACCACCTGTACTCAGTTCACTACCACAATGATTTCCAGGATACAGTTTTCTAACCTCTTTTTCCAAGACTAATCCCTTACCACTTCCTCCACTTCCACTCCTTTCCACACACACACACACACACACACACACACACACACACACACACACACAGAGGGGGCGGGGGGAAACGAGAGAGTGAGTAGGAGGGTAACACGAAGGGGAATGGGGATGGAGGAAGGGGGAGGGGAGAGGAGGAGGAAGAGTTAAAGGTGGGTGGAGGGAAAGGGAGTCGAGAAGGGAGACGGGGAGAGAGGTAGATTTAAAGGGGCGTGGAGGGAAAGGGAGAAAAGGAGGAAGGGAGAGAGGAGAAGGGAGAGGGTGAGTTACAGGTGGGTAGAATGAATGGGGGACATGAGGGAAAGTGGGAGACGGAGAAAGGAGACGAAGAGGTAGCGTGAGGTGGAGGGTATGGGGGAAGAAGAGGGAACGAGAGAAGGGGTGGGGAGGTAGACAAAGGGCGGAGGGGAGGAGGAGAAGGGGAGGTGCTTTATGTCATCACCACTTTAGTCTCCCATGGCACAAAAAGGAACAGGAAACCAGGTGAACGACAGAAAACGGACTACGAAGTAAACGAGAATCATTTTTACTCGTACGCTTTTCCCAACATCTTTTCAAATGATATTAAAGGAATGTCAGCTGCAGGCTGCATCTAATTTCAAAAGTTATAATCTGTAAAAAGCAGTGGTAGTATTAATCTGTAAAAAGTAGTACCAGTATTAAACTTAATTATCACACTCATGTCTCTGAAGCCCTCTCATGCACTGTGCACTACTAAAACGCATTTTTCACCCGAGTGCCGATAGTGTCTTGTGTGTTGGCATCAATATAATCAATGACCCACAACACGAACCATCGTAATAGTTACCCCTTGCTGCACCCCCCTTCCCTTCTCCTGTCATTCTCCTTTTTCCTTCCCTCCTCCCTTCCCTTCCCTTACCCTTCCCCTTCATTTTCTTTCCCTCCTCCCCTCCCTTCTCCCTCTCCCATCTCTCCCTCCCGCCTTTCCCCAACTATTCCTTTACTCCCGTCCACACATTTGCACTTCATTAAACGGTAGTCTCTTTCTCTCTCTCTCTCTCTCTCTCTCTCTCTCTCTCTCTCTCTCTCTCTCTCTCTCAGTACCTGGTGACCCACATTGACCGACGAACTGTGCAGACCACTTTAACTTGCCAGCCTTGCGTTTCACAAAATACTGGAACCCTTCGTGCCATATGACAAACTGCACCATGGACGAAGACTAATGATATGACCGTGTGTTTGTGTTGCCCAACGATGCTCTCTGTGACAGATTCCACCCTGTTATTTATTCTCTTTCCTTACTCATTTATCTTTAGTTAATGACTTCATATTGTAATCAAGTCGGTTTCTGTAACTGTTTTTATACATGTATATATGAATGTATAGCCTATATGCATGTATGTAAGTATTTATGTCAAGGAAGCATCTCATCAGTGCCTGACCTGATTTGTATTAAAACAGGCAAACACACTGCAGGTTTGGAAAGTGATTCGATTTTGGTGCGGTCGATCAAAAATGGAGGTCGCTTACAAGTCAAGATCAAGGTTCAGTGTTCATCTGCGGCGTTATCACCTGACTGCCTGGCCTGAATGTGAATTTAAAAATTCACATACACTGTGTGGGTGGATGGCAGGAAGTGATTCAGTTTTGAAGAAGATCAGTCAGAGATTACGGTCTTGGATGAAGACCAAATTTCGGGCGCGGTGTTGGTGTGTTCTCGGAGCACCCTTTCTAGTTTTTTATATCCGCACGCGAAAGCGCAAGAGTATTAGGCGTTTTGTTTTTCTGCTTCTGTCTGTCTCGCCCTCTGTCAGTCTGTCACTTTGCAAAATCATGGAAATAGTATTGGATGGAATCGTACCAAGTTTAACATAAGGACTGAGGGCTATCAGAGGAATGGGCGAATAATTCTGGTCGAATAAGGTCGTAAGTCATAAGGTCAAGGATAAGATCAATTTATAGTTTTGATCCGATTTTTACCAAACTTGGAGGGGAGAATGAAGGACAGGAAGGGATAAAGAGTCAATTCTGAAAGCAATCGGTCAAAAATAAAGGTATAATAGGACGAGATCAAAGGATTGGTTGTTTGACTCACATAGCTTTGATTTGGATCTGAACCAAACTTGGTGGAAGAGTTTAATGTTTGCCACGGATAAAACGATTTTATTTTCACAACAGTAGGTAAAAGGTCAAGGTCACAGACAGGATCAGCTTAAATATTTGAACCAAATTTGGTTGATGTGTTTAGGATCAGGTATGAATAAAGTAATTCGATTTTAAGAGAATCAGTCAGCTCTTAAATGCACTGGAAAGGGCCAAGGTTCGACCTTAAACCGAGTATAGGGTGCGGATGTTTTATACCGTGTATGCTCCTTCATGTCGTTTCCTTAACTCCTGTTAAGGAATTGGGCAGACGTGCAAATATTAAAAACGGTGTGTAAGATAACATACGGCAATGGATATACTGTGGTAATTAAGGAATCCTGGTATAATATTCCAAGAATGAGATATCTTTAATGGCATGAATGTGTGTGTTAATACATGCTAACAACTAAGATTATGTTGGGTGCCGGGTCAGTGGGCATATAAAGAGAGTAATTGGGGGTAAGGATATACGCAAGTGCATGAAATTATATACTGGAACTTTTTCCAAGAAGAAAAATAAAAAAATAAGACTACGAAGAAGACTATTAATATGATAAAGATGACGATGATGATGATGATGATGATGGGTGTATCACCTGTTAGCCTGCAAAAAGGTAGTACGTGGAAGGTTACCATCGTCTCGGGTGTACCACCATGGGAGTGGTGTAGGGCCAAGGTCCGATAGCCAGCCTTGCACAACACTCCTGGGCGGGGAACTCAACCACATTTACCAAGCACTCTAGTCAAAGTCCGGGCTGGAGACAACTGCTCATATTTATCTCCTATATACAACTCATCATTCAGAGGGCTATACCTCGTCCATTTTCCCTGCACCTAGCCATGTTCCACCCCTGGCGAGGCGCAGTCTGCCACAGAAAGGGAGCTGCTTTGTTATGGTCAACGGGTCTGCTTGGCCAGACAGACCGGGACAGAGCAGCAACAGGACCATCAACAGCAAGCAACTCCTAAAATCTTATCACTTCATTCTAGTGTAACCCTTAACCCTGCCACCAACTTTCGTTCTGCCGGATCAAATCTGTTTAAGATGACTCTGCCCAGTGATCCTAACCAATGACCTTTCCTGTATTCTCAATATACAGTAGAATCACTTTAGCCTTAGTTTAACCTGAACCTCTTCACAAATGTAACAATAACATAATAATAATAATAATAATAATAATAATAATAATAATAATAGTATTAACAATAATTTATTTTAGAAAATTTGTTAAGATGTGAAGATGGAAAAAGTGTAGAAGTAAGAGATGAAAAAAGCATAGAAACAAATCAATTGGGATGGGACAAGAATCAGAGTTGTATACCCGCTGCTACATTCCATCTGTTACTACCGTTTTGTGGGTACGGTGTGGAAGTGTAATAATGGGTATAGAACGCTGACTCTCCTCCCATCTCAAATGTTCTCGTGTCTCTTTTTCTATTTTTTTCCATCCCTACATTGTAACAATAATTTTAAAATGAAATGTCTGTTTTCTAGTTTGATCTTTTTATGGAAGCTAGCTACGAAATACGCATTAGCTGTGCTGTAAAACACTTTTTAAGTGTATGATCATCGCTACCGCGATTACCGATACAGTACAGCCTACGTAAAATGTTTATATGGAATGGGGCAACACGAATCCGTGGAGTTCTGTATATTGTGAGGAGAGGCCTGAGTGCTGGAGAATTATTATTATTATTATTATCATTTAACGCGAATGCTACTCAAAATATGAAAAGAGCATCCCCTGGTGTTAAGAAGCGTTTTTGTGCATAAAACGCTCGTGCACGCCTTTTCTTTTTTGACTACTGAAGAAAGAAAGGAAAAAGGAGAAAATCGATATTTCGCCTACTCTATTTCGCGACTCCAACGAAGATTAGCTGGCTTTTACAAAAAACTTGGCACTTATATAACAAAGGCGTTTTAGTCCGTATGCTTAAAGCTGAATTTCACCAGCGCACCCCTATACCTTATATAGGCTACGGAACGCCATTCTGAACCTGCTGAGGTTCAAATCTTAAGGATGACGAGCAAGAACACCTTTGAACCTCACGGGCATACGGGTCACCGGATAGTAAAATTAAGTGGCCCTCGAGACTCCGAACACTTCTTCCTTAGCGACTTATTTTGCATATTACATCATTCTGTTGTATGTTAAATATAAGTATGACCTGCATTAAATCAGGCGAGTAAACAAGTAGGTTGGCCTGAATCAGTATGCGGACCGCGATGTAGCGTGAGTGGTGCTGACCTCTGGGGCCGCTGGGGAGGCGTAATGAGGCAGGTGGTTAGAGAGAGAGAGAGAGAGAGAGAGAGAGAGAGAGAGAGAGACTAGTGCCTTCGTCGACTGCATGGCCTGAGTCGCCTCATGAAATCATCACAAAGATAAAGAAAAGGGCATGGTTAGCAAATGAAAGGGTAGGATGGGGTGGAATGGTGGTGGGCGGTGGGGCTGGGGCTGGAAAGTATACCCTGTGAAAGCAATCCGGTGTTGTACGATTATTGGCTGGACTGCAGGGAAGGTTTATTTCAAAATTTCCTCCAAGAGAGAGAAGGTTTGGGAGAGGTGCTAAAGAAAGGGGCGCTGGGGGCAAAGAAATCTGTGGAATGAACTAGAACCGTGATGGGTGACTAGGAGGGACCACTGCAGTATACTATGGGGAAGTGTTGGTGAGGGGTGAATGGGTCCAGTAGTATTTCAGTGCGTTCTGCAACAAGAGAAAGTAAAAGACATGCCCGCGTTGCGCTGGTTAGTCTAGCGTCTTGCATTCCAGGCAGTGGTGAAGTGCAAAGAGGTTGAAAGTGGGGCGACAGAGGTTAGGAGGGGGTGAATGAACTGGGGAGGGAGAGAGAGAGAGAGAGAGAGAGAGAGAGAGAAATAAGTGGTCTAATTTTAAGGTAATATACGAGTGCTCTCATAAGGGGAGAGGGGAGGGGAAAGGAGGAAGGGGAAGGGAGGGGAAGGGAGGAAGGGGAAGGGAGGGGAATGGAGGAAGGGGAAAGGGGAGGGAGAGAAGGAAGGAAGAAATGAGAAGGGGGAGAGACAAGGGATGGGGGGGAAAATGGAAGGGACAGGAGAGAAAGAAGGGCAGGAGGAGGGAAAGAGAAAGAAAGGGAGGAGAAAGAGCGAAAGAGAAGGAAGAAGGGGAGGAGGAGGGGGAAGAGAAGAGTAGAAAGAAGAGGAGGAGAAGGGGGAAGAAAGAAGGAAAGAAAAGCAAAATGAGAGAAAAAGAAAGAACAAAGGGAGGAGGAGGAAGGAGAGAGAGAAAGAAGGAAGGAGCATGGAGGGAGAAAGAGAAAATGGAGGAAACAGGATAAGAGAAGGACAGGGAGAGGAAAAAAGGAGAGATGAAATGAGAGGATGTGAAAGGGAAAGAGTAAGAAGGAGGAAACGTGAGGGGAGGGGTCGATAAAGATAGATGGGGAAGAGAGAGGAAAGGGAGGGGAGGAAGAAGGAGAAGAGATGGTAGAGGAAAAGAGAATGGGAGGGAGCAGAAAGGAGAGGAAAGAGGGGAGAAGGAAAGAGAAGAGGGATGGAGATTAAGTACATAAGCAGAGATGGAGAATGGAGAGAAAGAGTGAGGGGAGAAGAGGGGAAGAAAGAGGCAGACAGAGGGGAGGGAGGGGTGAAGGGAGGAAGACTGAGGGGTGGAGAGAGAAAGATGGGGAAGGTAAGAGCATTAAGGAGGTTAGGGAGGAGGAGGAGAAGGAAGCAGAGGTAGGAGAGGGGGGGTAGGGAGGAAGGAGTGGTATTAAATCCAGTGCAAAGGTCAAAGGACGAAAAATGGAGAAATACAGAATGAGGAGGAAAAATATGAGGAAAAGGAAGAAGAAGAGAATATGATGGAGAAAGGAGGAGGAGGAGGAGGAGGAGGAGGAGGAGGAGAAATTTAACCATATGAGAGAGAGAGAGAGAGAGAGAGAGAGAGAGAGAGAGAGAGAGAGAGAGAGAGAGAGAGAGAGAGAAAGAGAGAGAGAGAGAGACCAACCAAGTAAGACAGTGGAAACAATTGCAAAAAACAATAAAATTACGGCATACAACAAAGTTAAAAACGTATCTAGCAAATAAAATATAGAAAATAGCAAAGTATGCGGGTTTAAGTAAGGAGCTTATAGAAAACGGAGGCTTCAATTTAGAGAGGGGGAGGTAAAGCAGGGTAACTAAATAATATAGTGTGAGGAGAGAGAGAGAGAGAGAGAGAGAGAGAGAGAGAGAGAATAGTTTCATGCATGAGAGAGGGAGGTATGGAAAAGGAAAGAGAGTACTGGAGGATGTGGTATGAATAATAAGGAGCTCTCAGAGATTGCACCACCTGGCACACCACCTAGTCTAAAGGCCGAATATTTAACCTAGTACAAATAACTCTCAATATGGAATTACTTCATTCTAGCCTGACCCCTAACATTTCCACCAAGTTTGGTTAAAATCAAATCAAGGTTGTCTGAGTTGATATTGCTCAGTGAGTGACCTTGACCTAGGATATTCCCCTGTGACTTTGAGCTTTGACCAATTGTTCTCAAAATCTAATCTCTTTATTTTGTTTATACCTGAACCTTTCCAGAAAGTTTAGTCTTGGTCGGATATATAATGTTTACCTTTGCCATGTGACTTTGATGGAACATTATGTTAAAAATAATTTAGTAAGTCATCCTTTTAGGTGACTATCAGCTCATCCATCAAGTTTGATCCAAACCAAATAAAACTGTAGTATTTACTCAGTTCACACACAGCCATACAGCCTGACCTTTGACCTTGCCTTGTGAGATTTACTTTTTTCTGATGGTTCTCAAAACCGAATTCCTTCGTGTCACTCTGACCGTAATTTTTCCAACAAGTTTGCACTGACCTCTGCCTTTGTCCCATGACCCTGACCTCCGAATTCTCAAAATCAAATACTTTCATTCTTGCCTTATCCTAAACCCTTCCTTAAAGTTTGGCAAATTAAAAAAAAAAAATGTTTTAAGTTGTCCTCTCCTATGGATCTAAAAAAAATACGTATAGTTCGGTATAGTTCTTCTCTGACCTTGAACCCTTCCATCACGGTTGGTTATAATCGAATCAAAACTACCAGACTTATTTTGTTAATAAACACACACACACACACCGCTCGCTGGCTCAGTGGTAGCGTTCTCGCTTGCCATCTGGTAGACGGGAGTTCCAGCCTCGCTCAGGTTGCGAAAAGTTTCACTGACGACGTGGGCGGTTACTGTCCCCCTTGAGCAAGGGGAAGGGTGTGTGCGTGTGTGAAGGTCACAGCCTTGCCCTTAGATCGGACTATATGAGCTCTCAGCTCCCTTCCGGGAGGGTAAAAGCTGACGATCACGACCATCAAGTGATCCTGACCGACCCGGTGAATTACACACACACACACACACACACACACACATACGCGCACACCGTTCGAAACATAACACCCTCTCTCGCTCAGCAAGCGCGGGTGTAATAAGTTAATTAAATAAATAAATAAACATACGGAGTTGGAGGGATGCAGTGGAGAGGTACGAGTATATAACAGAGGGGTGTGTGAGCTGGGGGGAGGGGAGTGAAATGGAGGGGAAGAGGGCGACATGGAGGCGATTTGTTTGTGGCCACCCCTTACAAAATTAAGGCGTCTGGCAGAAGGTTGGTAGGTAGGACTGATTGACTGATTGATTGATTTAGGGAGAAGAGAAGAGAGGAGAAGGGAAGGGACGAGAAGAGAAAGGAAGAGCAGAGAAGAGAAGAGAAGAGAGAGAAGAGAAGGGAAGAAAAGAGATGAGAAGGGAAGGGAAGGGAAGGGAAAGAAAGAGAAGAAAAGGGAAGGGAAAGGAAGGAAAGAGAAGAGAGGAGAGGAGAGGAGAGGAGAGGAGAAGAGAAAAGAAGGGAAGGGAAGGGAAGGGAAGGGAAGGGAAGAGATGAGAAGAGAAGAGATGGGAATGGAAGAGAAGAGCATAGAAGGGAACAGAAGGAAAGGGAAGAGAAGAGAAGAGAAGAGAAGGGATGAGAAGGCAGGAGAAGAGAAGAGAAGGGAAGGGAAGGGAAGGGAAGGGAAGGGAAGGGAAGGGAAGGGAAGGGAAGAGAAATGAAGGGAAGGGAAGGGAAAGAAAGGAAAGGGAAGAGAAGAGAGGAGAAGAGACGAGTAGAGAGGAGAAGGGAAGGGAAGAGAAGAGAAGAGAAGAGAAGAGAAGAGAAGGGAAGAGAGGAGAGCAGAAAGGAAGGGAAGAAAAGAGAAGAGAAGAGACGAAAAAAGAAGTGAAGGAGGGAAATGTGAGGGTGAGGGTAAATCCTAAAATAACAGAGGAATATCAATAAGTGAAATTATGGAAGAGGGGAGAGGAGAGGGGAAAGGTATCTGTGGATAGCAGAGGGGAGAGGAAGACATTAACCACAAGCAGAATGAAAAGGGAGAGAGGGGAGGCGAAAACAGAAGAAGGAGATCAGAAAATATAAAGAAAGGAAAATATTGGAGAGGAAGAGGGAATGGCAGGGACGAAGGAAGGAAGAGAAGAGAAGGAAAGAGGGAAGGTAGGAAGGAAGGAAGGATGGAAGAGAGGGAGAGAAGAGAAGAGGAGGAAGGAGATAGGGATGGAAGGAAGGATGAACGGGAGGAAGAGAACAGATGAGAAGAGAGAGGTAATGAGGAAATAAATGAAAAGATCGGAAGTAAATTGGAAAGAACCACCGAAGAAAAGGTAAGGAAAGATATATATTGGAGAGGAAAGAACGAAAGAATGAAAGCAGGGAGGATGGAAGACAGAAAGAGTGTGGATGGAGGAAAGAGGTATGAAGGAAGAAAAATCGGCAAAGGAGAAAAGGATATGAGAAAAAAGCAGAAAGATTGAAGATGGGGAAGAAAACAAGATGAGAGAAAGAAGGAAGAAAAAGGGAGAGCACGAGTGTAAAGAGGTAGGGAGTAGCGAAAGGGAGGAAGGGGAATATAGAGATGAAAACAGACAGGAGACAAGAGCATGACGAAAGAAACAGGAAGCAGAGAAAGAAAGGACTGGTGGCAAGAATATGCGTTAAAGGTTAAAAGACTACAAAAAAGGAGAAAGGGAAGGATGAAACTGGTATGAGAGAGAGAGAGAGAGAGAGAGAGAGAGAGAGAGTTAGGAGAGAAAGGATGAGGGAGATAAAAGATACAAGGGACGAAAATGGAGAGGAGAGGGAAGAGGAGAGAGGGAGAAAGAGGAAGAGAGGAAGAGGGAGCAGGAAGTTCAGGGGTGAGGGGGAAGAAGAGAGGGGGAGGGGGGGAGATAGAGGGGAGTGGGAGAGGGTGAAGGTGATGGGGAGGAGGGGAGGGAGCAACGTGGCGGTCAATAACTCAATATCTCTCATGCTGTGTTTGTTTGTTAGATTATACACAACTTTGTCTTCTCACTCACCACACTCGCTCTCTCTGTCTCGCCCACTCACTCACTTACTCATTTTCACACTTTCACACTCACTCGCTCAGCCACACTCATTCTTATGCCTCCTTAGTCTCAGAGTTTTAGTTACACTTACACTCATTTTCACACATATATTCTTAGTTATACTCACTACTATGCTTACACACACACACACACACACACACACACACACACACACACACAATCCACTACACTTGTGCAGTCATTACGCACACACTCATAAATCTTTTGACACACCCACTCACACGCACACGTAAACATCTCTCTCTCTCTCTCTCTCAACAGGTACAATAACTTACAAACCAAGTGTCACAACCTCTCTTTTCATCGTGAGTCCAATGTTCTAACCATCCCAACAAAGACAACTCCCTTCCTAGCTGTATTGCCGCCTAACAGAGGGAATGTGGCATTTTGTTGACTTTCGTGTGTGTGTGTGTGTGTGTGTGTGTGTGTGTGTGTGTGTGTGTGTAATCCTCTAAACATAATACACAATAAGCCGCGTTGCCATTCCACGAGAAACAGCTTGGACTGAGGGGGATGTTTAGGGGCTAGGGAAAGCTCTCACTCACTAGTCTCTCGTCACTTTGACTTGTCCTAGCATTACTCTTTCTCTAGCTAGATACAGTATATGGGTTTCAATAATAGACTTACACTATAATACGATGCTAGTCACGAGGAAATGCTGTAAAACTGATGCTGAGCCGTAGTATTGTGTCATTTTTCCACTAACTACGTGAAATAGGTTACAAAAGACGAAAATCTGCGCCAGGTTAGGATGAAAGAACTGTAACTTAACAGCCCTGCAAGTGAAGCACCGGCGCAGCCTTGAGCATCGCCAGCTGAATGTCAAGGCCAAGCACACGCACTCACACACCAGCGACTATCTCCCATGTTAACCCCTTCAGTCCGCTGACGTAATTCAGTGGTTGATTCTTGTTACCTCTTGGTGATTTTGTTTAGTTCAGGGGAGACTTCCGGACTGTATGGGTTAGATGTAGTCTCTGTTAACCTGTTCAGTAGAAGAGGTCTTTCCATCTTGTATTTAATTGTCTTTTTCTTTTCATTAGCCAATATACAAAAAAGTCATCGGAGTGAACGGTTCAACTGAGATAAAAATTAGTGGTACCTAAGGATATATAGTCTTTATAATCCTGACCTGATGCATGTATGCTATATTTTCAACGTCCATAAATTATTCGCTATATTGCTGCATAAGGCTTTTCTTGGGTGAAATAATCGGGTGGTGTTTGTCTGAATAAAACACCTCGATTGGCCCAACGCTGCGAAAAGGGGTACGCAGATCTGTGGAACTACGCGTATAATGTGTGATTTCTCACATTCTCGTCGTTTAAGGAGGTTCCCTAACAACTTTTTCTTAACGACTTATTTGCCATACTACACATTAATTTTCACTTACATTACTTACCCAATTCTAACATCGATATAGTCTGCATATATTACATACAGGATAATAATAACGTGTCCTGCCCAGAAATAATACGGGAAAAAAAGAGGTGTCAGGAAGTTTCCTTTACTGACGGTAATACAGGTCTTGGAAGATGCTGGCGGTGTTCAAGACTTTGTATAAAATTACTGTTATGGAAGGTCAGAGGGGAGAGTGGAGCCATGGCGTGACTGAGGGTGTGGGGGTGATTGTTTAAGTGGTGTCGTGTGATGCAATTAGACCAACAAAAAAATCACGGGTGAAATCAATGCCCCCCCTCTGCCAGGTGTGTAATTACGTCACCGTCGCTACACCTGCCACCACACTGATAGCCTCACCTTTGGCCCCTTAGTTCCTTTACGACAATGACGTGTTACATTTCAGTCTTGCTCGTACCAGATGATATCGTTCGGCTTAGATGAATATCCTAAGAATGAGGAAGCTGATGAAGGGAATATCTAATACCTTCAGTTCACAAGGTCTCTCCTAAGCTGAATATAATTATTTGGAGAGTACAAATAAAGCAAAAATTATGTCTCTGTGTTAAGGGGTTAAGTCTTGTTGATACAATTAGTCCAGCAACAAATCGTGAGTGAAATCAATGCCTCCCCTGCCAGGTGTATAATTACCTAATCGCCACAACACCTGACGGCATTGTTTGCGTGTTGGATCTTTATTACTTCCTTCAGTGCGATGACGTCTTGTTTATCTTATACTTCTGTTACCAAGCAATGCTGTTTAGGTTAAGCGAGCACACTATGAATGAACGCGTTGGTATAACCTGAACCTAACCCCTCCAGTTCAGAAAGTCTTACCCAAGCTGAATACAACTGTCTGGAGATAAATGGTTTAGTCTTATCGTATGTTACATTAAAAAAAAAAAAGAAGAAAACAGAAAAAGAAAGAAGATAAAAGAATAAGAAAATTAGATCTTTCGTAAAATCAACGCCCCCCTGATCGTACAATCAGGTCAGAGCCTTTACACCTGCCCGGCTCATGACAGACTTTGGACTCGGGGTGACAAAGGAGGCTTTGTGGCATCCATCTCTTCCACATCTGTTTATTTTGCAAATTATACCTTAACATTCTCTTGCATGTTATATTATTACCTCGGCTAAGGAGGTTATGTTTCACCTCGCACTGGTTTGTTTGTCTGTTTGTCTGTCTGTTAGCAGGATTACTCAAAAAATTATGAACGAATTTCGATGAAATTTTGTGGAAGGGTGGACCACGGGCCAAGGAAGATATGACTAAATTTGGGAATGGATCTGGATCCGGATCCGAATCCTTTTTAATGGCAATGGCACTGTCGGAGGAATGCGCCCTCTGAGCGCTTTCTAGTGTACATATATATATATATATATATATATATATATATATATATATATATACTGTATATATATATATATATATATAACATCAGAAGCATACAAGAGGATACCGGTGTGTAATGTGTTGTATAATTTGTTCACCAGGAGGTGCTGGCATCTTGAATGCCACTTGTTATACGACCCTGCGACCGGAAAAACTAAAAAAAAATCGTGGTTAAAATCAGTGCCCCACGCAGTCAGGTGCTTAATAACGTCACCACCATTATGCGTGCCAGGACCGTGACACTTTGCTCCTTTCTGCTATATTTTATAAATTATTTTGTAAATTTCATAAAATTTCTTTCTTAGCAGTTTATTCTGTGCACTGCACCTCAGTATCCTAATGTACAAAATGTTATTGCTGTAAACTGTGTTGATATTTAAACGATATAAAGATGAGTATATACTAATAGTATACAAGTTTTGTCCTGTGATGCGATTCGATTGGCAAAACATCGATTGTAAAATCAATGACCCCTCTGTGCCAAGTGTATAATGAGGTCACCGCCGTTACACCTGCCAGTGGTTATCACTTTGCATTTACTAACAAGTAAATCCATCTCAGGCTGTGGCGCAACACAGTTTAGGTCCTACGAATACTGTACTTACGTTTTTGCTCACGTCACGTCACCCCACCATGCTCCAAGTGTATTTCCTTACCTGTAAAGAAAAAGGCGTAAATCAATATAAACATCGACATATAAACGGTAAACTGATGACGTCTTTAATTATACTGTAGGTACCACCAAACGATTTTGTTTGGCTTACGTGTCGCCGCCTTGTTATAAAGAAGAAAAAGTCTCCATTAACCTCCCCCCTCCCCCCACGACAGAACATCTTTATCACATTATTTTTTATACCATCACACGAATTCGTAGAGACAGAGACAAAACTTAGCCTCATATTTTCCTCTTTTATTCTCACTTCCCTCCTCCGGTTACTTTTCCTGAGAAAGGCTTGCTACGTTTCTCTGCCTAAAGATGATACTCCTTGGTGTGATACATCAGGAAGGAATGTGACGGGTATGACTTAAACGTGAAGCAGACTCAGTGGAACAGTGGAAGAATGTACAACTTCCGAGAGACCCCTAGTAGTGAAGTAGGTTAATCAATCCCGTACGAGCGAACAACTGCGTATGTAGAGGCGTGTGGAACCCCCGTCTGCCCCCGCACCCTCTCCCAAACCCTCCCCCCACCCTACCCTTCACTCCGGGGCTGTGTTCATGTGTTCATTCCCTTTTTTTTCGTCCCTTCCCCTTTCGTCTGTGTTCGTGTGTGTCTCCCTTGAAGAATTCGTTTTTTTCGTATGCTCCTCCCCTTCCTCTCTTCGTGTTCGTCCGTTCTTCCACTTATGCGTTCGTGTGTTCCTTTCCCTTTCAAGTCTTAGTTCGTGTGTGTTCCTCTGCCGGCGTGTTCATGTGTTTCCTTCCCCTTACCGCCTGTGTTCCCCTCCCCCCGGTCTTTGTGAAGGGGAGTGTCGCCCCCCCTCGGCCCCTTGAGACTGCGGACCCCTGCTGTTATGAATAGGTCATTTCGGGGGCTGGATCCGAACCTGCACTCACCCACACCTTCACAAACACACACACACACACACACACACACACACACACACACACACACACACACACACTGTCATACCACCCCGTCACAGCAAACCAATGCAACGCTTTCTCTTCCTTTTTGGAACTACGCTTTCTCAATATAACGATTTGCCAAGCATACCAAACATTCACACACACACACACACACACACACACACACACACACACACACACACACACACACACATTCCTCTTAATTACACACATTACTTCCACGCTACTATATTTACTCACCTCATCCAATCTCTCTCTCTCTCTCTCTCTCTCTCCACACCTTTAACCTGCACCACAATAACCACACCACCTCCACCAGCACGTTCTTGCCAATACCATCACATCACTTCCACACAATGGCGGCTGAAATTGTCCCCTCTCTCTACCACAGTATCTTATAAAATACCACAGTTGCCTACCACTCTTCAACCACAATCATCACACCTACCACACTAAGCCACCTCAATTCTCCCACCACCACTACATCCAAGTCTGTGTTTCAGCTGTACAATGCTTCACTACCACCGTTTCATCACTACCATTCTATGAAGTTCCGCGTCAGACCATCGTCCTTTATGCCTCTCATTACAGTACGTGGCTCTCTTAAGGCGAATAAAATAATTTAGCACAGCATGAACAAGTTAGAAATTGCGTCATTGGATTGAAGTGATTAACGGAAACTGGTGTTAGGAAACTGTATAGGATGATTCAGTACTGTGAGGTTCCAAGTTTATGTCAATATATTCGATTTTAATGGACAAATTTAAATGAAAAATTTGGTAGCTACAGCCTTCATTTGGTTAAAACTTACCCACAGTTCCTTTAAATACGAATGGTAGTTTGTTTCAAGATTTTAACAGAACTGAACTTAGCGTTTCATACGAGCTGATTATCTGTGCAACGTATCCTCTGGGGTGGTTGCAATCTCCTTAACAATATTTCCTTTCAGCTCATAGAGTGTGAGAGGCTTGTTTTTCAGTACATTTCCCAGAATGTGCCGTCATGAAAAAAGAATCTGGCGATTAATCGGAAGAATTACGAATACGCGCTCAGTTATCGAGTACACCATCACTAGTTTAGCGTAGCAGCCTATGTGACGCCTCCCAATTCGCGTTGCTCTGTCGGGAGACCAGCATTTCATTTCCTGTAGTTGTCTTCTTGAGTTTGATTATGACTGACATAGACGGAAGCGTGTATGGCTGGGGTTTCATTTAAATCTGATGATACATACCGGATATTTGATTTTATTCTGGGATCTGAGGGTAGTGAATCACCCTGTATTATGACTATTATTATCACTCACAGCAACTACATGACCACCTGCAATCGTTGTCCCACCTAGCAGTATCACCCGCAACCTACGTCGAACACTTACCACCGACACCACCACCACAATAGCCACTTATAATATCTATCACCACTACCATCCAATACTACCACTACCACCACTACCATACAGTTACCTTCACTGTCACCACTACCATACAACTATTTTCCACTGCCACCAACCACCAGCACTACCACACCACTGCGTACCACTGACAGCAATTACCACCTATCACCTTCCATCTACCACCACCGCCACCACCACCACCACCACCCATCGTACAATAATCCCAGTGGGTGTAATCTTGATAGGTGGCGGTGATAAGAGGGGACAGGTGTGCTATCAATGGGGGGAGTGGGGGTTAGAGTGTAGGTGTGAGGAAGGGAAGGGATGGGGGTTGTGTAAGGGTGAAGGGTTTAGGTGAAGAAGAGACGGGTGTGAGAAGAAAGAGTGGTGAGGTAAAGAAAAAGAGAGGGGAATGTTAAGCATAATGAAATAAGTGTTGGGGTGAGAGGGAGTCAGGAGGGAGAGGGGTGAGTGGAGGAGGGGGATGATGGCGACAAGAGGGGTGTGAGAAGGATGGGGTGGAGGAGGAAAAAGAGAGAGAAGAATGCTGAGGAAAATGACAGAAAGTAGAGGAGATGAAGTGGGCAGGAGAGAAGTGTGCGTGGGTAAGGATGATGTGACAAAGGGAGTAGGGGAAGGGTGACAGGGAGAAAAAGAAAGTGGAACGTTGTGCAAAGGAGAAGCGAGAAGGATGAAATGAGGGGAGGAGATTTAGGGAAGAAGCGGGGTGTGAGAGAGATGGGTGATATGCGAGGAAAGAAGGTGTAACAAAGAGAGATGATGGTAGTGGGGAAAGTGGGGGATGTTATGGGAAACGAAGAAAAAATTTAGGAGCGAGAGGAATGAAGTAGAAAGGGAAAATGTGATTTGTGAGAACGGACTCTGTGCGAGGACGAAAGTGTGTGTGAATCGTAAGGTTGAGATGAGGGAGGGGTGAGTGGAAAACAGAGGTTAATGTTAGAGAGAGAGAGAGAGAGAGAGAGAGAGAGAGAGAGACTGTTGTTGTTGTTGTTGTAGCCCTTGGCTCACGTGGACGTGAACCAGGAAGACTGTAGAAATCCAGCCATTTCAATCAGACGCTTTCCAAGATCATCTGCTGCGATCATGCTGGAAGAGTGTGTCTGTGTTGTGAGGGTGAGGCGCAGGGGGTTAATAAGCGTGTTGGCTGAGGCGTGGCATTACAGGCATTACAACACCACGCTCGTTATTACTGTAGCGTGGTGTTGTGTGATGCTGGTGCGGTGGTATGTTTTCTAAGGTTTTTCTGAAGCGTAAAAGTTATTTATTTTTTGTTTCCTTGTAGGTTTTGGTGTAGCATACTGTATATAGAGTGTGATTCACTATTCTGAGGCCAAGAATAGTTTCAAAATTGTTCATTATTAATGAACCAAGTTAAATGAAATTTGACGCTAATATTCATTTCATTACAATTTATCCATATTCACACCAAATTCTGAATGCGATCTCATTCAGTGTTTAATTATAATTAATGCTGGTGTTCTAAAACAGCGAATTTTCACTGCAGTTTATCCACCAAGACAGCAGCTGTCTCCCTCATAATGATGTCTTTTTAAATCAATGTACGAGACATGTTTTCAAATCGTTTTCAGTTTAGGTGTCTCCACAGCCAGGGAAAAATGAGTTAAATCGAAAGATATGAAAATACGATGTCAGTTATCGAGTATGGAATTATCACTGGATCAGAGCAGTTAACTGATGACCACTCAGCGCCGCACCGGTAAGACAGCAGTATTTAATTTGCCGCATATGTCTAAGTTCATTCAAAAGTTGCATGGTATCTCAAATGCAGTAAATGACTGCCGTAGACCGAGGTTTGTCGGTACGGAGTTTCATTTATATGTGTTCATTAATAAGGGATATATTGACGTTATTCTGGTGAGACAGAATAGTGAATCACCCCGGACCTACAAGGGCGGGATGACTCTACCTAAATTAATGAAACGTGTATCTCAGGGTCATATGGTCTTGAACTGAAATACCAGAACTCCTATGTGGTCTTAAACTGAATTACCTGCACTATTGTGGCCCATAACTGAAATACCGGTACATCTGTTATTTGATGAATGTGATCTGCATATGTGATCTTTGTAAATCTTGATACCCAGTGGCATCGATGTATACAGACAAATACAGACCATAAAACCTGGCCAAATACGCAAACGCCCTAACACTCCTTCTCCCACCCCGAAACGGAGGCTGGTGGGCTGCGGTGACTGCACAATGCCACGCTTCTGGTGAGAGTGGAAGTGTGAGGTGAGAGGAAGTGTGTGTGAAAAGGAAGGAAGTTGAGATCAGAGTACCACGGGGGAGAGGGGTGGGGGGGGAATACCAAGGGCAGGAGAGAGAGAGAGAGAGAGAGAGAGAGAGAGAGCGGGGAAGCAGAAGTGAGAGATGCTGACAGACGTGCGAAGGGTGGAGGTGCGAGATGAGGGGCAGTAGGTATGAACGGGAAAGAAATGAGGAACACAATGATACACATGAAAAGGCTGTGTGAGAAGGAAGGGGGAGAGGAAAGAGTAATAGGGAGTGGGAGAGGGAAAGGGGAAGGAGGAGGAGGAGGAGGGATAGCGGAGAAGAAGGGGCAGGAGGAAGGAGTGGGAAGGAGAAAAGTGAGAAAAATGGTGGGTGGAAGGGAGAGGAAGCGATACAATGTGTGAAGGGATGAAAGGCGCTGATGTGAAAGGAACTTTGAGATGAAAAGAAGGAAAGTGAGAGAAGGAACATGAAAAGCAAGATGGAAGGAAGTTAGAAGCCAGTGAAGAAATAAGAGGAGGAGAGGCAGAGTGAGGGAGGGGAGGGAGGGAGGGAGGGAGAGAAAAGGAGGGAGAGGGAGTGAGTTACGAAATTAAGAGGGGGAAGATGTAATGTGAGAGGGAAGAGAAGGGTGTGTGTGTGTGTGTGTGTGTGTGTGTGTGTGTGTGTGTGTGTGTGTGTGTGTGTGTGTGTGTGTGTGTGTGTGTGTGTGTGTGTGTGTGTGTGTGTGTGTGTGTGTGTGTGTGTGTGTGTGTGTGTGTGTGTGTGAGAGAGAGAGAGAGAGAGAGAGAGAGAGAGAGAGAGAGAGAGAGAGAGAGAGAGAGAATGATAAAAGAAGAGAGTGTTGTGAGAATGCTGTGCTGTTCTGCATATGAGAGAAAAAGAAAGAGAAAGAGAGAGAGAGGGGGGGAAGAGAGCTGTGTGAGAGAGCGTGCTTTGTGTTCTAGAGAGCGATCTGCATGTATACGAGAGAGAGAGAGAGAGAGAGAGAGAGAGAGAGAGAGAGAGAGAGAGAGAGAGGGCGTGACGTATCTCTGGCATTTAAACCCCACACCATTAGCTGACAGTTTTTAGTGCAATTATACACAACAGGGGAGGAAGGGCGGAAGAGGGGAGGGGAGGAGCGGTGAATGGAGGGGAGGGAGGGACAGGGAGAGGAGAGGGAAGGAGGGAGAAGAGGAAGAGGAGAGAGAGAGAGAGATGGAGAATTTGGATGAGTAAGGGAGAAAGAAAGGAGAGAAAGGCAAAGGGAGAGAGAAAAAGAGTGGGAGGGAGAAAGAGAGGAGAAAGAGGAGAGTGGAGAGAATAGAAAGAGGGAGGGAGAGGAAAAGGAAAAAGAGAGGAGAGGGGATGGGAGTGGTAGAGAGAGAGAGAGAGAGAGAGAGAGAGAGAGAGAGAGAGAGAGAGAGAGAGAGAGAGAGAGAGAGAGAGAGGGAGAGGAAAAGGAAAAAGAGAGGATGGGAGAGATAGAGAGGATTAATGATGGGGAGAGAGGAGAGAGTGGAGGTGAGAGGATGAGTAAAGAGACTGAGGGAGGGAAGGGAGAGAGGGAGTGAGAGGGAGGAAAGGAGAGAGTGCAAAGTGGAGAGGAGAGGGCTGGAGAGGGAGAGAGAATGGGAAGGAGAGGGAAGAGGGAGGGAGGAAGACAGAGACAGGAGAGAGGGATTGAAAATGGTGATGTGGCGCTGAAGAAAATGAAAATAAATCAGTGGGAAGGAGAGAGAGAGAGAGAGAGAGAGAGAGAGAGAGAGGAAGTGAGCATATAGACACTTCCTAGCCAGATTCATTGTCCTTAGTCAGCCTCTCTCTCTCTCTCTCATATTCCTTTTCTCCCCTGAGGATGGAGTGAAAAGAGAAGAGGAGAGGATGGGGGGGGGAGAGAAAGGGAGATGGGTCGGAGGGGTAAGAGGGGGACGAGAAGAAGAAGGAAGAGGGCAAGTGAAATAGGAAGGAGGTAAATGAGGAGGAAAAAGGAAGAAGAAGGAAGAGGAAGGATGGGAAGGGGAGGGATGGGGAAGGGGAGGGATGGGGAAGGGGGAAATCTAGGCCATTCAACTCAACAACACCGCTGCGATTGTAAACACACACACACACACACACGCACACACACACACACACACACACACACACACACGCACACACACACACACACACACACACACACACACGCACACACACACACACACACACACACCTGGTACGCACACCCTTCGTACATACGCTCCACTCTCTCTCTCTCTCTCTCTCTCTGTATTACACCCCTGTATTTCACCCCACACACCTGCCAAACACCCCTCATTCTTTCCCCATTTAGCACAAGGGCGTTTTTCCTTAACTGAATAATATCGTCTTGTGTCAGCTGCCGTAATATAAAGAAGACTTCGGGATGAATGGTTTAATTATGATAGGACCTAACTGACGCTGTTCACTCCTTCAGACCCACCGTGTGTTTTCCAAACTGAGTAAAGTTGTCTGGCAGATGTATTTCGCCTACCTACTGAAATGTCTGTGTAATGTGAGAATACATTTGGGTCCTAGGTATGAAAATGCTGTAGCCTCATTAAATACTCATTTGGAGTATGTTAGTATACCAGTACTATACCCATCTCAATAATTCACGGCGCTAAGAACCAAATCATTAATACTGCATGGCAGGATCTCTCTGATTTTCTATGGGTACTTATTAGGTCCACTGGAAGACCGAACCCTCTCCGGGACAGGAGAGTGGTACCCAGAAGTAACCCTTCCCCATACGGACGAAGTATGAAGGGAGAAGGCCTGTTTGAAGGATGAGAGATGCATGTCAGCTTAGAAATATTGTAATGAACATGTGTGTGTGTCTCAGCCTCTGCATATGCCATTAGTTATAACAGACAGGGTGCGAACATATGCTGCATATGGAAGAACATACTACAGCACCTTCTTCAAATGCCCACCACAGCTTGGATTCGAACACTAAGTACAGGTTATAAGCATCAGGAGACGAGGACGTTACCGATCAAGCCATCGCAGCTAATGTCTGGCAATAGCTGATGTGATATAATAATAATAATAATAATAATAATAATAATAATAATAATAACAAGAAGCGGTGCCAAGGCACAGCAAACCCGCCCTCGGCAGTCGTTTTGGTGCTGACGTATAAACACAACAGGATATCTAGTCAGAGATGTCACATATCACATTTAGAATAAAAGGGTGAAAATTGACGATTTTATGCCCATCTGAAATTTTAGGCCCGACCCACCTGACACTGACCCCCTACCACTAACTGGGGGGTGACCTCCGTGATGTAATGATGTATGTTATAGGATGCAGAACTGAAAGATGCACCTTTAGGTTTTGGTTTCATGTCGATATGACGAATTTGAAAGGAGTTTTGACGAAAAACCTGTTTTTATTATTATTATTATTATTTTTTTTTTACAATTTTTGGGCCTACAGCCTGGGCCTTGGCCAGGTTTGGCCCAAAATTTAATCAGGTGATCAGGTCATAGAAAATCAACCCTCTAAATTTAGTCAAAATCGCACCAGTAGTTTTCGCGTAAAGTTGTTAACAGACAGACAGACAGACATACAAACAAACAAACAAACAGACAAACCGAGTGAAAACAATACCCGTCCCCGAGCCCCTCCGGGGCGGTGGTGGGTAATAATAATAATAAGAACAACTACAACAATAGTAATAATTTAAATAATAATGATAACAACAATAATATAATAATAATAATAATAATAATAATAATGAGTAAATAATAATAATATCACCAGACTTCAGGCTTTTACGTACTGGCTCAAACAGTCATGCTTAGGGCTTCTGCACCGATTAACTCCAAACTGTTATATTCAGGTAAAGGAACCACGCGAACCCGCAGAGTTAATATATCCACTC
>NC_137016.1:45549682-45562182 GCF_032717465.1 Coenobita brevimanus | reverse complement strand
AAACTCTCCTGAGGCTAAGCTGTGACTGTGATTGCTAGTTTACACTTTTGCCTTTACCCATATAACTACCAAACACATCACAGTCAAATCAGAGTCAATATTATACTGATAAAATACGAAATGCTATCCTACCTGTAATAATGGTTTACTGCTGTATAGACGTTCATCCCGAAAGCTGCTTAGAATCCTCTGTAAATAAGGCGCCAGAGTTGTAATGAAGGGAGCATGCGAGAACGTGGAGGTAGGCGCCAACACGCTACCTTTAAGAGTATAGACTGATCCATGCCCTTCTTTGTCCTCCTCACCCTGCCCTGCCTGGTCTTGCCCTACTGCGTCGTATTTCCCCATCTTCAAAGACCCATCGTTCCTTACCCTCTACCCTACCCTGCCTTGACAAGCCCTGCTCTGTCCTACTTTGCACTGACTAGCCATGCCCTGCTCTGCCCTATTCTGCCCTGCCTAGCCCAGCCCTACCCTGCCCTGCACAGCTATGAGATAGGATTGTCAACAGTATTTACGATGGATTCCCCACCATAACTCATATCTGTTTTTGCAGGATGTACAACAAGAGTAGAACCTTTCCTTGTCTTAGGTTTTTTCATAAGAAACAATTCCTGGTTACGAGAGGAAAACTGCCAAACTGTTATTGCATTTGGATAGAAAGATAAATAAAGAAAAAGTTTAAACTTTCCATGTCTCCAGTTTTCCCGCAACCCTAAGTTACAACAAGAAATCGATCGTAAATATGCTGCAAAATTCCACCCCTGGTTTGCCCTGTCCTGTCTTGTCCTGCCTTACACTGCCCTGCCTTACCTTGCTTTCCTCCCCTGTCCTGGTGTGCCCTACTCAGCCGCCATCATTTACAACCTGTCCTGCCTCCCATTTGCTTGTCTTTCTCTAATCCTTCCAGCACCATAACTACTTTTATGCTTTATTCCGCCATATGGATTTATTTAGCTCAGAAAGGATATCTTACACTAGGGCGTTAAAAAATTATACCTCTTAATTGCTTTCATCCTTTCGCTGCGGTTGACATACGCGGTACTGTATTTGGGTACTCTGCTTAGGCTAAGACCAGAGATGTTGTTTATCTAACAGAAATCCAAACATTCAGGGGATTCAGGAACTAGTAGGCGTAATCCTTTCCCTGCAATTGATACACGGAGGAATTATATGCAGGCTGACACCAGACAACTTTATATAGTTAAAAAGAATCGTAGCAGCCAAAAGGTTAATATGATAATGACTTTCATCTTTTATCTCAGTTACGTCAGACAATTATATCCAGCCTCTCGTGGTGAAGGGGTTACCAAGTGCTAGTCGGGGGGGGGGGGGGAATTCTCAAACATAATTCCGACCGATTCCCTGTCATAACTTAGATTTTTTTTTTCTTTTTTTCAAGAACTTGACACACGGGAAAACTTTGCACTCTCCTTTCCTTGTTCTTCCTGTAGAGCAAATTTATAGCATACGATAATTTTCCTTCGTAACTAAGATTTTTTTTTATAGGAGTACCAGGACACATGGGAAGACTCTGTGCTCTCTTCTCCTTGTCCTTCATACAGAAACTTATGGCTACGTGAGGAAATTAATCGTATGTTCGTTATAGTGAACGTGGTCCCTATCCTGCATCTTACTGTCTTGTCCTTCATTACATGCCTTTTCCTTTCTAGTTATTATCTTGTCCTGCGTCTGTCCTGCCCTGCCCCACCTATCATAACGCTACTTTTCATTTGCCCTGTCCTGTCCTTCCTTTCCGTGTCCTGCCTCGGTATACCTTCCCGTTATCCCTTCTTAGTTAAGTCCTTTTGTGTCCTGTCATTCACTGTTCTGCATTGTTCTAGCATCCTGTAATCCCTTCTTAAGTCTGTCCTACTGTGTCATACTATTCCCTGTCCTGCTTTGCTCCATCTTAGTTCTGTGTCGTATCGTTCCCGCTCCTGCCTTGCCCTACCGTCCCTCTACCCAGCCTTCATTCTGTCCAACTGTGCCCTTCATTCCTTGTCCGGCCCTGACTGTCCTTCCCTTTACTTCCTCTGAATTCTGTCCTGTCTTTCCATGCCTTGTTCTGCCCGGTCCACTCCCTTTGCTTCTCAATCTGTCCCTCTTTGTCCATCTTTTCCTCTCATACCATCTATTCCAGCAAATCCCATCATTTTTTCGGGGCATATATCCCTTCACTGCAGTTTGTATGCCATGTACCCCCAGGCATATCAACCTTCCAAAATTCAACAGAGATTTAAGAACAATATTAAAAGTTTACTCCACCCAAATCTTAGCTAACTGATAAAGTCATGATGATGATGATGATGATGATGATTAGAAAGTTACTGAAAGTGAAATACAAATCGCCTGTCTTGTATTCAAAGCATCAATCGACACGTTAACAAATACAATGTTCACGAAAATGAAAATCATGTAATATAATGAAGCAAATACACACCAGTTTATTCGTAGATAAAAAATCCTTATCGCATTCGCCAAGCTAACCCTAAAATGACGAAGTATACAGGTATGTGATATTTATGGAAATTGTACGATGGATTGTACTCTAAGTTATTTTCTTATACATCATAGAAGAGAAAAAAATGATAAAATCCCAAGGTCACCTATATTACCCCAGCCAAATCCATTTTTCACCCGAACAATTAAGCAACTACAACACAATACTCTGTAAAATTTAATGGGTTCCTAATATTTCAATACTGGATTTCAGAAGTCACTGCTCACCGTCTCGTTATTTATCGTTGCGAGGAGGATCCAGATTTATGTCCGCAGCTATACATTTAGGAGACACTCATCTATCCTTTACCTGGCCTCCCATTTTATTTCCCTCCATTTATTCTGGAGAGAGAGAGAGAGAGAGAGAGAGAGAGAGAGAGAGAGAGAGAGAGAGAGAGAGAGAGAGAGAGAGAGAGAGAGAGAGAGAGAGAGAGAGAGAGAGAAGTCACCTGGGCAGCGTGATATGGGCTGGATCAAATGGCAGGCAGGGGGTGAGGGAGAGGTGGGGGAAGGGAAGGAGGGAGGGGGAAGGGGAGCAGAGAGGGGTAAGGGGAGGGGGACAGGGAGATGGAGGCAGAAGAGGAGGAAAAGAATAGGGAGAAGAAAAGAGGATGGAAAAAAAAGGAAGGGAAGAGGAAGAAGAATGAGAAAGATGGAGAAGGAAGGGGATGGAGAGTGGGGGAGAGGGAATGGAAGAAGAGGAGAAAGAAGGAAATAGAGTTGGGGGAAGGAGAGAAGGGGAAAGGAAGAAGGGGTAATGACAGGGGAGGGGAAGGGGATGGAAAGGGGGAGCTGATAAAGGTGCGTTATCTAGCCCTCGGCACGCCCTCTGTCTCACCCTGTTGACTCTACCACGATAAGGAGAGAGAGAGAGAGAGAGACGCGATAGATTATGAGAAGTAGTTTAGATCGAAATGAGTTCATAGCTGAGCGTGGTATCAAGCGTGGGGCTGGACGGCGTATTCTCTCTCTCTCTCTCTCTGAACAACTTTGCTTTCTTCTTCAAACATTTGCTGTTGATTTTATCCAAGCTTTTTTTTTTTCCTGTTTCGTACTTCTTTTTTTCCCTCACGGTCTCTTTGGCACTGAATACATTACTACGATGTTAGGTCACTCGTATGCATCACAAGGTCTTGTCTGTTATACTTGTCCTTACATATGTGTGCTATATACATGTACCGGCATACTTATACCTGTCTATTTATCTATCTATCTCTGTCTTTCTGTTTATCTATCATTCTGTCCGCCTATCTATCTTTCTGTCTTTCTACCTATCTGTCTATCTATCAGTGTCTCTCTACCTACTTATACTTGGGAGTGTATAAATATATTTGAAACCTGTAATGAGTTGTTCGCATCTTTTTCCTGTACGACATATTCCCAGGGAGTCTGGTGGGTGTGGGAGAGCCTGCTACTCTGCCATTCTGTTCTTACATTTCTGTCATTCGTAAACCTATCTAATGAGAGGGTAAGTCTTTCCACTAATATTCAGGCCGGACAACATATAAAGACATGTAAGGTGTGTGTGTGTGTGTGTGTGTGTGTGTGTGTGTGTGTGTGTGTGTGTGTGTGTGTGTGTGTGTGTGTGTGTGTGTCTTTCATTTTATAAACACTCTCAAGGCTGGAAAGGAGGTGTTGTAGACGAGGCGGTGTTACTGTATAAGAAAATGGAACAAAAATATTGTAAAACGATTAAGATGTAAGGAGGGAGAAAATGCAGAACCAAGCGATGAAAAGACACAGACACTGGAGAGAACTTGGGATGGAAGAAGAGGCAGAATTCCACGGCCATTATTCCATTCCACCAGCTAGCAGGAACGGGCGTAGACCTCTAAATCTTCTCCCATCCTCTCAATCTCTTGTTTTCTCATCTCCCATTTCATTTTAACTTGCGATTCCTTAACACAGACATTGATACTGCGACTTCTGATATCTATAAGTTCCCGTGGCTGCGAAAATTTCATTACCGAGTTAAGAAACTAACTGTGCAGCTCAATATTCAGTGCAGAAGGCCGGGAATATGAAGATGGTTAAAAAGCAGAGCGGAATGTAAAGACAGAGATGTGAGGTGCATTACCGTGCCTGTGATATCTGAGACCGGGAGTGGCTGGTGTTAAATGAGAGTGAATTTATATGAGCCAGTGTGTGTGTGTGTGTGTGTGTGTGTGTGTGTGTGTGTGTGTGTGTGTGTGTGTGTGTGTGTGTGTGTGTGTGTGTGTGTGTGTGTGTGTGTAAAAGTACAGTATTTGTATGAATGCATGCGCGCTTTTGTGTATGCATGTGAGTGTGATCGCTTACATTACAAGCTGTGTGCATGTTTTTACGACAGCCTGTGTGCGTGCATGTGCATGCACGGAAAGCATGATTGCGTAAGCGTAAGAGTTTTGCCAAGTTACGTATGACAGCATGCGTGTGCTTGAGTGTGTGTAGACGTGTGATTGGGTATATATGTCATGTCAGCATTACAGGTTACCTCTATTTTTACTGGCCATGACTTACTGTGTGTCAAGTATACGTTAGAGTGCACGTATGACTGTGTGTGTGTGTGTGTGTGTGTGTGTGTGTGTGTGTGTGTGTGTGTGTGTGTGTGTGTGTGTGTGTGTGTGTGTGTGTGTGTGTGTGTGTGTGTGTGTGTGTGTGGCATATCAAGTACCAGCAGCGGTGTAAGTCGCTCCCTCCTGCTCCACCTCCCTCCTGACTGCAAATTCTCTCTCTCTCTTTCTCTCTCTCTCTCTCTCTCTCTCTCTCTCTCTCTCTGACTCATGGAAACTCTTTTACAGTTTTCTCTATCACCGGGATACAGAATTTTCTATTAAAAAAAAAAAAAAAAAAAAAAAAAAAAAAAAGATTTAGGCGGGAGACCTAAGTATTTTTGGTTAGTATTTCCAGCACCTCTTTTGTTTTTGCTCCTGCACACTTGCTTATTACTGCATTAAACTCTCTGCCTGCTTGTCTCTTTGTTTTCCTCGTATTTTCATTCTATTTTCACAGACAAGCTCTCCTTCCAAACTACATACTTACAGCTGTATTATGTGTGGATTTGAAGATTTCGTAACTCCTCTTCCTTGGGTATTTTTTTTTTTACACTTGGACATTCTCTTCTATTTTATGCATTCAGTTTTAATAACATCGCTTTGCATGAATAATATGTAATGTATCTCTGTGGAAAATATATTACGAATTCTCAAAAACCACTTAAAATACGACTCTTACTTCCAAACATACAAACCTGGCTAATTACATCACTTTCTAACATATGGCCCCCTGACTTCAGCTAGGGACTAATACTGTATTACCATGTTTCTATTTTGGATGCACAGCTGAAACAACAGATCAACATTAGAATATAAAGCTGACTACAAAATAGTACTATGCAGAGGATGTAGAGTCTTAACACCGTCTTTTCCTATCACTGGACTACGTGAAATAAGCATGCAAAATGGACGAACATATGAACCAAGATAAGGCGAATGGACTATAGCCTGGAACGAGAGAATGTTTACGCCTCACAAAGGACCACTTATTTGGATTTCATTTACTTTACTCACTGATGCAGTTTTGGTGGTAATATTCCAACACGTGGGAAGATGTGATAGATATAATTCCCTTTGTCCCTTCCAGTTTCCGTGCTCTCAATTCCCTCACCTACAATTACATTCTTGCTGAACCTTCTTTTTTTCTCATTACTTGTCCTTCTCCTTGCACATACCTACCTGCCTACTTACCCATCTACCCACCCACCCATTCATTTACTTATCTACCAACCTACCTTTTATCTGCCTACTTGCTAATAAAACCATTTACACTCATCCCTGACGACATACCTACTTAGTTTCCTTCCTTCCTTTCTTTCCTACCTACCAACCAATCTACTTTCCTTCCTTTCTTTCCTTCCCACCTACCCACTTGCCATCCTACCTACCTTCCTACCTACCTCTCCCCATGATGCAGGCAGCGGGTGAAGGTGTCTTGGCCTGCCCTTCCCACCAACCTTAAAGTAGTGTGTGTGTGTGTGTGTGTGTGTGTGTGTGTGTGTGTGTGTGTGTGTGTGTGTGTGTGAGAGAGAGAGAGAGAGAGAGAGAGAGAGAGAGAGAGAACGATAACGATAACGATAAAACGCAGACCAAGTTTGTATGTGTCTAAGCGCCGGCGTATGTGTGCGAATATGTGTGCACATATGTGTTAATGTGTATGAGCGTGTCACTCATGTCAAGTAGTGAGCACAGGAACGAACTACAAAGACTGCGATTGTGTTAAATTGTGAATGTGTATTTTTCGGGCCTGAGGTGTGTATATGTACTGTTGTGTATGTTTAAAATAATGGTTTCCAGTTTGATAAAGCCACGGGAAGTGACCTGTTACTGCAAATAGCTATTCCCGATCTGCGTGTGTCCTGAGTCTGGGGTTGCAAACACAGTATCATGGCGGACATTTAAAGATAGTGCATTTAGAGTGGGTCGTAACCTATATCTCATTTATCTTAACTTGACAGAGATTTTCCTCCTTTTGAAGATAATTTCCGGCAGCTCAATAGTTGAATAAAACAATAGTAATGCTCTACAATCTTCCGTAGAATTCCATCATGAATCATACCATATTTTACTGTTCAGATCATGTTGCAGCTCAGAAGTGGAAAAGAACACAAGTACAAGTTAAAGTGAAGAGAGTACAGTATATCACAATTCCGGTTCAAACTGATGACATATCCATCCTCTGACAAACATATACATGGCCATTACGACCCTGATTTGTAAGTACAAGCACTGTTCTTACCACACATACTCCTGATTCGTACTTGGCCTCCAGCCGGATGCGTCAATACAGAGACCTCATACACACTGATCAAAGAGAGTGTGTGTTTGTATATGTTCCAGTTGTGCATGAATGTGACTGTCTGAGTGTATGGTAAGTGTATCTACTCTATGTCTCCATCTGTGTGTATAAGTGTATCCTTAAGTGTGAATGAACGACTGTAAGCGAATATACATGTGTGTATGCAAGAGTGTAGGTGCAAATGTGAATGAATGAGTGCGCGTGTATAACTGTGGGTGTAAGTGTGCATGATGGCAGGCATCCACCACACCCTGTTTACACTCGCCCATCTGGCCCGGCTTCGCTCTGCCAATGTTGTGTGTCCGTGTGTGTTGTAGTCCACACACACACACACACACACACACACACACACACACACACACACCTACATACATACTGTATACATGGAATACGTATTGGGTACACTCGTGCACTCTAACGTGCATGTGTATGCTGATTCATACATGTAAATGTGTAGATATATACATGCGCACATACATACATACTTACTTACATACTATATAACATACAAACACACATCTGCACACACAAACATACATATACGCACATATAAACAGACATGTATAGGCATACTCGCACATGCCAATAGACATACATACAGTAAGTAAAATCACACACACACACACACACACACACACACACACACACACACACACACACTTACGTCATAAGCCATTAAATCCTCTGACCCCCAATGAGTTATTCCATGTGCGTCCACCGGGCCAGGGTTGGTAGCTTTGTGTGTACATGTGTTTGAGTTTGCACACACACATACACACACACACACACACACACACACATACTTCTGCCTCTCTCTCTCTCTCTTTCTCTCTCTCTCTCTCTCTCTCTCTCTCTCTCACGCACAATGCTAAAAATAAACCTGGTGTCATTCCTCAATCACTAATCCTGCTTCCACTCGCCAGAACAGGTCTATAAAATGAACATTCCCTCTTTGAACTTTGTACTTCGATGACGTCTGTGATATTTAATTTTCTCTCATCCAGTGACTGTGAAGTTCGATTCTGGCGTAATTTTTTGCTACCCTCACTTGGCGATTGTATATATTGAAGCTGTTTGTAATAACCTTCAGTACGTTGACTTTTTATTCCATGTATTCTTGCGCCACCAAAGGATTTTTACTTAGCTTAGGAAGGCCATCAAGTAGTTACGGGGTTATTTCCAGTTTTCCCCATAAATCTACACTCCCTTAATTTCCAGCGGGTTTAATTCGAAACTCCAGTGTTCCCTTTAAATCTACACTCCCCTACTTCCCTCCAACATCTTCAGCACAAGGACGTATATTGCATTTATTTTTTCTTCTCGCTATCGCAACATATTAACATTCAGTTTAGGAGACACCCCTCGAGTTCGGAGATAAATTCACACACCTACTCCCCTTTAAATCCATCCTTTCTTTTATGGCGTAAGCCCCATCAGACCTTCATAGTAACTCCTTCCACATCGTTCGTCCTTTACATTAACACTCCTTGTCTTTAAACGTACACATCCCGTCGTCCCTTTAAAACTCCTGTCTCTCCCTTCTCTTTAAATGCTCATTCTTCATCATCCCTTTAAATTTATACTTCCTGTACTCCACTTAAATCCACATTATCCCTCTTTACCTTTAAATTCACACTGTTATCGTCCCTTTTCATTCACCCTTCCCTGTAAATCCACACACTCGCACTTGCCATTTGACCCACCAGCTATGACTGATTTCTTAGAGTATACTATATTTGTGTATTTGTGTTCCCCGTGTTTGCCAGGTATTGTGACGAGGTTTATATATATATATATATATATATATATATATATATATATATATATATATATATATATATATATATATATATATATATATATATATATATATATATATATATATATATATATATATATATATTGCTCACGTAATGCCACTTAGGGATGAGTGAGGTTGGTCACTCTCATCTTAAATGTCAGGACCAACTGCCTAGCCCCGGGCTCCTGCGCTTCTCGTGGGGCAACGTGGGATTGAATGATGTGTGTGTGTGTGTGTATGTGTGTGTACTGAGGGCAAGTGTGGGCGAATCTATATATGCTTGTCTTGCGTACGTGTGTGTATGTGCGTGAATGACTGTGTGTGTGTTGGTGCTCATATATGTGTATGCTTGTGCGTGTAACTGCTTGATTACCTTTGCGTACAGTCAACAAAACGGTATCAGGGTTGCCTTACAATCTACTGCTGTTTGTCTTACTTTTCGTAGTAGGTGGAGGTGCCCATCGTCCATTTACTCGGTGTAGGGCCACTTTTAGGTGACTCCTCACTGTGTGACAAACCATATGATTTCTGGCTATCCGTGCAGCTTTTACGGGGTTGGGTGGTAAGCATATAAACAAATAGACGCCTGGACGTACAGAGCATTAAGGCGTTCCAACCAGATGTGGCCCATAAGGGTTTACATTCGAGAGTAAATTGGCTATATTCCTCTAAAAATTCTACTCAGGGAAAAATGACTGGTCACCTTCGCCTTGAATATCGGAACTAAGTAGCCTAGCCATGGGCCCCTGTGCTCCTGATGGGGCAGTAAATGACTGATTGATGAATGGAGAGAGAGAGAGAGAGAGAGAGAGACTGTCCTGTTTACCCCTTCACTTTGATGACGTATTTTTTCATTCTAGCCCTGCTGTCTCCAAATGAGTTTATCAGCTCACGAGAGACTTCACGAATTGGAAGGTTTACGGTCGGTGTATCCTTGTGCAGCCTGTTAACTAGGATGGGTCTCTCCTGAGCTGGTTACAGTCGTGTGGAGACAGCCAGTGATAAAAAAAAGGTCTTTTGTAGTGAAGGTATTGATAACAATGTATTGTATTCCATAAAATAATCCATTAACATCTTCAGTCCGGTGATGGAAGTTCGTGGTATTGTCGGCCTAGTTTCTTCAGCATACGAGTGATACAGGCCTTTAGCAGCGACGTGGTTACTGAGGGCCGTATTTTACCCCGTCAGTTGGAAAACTCTTTTTGAAAATGAGTACAACCTTCTAGGGACGACAGGAACGATATGAATAATGTGTCATCGGCGTGAAGGGATTACGGGGAAAAATTTTTTTAGTAACATGATTTTTCAATTACTCTGAATTATAAGACAAACTGAAACATCCGGACAATTAAAATCCAGGTACGTTTTCATCTAGAAGGTGATCTGTGCACTCACGTGGGGTCAGCAGGTGGTGCAGTGGTAACATGCTCGCCCTACACCTGAAGGACCTCGAACATGAATCTCGGGCCGGTCAGATTCCTGGATGAAGTTTGTCTCACCCTTGTCCTTGTTACGTATCACATTATGGGAGGAAAATTAGACCTTGGAAAAACTTGATTATTTGACTTAATGGGCCGTCGTGCAGTCAGTGGGCACTACTCACAAGGCCTGGGGTTCTATGGATATTTACGCTTGCAATTAAACAGCGAATTATTTCCATTTTTTCTTCCAACCTTCAAACGATTTATTTAGCTTAGGGATGACTTTTCAAACTGAAAGGACTAGATTTTGCCTTCATTAAACCCTTGATATCTAGACATCATCCCAGAGTTGAATGAAATCGTCTGAAGATAACAGGAATAATATTTTAAATACGTCATCGGATGGACAGGATTAAAATGAACAAACTCTTCAGACATGGATAGCTCTGTTGACCCCTTGAACCCGATGACGTGTTTGTTACTCTTGCAGCCTCCAGATGACAATATTCAGCTGTAGGAAGAGCTTGTATGGTGAATAGGTAAAGGAAGGACATATCTAGCCCCTGAAATTCCAGAAGGGTCGCCAGAGCTGAATAAAACCCTGTGGAGATAGCGAGAATGTGTCATGGGATTGTAGTGGCTTAAGCTGATTCCTTTGGCAATATAACATCCTGTATTGCGTCGCCTTACGTAATTTCGAATACCGAGGTTATCATTTGTACTCCTAACACAGGATGACCGAGAAGGCAAAATCCTGCGTCCTCGTTTCACAAAGATCAGTGCGCGATACCTTTTTGGCGAATGTTCTATACGTGTATGATACTTTTGTCATTTTCCGTGTCAGTGCGTATGTCCTGTCGTTACCGTGTGTGTGTGTGTGTGTGTGTGTGTGTGTGTGTGTGTGTGTGTGTGTGTGTGTGTGTGTGTGTTGGAACCTCAAATAATCTCTGCATGTACTTGTTTTCTTGAATATCCATGTATACTGTAAGGTATGTTACTCTGTTTCTCGTCTTACATATTCCTTTCGTGCTTGGCTTTGCGTGCGCCCTGTCCTCAGAAAGTGTGTGTGTGTGTGTGTGTGTGTGTGTGTGTGTGTGTGTGTGTGTGTGTGTGTGTGTGTGTGTGTGTGTGTGTGTGTGTGTGTGTGTGTGTGTGTGTGTGTGTGTGTGTGTGTGTGTAACCCCAAATAATTTCTCTACATAATTTTATTCAGTGTGTATGTATATTAATGTATATTACTCTGATTCTCTACGTTTATATCCCTTTCGTGTTTGGTTGTGCGTGCGCCTTACCATCAGCACGTGCGTGTGTGCGTGTGCGTATGGAGCCCCGGAAGAGGTTAGATGCACGAGATGCTCACCGTGACTCCAGCAGGGAAAGTCAAGAAAAAATTGAAATTTATATGTGGAAAGCAAGTATGAGCCAACAGTTCTCTATTAACAGGTTTTCTACATCTTTTAACATCCGTATGTGGAAAGGAATATGAAGGGATTGTTTTACATCATAAGTTTATTTACATTTTATTCCGTGTATGTCTTTATTTTATCTATCTATCTATCTATACACACACACACACACACACACACACATATATATACAGTATATATATATATATATATATATATATATATATATATATATATATATATATATATATATATATATATGAAGGCGTCAAGAATAATTTTGTGTGGATCGTTCGGCCAGTGACAGCGCCTTGGCTTTTAAAATTAACCTGGCTTCATCTGAGCAGTTCTAATCAGCACAGAAAGGACCTCTCTAACGGGAAGGACAAAAACAACCCTTTTACTACGAATGCTTTTGTAAAATATTAATTTTGCCTTCCACAGAGTAGTTTTATTTGGCTTAAGGACCTCTGGCTAAAGACAGTAGAAAACGGCCTCCAGAACCTCGTTCACTACGATGTCAATGGCACTTTTTAG
>NC_137016.1:45244682-45544682 GCF_032717465.1 Coenobita brevimanus | reverse complement strand
GAGTCACTCTCACAAATCTCTTGTATCATCTGGGCTTAGGAAATAAGAAAGTAAGAGCGTGTCACTCTCACATACCTGTAGTCTTACAAGGTAGCTAAAAACAGCCTAAGTTACTTCCAAAATTTTCTGCAACCAGGGTTTGGATCCTGTAGCTTTGAAGATGTAATCGTGTGAAACGACCAAACCCACACACACTCACACGCCTCACCTTGGGTACTATAGTTTTGTCACCTTAAACTGGCGGAGATTCTCGGCCTGTAGCACTTTGTTTCCTTGTTGTTGTTGTCGTAATATTTTCCCCACAACTCTGGTGGGGAACGGGCAAACAAAAGAGCCCGTCAGGGAGAAAGCAGACAAAGCCCTCGAAAAGAGAGCATAGCGGGGCCGACGATGGCAGGCAAGGAAAGTCAGCAAAGGGCCGTGAGAAGGAGGGCGGGCAAGCACAGATGATGGTCGTGGAGGGCAGGGCGGGACGTGGAGAGGTGGACAAAGGCGCGGCGCCAGGTGGAGGGCGCCGACGAAGAACTGCAGGTGGAAAACGCCCCGCCGCTGCCCTCCAAACCCCCTGCCCCTGGTGGAAAAGGGCCGTAAACACTCGCTCAAACCCGCAGCAAATGGAGACCGAAAAGGGAGACCAGGACACGGTCGCAGGGAGGGCAGGCCCTGGTCCAGGTGGGCGGAGGGAGAAAAGGAGTCTCGACCTCCTGACAGGCAGTTCCTAGGCCGTCGCCCTCCGGGTGGAGAGGACAGGCCAACCCTCCTCGGTGGTGCTTGGGGCTGGTCCCGCCGCGGACTGGAGTGGACGTGTCGACGCGACGGGAGCTGGACTGCGAGTCTTTGTTTCCTATGGTTCCATGGCAGAATAATATGATACTACGGCTCTACATCCTTTCCACAGACTTTCGTCGTGAATAGCGCTATGTTCTTGTCCTGATCTCTTGTTATTGCCCAGGTTTCAAGATGGAGAGGTATCAGTTTTAGGTTACAGTAAGTTAAAGTGAAAGAAGTATGATAACAAGCCATGTATACTGTGATATGTTACGATACCCGGTATATCGTACAAGCAGTGGCATTGTTGGAGTGCTCTTATGGCGAGTTGGAACTTCTGAAAAGAGAACTGGCAAATGTTTTAACGGAATTCACATCCTCCAACTATACACTGCGACAGAAGGGATTTAATTTTCACTTTTGTAATCACGCGGTCGCCACATACAGCACTTATTAATCCAGTATCCAGAACATGAATCACGAAACAAGTGTCCAGCATGCGACTGCGGGTTCATGAAAGGCAACAGGCAGAGGTCGATAAATAATGAGCAATGGAGACGTATACTCGGTGGTGAAGCAGAGTACACAGCCAGGGCCAGGATTCGCTAACAGACTTACGATCAGCTGCCAGCTTTCTCTTGTAACCCAGATTTGTTTTTGCAGGAAGAACAAGAAACATGAAAAATATACCATTCTCCTTGCTTTGTCCTTCCTGTAAGTTAACATGATAATTTTACTCTAGTAAGTAAGATTTATTTTTGCATAGAGAACAAGAGACACGAAAAGATCTATTATTTATCTTTCTTTGTCCTTCGTGTAAAACAGAATAACTTGATAATTTTCTTGTCATGGGTAAGATTTCTTGCTTTCTTACAGGAAGAACAAGAGATATGAAGGGAATCTGAATTCTCCTTATTTTTCCTGCAAAAACAAATCAGAGTCACGAGAGGGATCTGAATTTGGTCGAAAATTGCACCCTGAAATATGAGTCACGCACAGGTATGAGGGACGACACTATTAATTATTCGGTTTTGTGGCCAGTCGTTACTGTGGCCAGACCCAAGACAGGTTTTGTGTCACCGCCAGATTTGGTCACCGTGGAATGTAGCTCCACCAATAAGGCATCCGGTGAAGATCTTGTATTTAATTGAGCGAAGGAGCTGAGTACTCATTATAGCTCTTTCATCGTCTCCTGACCAAGATTTTCATCTCTTGAAGCTTACTGTAAGTCGCCCAGTCACAGAACAAGCGCTGAAGTACTACCTGTGGGAACTTCAGGCCTTATTACGTTTCTAACCTATCATCCGAAAAAAATGTTAGAGTGACTGACAGAAAGCCTGGTTATTAGAGATGCTCCCACATCTAAAAACAATGCAGCGTATCTATATTCATTCCATGTAATTTCTTCGTGACTAGCATCATATTTTAATACTAATAAATTGTTACAATTCAGCATTCATGATGGAGAGAAGACAATTATTGGTCAAATTAATGTGAAAAGACTATAGCTGCCCATCTGTTGAGTGACTGGACAGACTGTAGAGAGGTTATCCGTACTGGAGAAAAATACTTAGCTCCTTCATCCCGACGGGCTTTCCTCAGACCAATAAAATCGTTCGACGGTAACCACAGTATCATACAGAACTCATCCTCAGCCTGAATGGATGAGATGAAATTAGGTTTTCGCTATGACTGTTTCTCACTCTCCATATAAATGATGAATCTTGGGGTAAGTTTGACCTCTAGCAGCTACTTTCAATTTAAACCTTTTCGCTCATTTTTATTTATTACGAGTCATTCTTGTGTCCCTGTAACCTATAATTGTTACAAAAAGTCTAGTGGAGCATTCTATTGGTTATTTATGATGCAATAGGAGTGGTAGAGTAAGGCAGATGCGTCTCACATGTACGATACGGGATGCGCGAGTGCACAATACGTCACCGTGCTCTCTCTCTCTCTCTCTCTCTCTCTCTCTCTCTCTCTATTTACTTCTGCCGTCTCTTCCCATACACCATCCACTGGTGCTGCCTGTAACCCTCTCCCCCCCCCTCTCTCATACATATATACACACATTTTACTGTTACTTTACTGTTCGGAAAATTATGATTAAATTTTTGCAAAATTCTTTTTGCTAACTTTTACCATCTATACATCATTCACTTACTATTCCTACCTGCCTGCCGCCCATCCCCTCCCTTCCTCCCAATCTCTCTCTCTCTCTCTCTCTCTCTAATCAGCTAAGAGAAAAACTAGCAGTATAGTGGTAAAAATTATTCCATTTAATCGCTGCGCAACTTTAGCCTCATTTTTTCATTGCTTTCAGATTAACGCCAAACCATTTTGTTCACGAAGAAACCCTGGCAGCTAAAGGGGTAAACTCACGTACCCAACGAAAGAGCCACTTGTATTCTTCCACTTACAATTATACGCTAAAATAATTGTTTAATGAGTAGAATTAAGTACCGTATCAGTCATGGAACGTAAAATAGGCATTGGTGTGGGAGTAGAATGGCTGAGAGAGAGAGAGAGAGAGAGAGAGAGAGAGAGAGAGAGAGAGAGAGAGAGAGAGGTATTTCCAGCAATGTTGTCAGGCTGGGGTAGGTGTCACCTCTCCAATATCCCTCAACACGGCAACACCTCTCTCTCTCTCTCTCTCTCTCTCTCTCTCTCAACACCCTCTTCTCACACTTCCTCCCCGTCTTCTCTTCCCTCTCCCCCATCCTTCTTCTCTTGCATCTTTCCATTCCTCTCCCTTTACCCTCTCCTCATCGGCTGTATTTTCTCTTTCTCCTTTCGCATTATCCTTCTCTCTCTCTCTCTCTCTCTCTCTCTCTCCATGTATCTATCTATCTATCTTTCCTTCCTATTACATTTCTTGTCGCTCTTTCTCCTTTTAATCTATTTACAGTATCTACATTTCCTCTTCGTTTCTCTTTCTTCTCTATCACCACACTGTTATCCTTCTCCTTTCTCCTTTTCCTCTCACTAACACACGGTTACTAGTCATCTTTCTCTCCCTCCCTCCCTCCCTTCCTCCCCCTTCCTCTCACTCTTACATCATACCTCTTTTTCGTATCTTACCTCACCTCTTCCTCGAATCTTTTCACGGTACTCTCTCTCTCTCTCTCTCTCTCTCTCTCTCTCTCTCTCTCTCTCAGTTACATAATCATCAAAGATAGCTGTATAAGTTCTCTGCTGGGTTCTAAAGATATTCAAGGGCAAGGCTGACGGTTTGCTTAAATATAATCCTAACGTAAATCACCACTCATTCCAACACGTCGAGCGTTAGTGTTTACAGTGGCGATAATGTTGACCTATCTGCAATCAGAGGACGTCGTGTCAGCTCCATAGAGAAAACAGAACGGGAAGCAAAAATATAAGATAAACCGCGTTGTTTAACAGGCGAAGAATAAGAGAAGGTAAATATAGTAGTGACAAAGTACAACGTAAATGAAGGTCATGACAGTCACTACACACAACAAATACTGACTTTAATCTCCCTCTCTCTTTTACATAACAGGGCATTTGCTTTACAATATTCTGGAATGTTTGGTGGAACTAAAGTACACATCATGGCGTCTTAATCCTGTGTCTGTATTCTCAAGCTTCTACATCTTAATCCCGCTACTCTCGCACCATGACACACAGTCGCCTTAGAATCCACAGGTATGGCTAGTGTGTGTTGTCTTCCGTGTATATTTTTTTCTTTCTTTATATATTTTCCATCTTCCTCTGGCTCATATTCTAAGCAGCATAGGAAATTTCGTATTATATCTTCGTCATCGATTTATTTTTCATACGAGACACTTTTATTATCGTGTATGTTATGGAGCCACACTGTACCGTTACTAAAATTATATAAACAACATTAATGAGAATATAAAGGAGTAATAAGCTTAATAAATCTCTAGGAAGGAAGTGCTGCGAAGCTAATTTATGTTTCCCCATCTCCAATACTTCTTGTAACCTTTCATTTTGTTACCTCAATTTACTCTGAGCTTGTCTTTGGATCAATTTATCCTCGTATCTTATCTTATATCTTAGAACACCTCTTTAATCATGGACACCCTAACAGTTTTTAAAATCATACATTGTTGTTACCCTAATTTATTCTTAGTTCGTCACTTATATCTTATCTCATATCTTACCACAAAGCACTTTTTAACCATGGAAACTCCAGCCGCTGTTAAAGTCATACACTCAGTCAGTTTTCTCTTAGCTTTGTTTTTTAACCACTTTATCCTTCTTATCTAGGAACATCTAATACAAGGACGCCTCAACAGTTTTTAAATTCATACGCTGAATAAACATCCTTGGTACGAGACTGCATAAGATAAGGCATGATGGCCGCCGGGTGTGTTTACGCTGACCATATATGAGTACACTAACAAACCACGGTCTCTTCTGGGTTCCGTATTCTTTGGACATGACTTGCGCTTTCTTCTTAATGCATTCGTTATAAGATTCACTGCTTATAAAATGAAGTACTTGTTCATGTTTAGCTTTGTTTGATGTTTCTTTGGAGCTAAGTATAATCCCGGGAGAAATTTACGGATATATTTATGACTGATCCCTGCCTGTAATTAGATCTGTTTAAGCAGGAAGGACTAGAGATGAGATAATTTTGCACTTAGCTCCCCTAGTTCCTCCTACGGAAAGAAATAAAATTGTATTCTCAATACGAATATTTTCTTTTTTAATAGGAGTGGAAGACCTGTTGTCCGTACTGCCAAAACATATACAACCTACGATAATTTTTCTCTCGTACTCATAATTTGTTTATACAGCAGGAACAGGAGACATGGGAAGACAATGCACTCACCTTTCCCTGTCCGTTCTGCAAAAACAAATCATCATTACAAAGAACTGATCAAAAATATGCTGAAGAATCCCGCTCCCCTCCCCCCCGGGTCGGTACCACCTATTTCCTTGTACTCGCCTCAAGGGCATGCTGGGAATACTTGGGTAGTGTTCTTTCTCCAGGCACAGAGACAAAAATGCTGCATTGTACTCATACTAAAAATGTGAAAAATGAGTGTGTGTGTGTGTGTGTGTGTGTGTGTGTGTGTGTGTGTGTGTGTGTGTGTGTGTGTGTGTGTGTGTGTGTGTGTGTGTGTGTGTGTGTGTGTGTGTGTGTGTGTGTGTGTGTGTGTGTGTGTGTGTGTGTGTGACCTTGGTATCATGTTATTTGTGGCCTTAGTTCTTTGCCTAAAAGTCAACAGTCTATTACCAGGTATGCAGCCACGCTTAAATCTCATGTAGTAGTAGCTCCCAAAACTATGTTAAGTTCACATCCCGCTTAATGGTGAGAGAGAGAGAGAGAGAGAGAGAGAGAGAGAGAGAGAGAGAGAGAGAGAGAGAGAGAGAGAGAGTGTTGGGAGGAGCAAGAAAGAAAATTTAATGCGAAAGGAAACAGTAAGGAATGAGGGGAAGACGAAGGTTATGTACTGTTGCTAACATATACCCTCTCACATACACACACGTCATCCATCTCTCTCTCTCTCTCTCTCTCTCTCTCTCTCTCTCTCTCTCTCTCTCTCTCTCTCTCCTGACTAGAACCATGGTCGATCTTGACAAGTGTTTTCCCAGTCTGTACAGGTGTGGTCTCTCTCTCTCTCTCTCTCTCTCTCTCTCTCTCTCTCTCTCTCTCTCTCTCTCTCTCTGAAGATAAAGATAAGATAACAAGAGTGCCGACGTGTACTGTACGTGTGTGTGTGTGTGTGTGTGTGTGTGTGTGTGTGTGTGTGTGTGTGTGTGTGTGTCCCGTCATGGAGATGTGTAAGAAGTGCTGACCTCATGTTCCTTCGCACCCAATCCCTTATCCCTTCCCACCAGCCCACCCCACTACCTTACTAGGGGCTGTGTTTATAGACCGTTTTGCTTCTGTTGTATTGTAGTGTTTGTAGATGTTTGCTTTCATTTCTACAACCATCAGACGTTTCGCAAGTGAATGCTAAAATGGCCAAGAGCAAAACCCAGTAGTCTGTGATAATACCTAATTGTTATCTAAAAATAATGGTTAGGATCTTTCATATATATATATATGTATATATATATATATATATATATATATATATATATATATATATATATATATATATATATATATATATATATATATATGTATATATATATATATATATATATATATATATTTATTATGACCATAATTCACTTTCTGTCCACCCGCTTCTCATCCACCCACTTTCTTTTCATGTCACCCTCCCATTCGCCTGCCTTTCAACCCATCCCACCCACTCATCCACCTCCCACTCCCAAACTGATTCACTTTCCGTCTCTCATCCACTTCTCAGCCTCCAACTTTCTCTTCATCCCACCTACCTTTCAACCCATCCCGCCCCCTCATTCGCCCACCTCACGTATCCACTCACCCATCTCACTCCACCGACCTGCCCACCATCTCACTCACTCATCCACCACCCATGCCCACACTAATCCAGCTCCCACGTATCCATCTCCCACCCACGTTTCACTCATGCACTTTTTTTTCATTCATTCCCTCCCATTCATCTACCTCCCCCCCACTCCCACCCACTTGTCAACCGCCCACTTTTTCCTCACTCCACCCTAACCAACCAGGCAGCCACATCTCACCCCACCTACATTTTGCCTCTTCCACTTTAATGACCTTTGTAGATTATTCTTGCTGTTTACATGTTTTATTCAGCTTGGGGGAGATATAAGAGAGACCAAAGGAAGATATATCGTACCTAATCCCCTCACATCCATAAGTATGAAAACACTAAGAATGCCATTATAATACGTCACAGAATGAAGGAGTTTTTATATATATAGAGTTTTATAACGTACAAAAATTTGCTGTCAACTGATTCTTTCCTTACGGCTCTCCTCATCTTTCCTGGACTTCATCTAATTCCTCACTTCCTGTTTTACGCCCACCTCGCCTTCCCAACCCCTATCTCTATTCGTCTATCTATCTACCTACCTTCCCATCTATCTGTAGCTATCTCTCTACCTATCTATCTACCTGTCTGTCTATCTATCTACCCACCTATCTATCTATTTATCTATATGTATGTATGTATGTATTGATGAAACTGCTTGCGATCTCAGAATGGAATCCTGTGGACGTTCCATCCGCCACTTCCTGTACCTGCCTATCTATCTGTCTATCTATCCGTCTGTCTGTCTATATACAACTATTGTTAAAGTTGCTTATGCGCTCATCCTGCTCGTAATTTATATAACAGAACCTCAGGGGCAGGAATCTTCGGTTCATTTGCCCTGTGCTTTTTAAATATTGACGCACGTACAAAGAGGCTCTCAGCTCTGCTGGGGAGGTAGGAACAAGGGCTTATCTGCGTACAAACCGTAAGGGTTGGCTTCATTTGTAGTACAGTAAGCATTTCCGCTCTGTTTCCTGCTCTTAATGCTCAGGAGATTATCTTTCCCTAGCGAATCTTTAAAGGTAAACAAAAAAGAAAGGAGAAATAAGGTTGGTGAATAATTTCTTCCGCGAAGGACAGTGAGAGAAAAGATGCGACTGCGAGAGAAAGGAAAGTTATTCAGTCATTTCAAGTCAGAGTCAATAATTTTGATTATCTGATGTAGTAATCGTCACAACGTACGATTTTACGCTGCAGCTGAATGCCTCATCCCTCATCCCCTTGAATATCGACGCGCAGTAAATATAACATCAGTAGCCAGCACTTGGCGTCCACATCCACCCGCGAACACTTCTGGTCGTCTCCCATGCTTCTCGCATTGGGAAGGATGATGTGATGTTTATGAGCTATAAAAAGATGACTCAGAGTTTCATGGAACATATACAAAATGAAAATTTACTGCACCCTTGTGTAATTTTATGTTATTTGTGGAATCTTACGAGGTGGGTGGGAGAAGTCGCTATTTTGGCGCGTTTTCCAGGTGGCGATCGATGTCTTCCCGCGCTTTATGAACAACAAACCTCAGCTCAGCGCCTTTGGACCGTTCTCGACCTCACGCGTCATACATCGCCGCATGTATCACGAACCTCACAAATCTATATACCCAACACTCACCTTGTTACTCGGTTGTCCGGTTAAAATATTCCCAGCGAATGGACCTGTGAGGGAGACCAGGCAGCACGCAGGAGCCACACTAACTTACGCGCACACACCACCAAGCACACAGCCCGCGCCCCCCTAGCCCAGCCCCACACCCGCAGCCGCGCATGCGCTTTCCTCACCATAATCCCTCTGCCTCTCTTTCTCCTTCTCTCTCCCTCTCTTCTCTCTGTTTAGGATTGGTGACAACAGGTTGGGTGGGGATGATAACTGTTAGCTTACTCCATTACGGCAGGTATTGCCCGCAGTCCGTCCTACCGTCTGTGTACTCTTCCACTGAGTATAGGAAGAGTTTTCATTATAATTCTGAAATCTCCGAACGATTTCCCTCAGTTCAGGAAAGACTTTTGGAATTGGAAAGGTTGGATATTGTCTTAACAATCCCCGTCAGTATGAGAGGTCTCTCCTAAGTAGAAGAATATCGTCTCGTAGCTGCAAGAGTGAACTAAAAGTGATTTCATTCGGATTCAGAGGACAACAAAACTCATTACTTGTTGTTCTCATCTGGAAGAAAATATATATAGGCAGTTGAAGTTACAGCAGCTAGTACGTAACTGCTGATCTGCTTACATTGACCAGCAGTTTCATAGATATAAAATGAAATCCCACCTCCACTCCAGTCCCCAGTTTGACTTAATAATCCTTCAACGCTCAGTATTTCTCTCAGATCCTTTCCATATTTGCACCATCCTCTATTATACTTTCTCCCCGTCCGCTCTAGGCTTCTATTCTGAGAGGTTTTGGAAATTTCGTAACTCATAGTGCTGCCTACTTCTTCCTCAGCCTTTATTTATTTATTTATTTTTTCTCTGGCTGCCCTCCTCTCTTCCTATTTCTCCCATCTTTCCTGTCTCTTCTTACTGCTTTTCTTTCCTTTACAGGTGGCTTTACATTGAGTGAAAAGGCAAAATGGTTTCCTGTAAGCCAAGAAACCATTTACAACGCTGGGTGGAAACCATGTAACCAAACCATACGTGCTCCCTACGTGTCAACAAGTGGGTTGGTGGAGGGTTAGTGCCCCTCCCCGTAAAACAAATAACTCAAAGTCAATGGCCACCCCTTACGGGATTATGGCGTCTGGCAATTGATTGATTGATCTTACTCGCCGATATATCATACGCCTTGATATTATCATTTATGATATTCTTGTTTTCTGGTATGGAGACATTTTTCATTAGTAACGTACGATATGAAAAAAAATATTCAAACTAAATCAGTGTGCAAGGGTACCACGAATTCTCCTATGCCACCTAGAATACTGCCCTTTTATACCACATCTCTCTCAGGCGGCTCTTTAGCAGCCTCAGTCTTAGGGTACTGGCGGTTCTTTGGCTAAATAAACTTACATAAGTGTGATGTGCAGTTTTTTTCCTGGCATAGTTTCCAGATAAATTAGTCGTGAAGACGTTCAGCAGTGTCAGTCTGTCACTTCCAGCAGCATCCGTCTGTCAGTTCCAGCAGTGTCAGTCAGTCAGTTCCAGCAGTGTTAGTCAGCCAGTTCCAGCTGTGTTAGTCAGTCAGTTCCAGCAGTGTTTGTCAGTCAGTTCCAGCAGTGTCAGTCAGTCAGTTCCAGAAGCGTTAGTCAGTTCCAGCAGTGTTAGTCAGTCCGTTCCAGCATTGTTAGTCAGTCAGTTCCTGCAGTTTTAGTCAGTCAACTCCAGCTCTGTTAGTCAGTCAGCTCCAGCTCTGTTAGTCAGTCAGTTCCAGCTGTGTTAGTCTGACAGTTTCAAAACTATTTGCTAGACACTTTTAACAGTGTCAGTCAGTCACTTCCTGCGCGATTTGCTCTGCACATTACACATCGCTATCCTACTGTATGTTACCGATGAAGTCTATGTTGATATTAATATTATATAAATAAAACACAAGAGACAGAGCACTTAGATACAGAATTAATTACCCACGTCCATAGACCAACTAGTCTAAGGGTCGAATATTTGACTTTTCCTTGGGACCCTGACCTTCAATGGATTGCTCTCGAAGTCGAATTACTTTGCCTGACTCTTATCGTTCCACCAGTTTACTCGAAACAGGTTCAAAACTGTCTGAGCTGACTTTGCCCAGTTACCTACTTCCACCCACATTCCTTCACCTGATCTTTATTTCCACCCACATTCTCTGCTTCCACCCACATTTCATTACTTGATCTTTACTTCCAGACTTATATTTCTTCTGAATTTTACTTCCACTCATATTCCCATTCCTAGATTTTTCTCAAGCTTACATTCCTTCTCCTAGGTCAGGTCTCTCCACTGGATTATTTTCTTAGGCTGCACTACATAGGCTAGAAGAACAGTCCTTTATTCAACTGTGAGTCATCCTTGCATTAACCTCCGTAATGGGATTCGCAGTCATATTTACATTAGATTCCTTGACGTAACTTACACTTTTTCTTACAGGGAGGACTAGAGACATGGGAGACATCTGTAGTCTCTTGTCATTCTTCCTACAGAAACAAATCTTAATTACGAAAACTTTTCCTTCTGTAACCAATAATTGCTTTGCTGGAAGGCCAAGGAAAGGAGAATGCAGAAGCTTCCATGTCTCTTGTTCTTCCTACAAATATAAATTTGGGTTACGAGAGGGAATTGACCGTAAATATGTTTCTGGGGAAAAGTTTTTAGTGCATGGTGTTGGGTGACCCTCCAACTACTGGCTGCATTTTCCCGCTGTCTCTGTCATAACCATGTTTTCCATCTTAAGCCTTACTTTATCTTCTGCATTATGTACATCTGATTAATATCGATGCAGTTAGCATCAGGAACATATAAGAGGATTAATAAAGTGCAATACGCAAAATAAATCGTCGAGAATGAGGAGTTACGAAATCGCCGAACCCAGCAAGAAATACAGACCTATGTTTGTAGATTCGATCCCTTAACTTCCAACTAGGTTTCTCCAACAACAGTCGGTGGTCTTGTAGACTGGTTCTGTGTTCCACCACCCTGCTTCTTTCTTATTGCTCATTATCCCATGCCCGACTCTTACATGTCATTCTGCCCATCCGAATGTGTCTCGTTACCCCCAGAAACCTTGGATCTACCCCGACGGAGTAATATACCCCTTATCGCCGACCCTTGCCTTACTTTAAAGCATGTTATCCCCAGTGGGTATTTTACGAGCATACTGCGTGGTCATTCGGTATTCATCGTACAGCATGACAAGCGGTATACTGTAGGAAAACATTAAAAAGGTGAACTATGGAGTTCACGAATTCGTGCATGGAACTCTTACTTTGGCAAGATAGGCCTATACATCAGTGCAAATTATGCTATGAAACAGAATACTTCAGTTTTACTAATGTATTATAATAATGTGTCCGAGTGTTTAAAAAAAAAAAAATGTCTGGCATCTAGATAAAGAATAATAGCTTATATGACGATTGTTCTTTTTTTTGTTTTTTTTTTTTGAGTGTGTGCAAACCGCAAGGCAAGTAAGTGGGCGGTGAAACAGGAGTGTCCAGTGATGCACAACGGTGTACTGTGGTGCAGCAACATAGGAATGTCCAGTGATGCACAATGGTGTACTGTGGTGCAGTGAAACAGAAGCGTCCAGTGATGCACAATGGTGTGCTGTGATGCTGCAAAGGTTAATATAGCTCTTGGACTAGGCATCGCGGTGTGCCATTTTCACTTGGCACATCTGACGTCACACAGGTGATCTAAGCCGCAATTGCGTCCTGTCATTTGAGCGGTCACCACCTGTCTCAACCTCCGGCTTCCTGGTGCGTGAGTGACGAAGAAATATCTTGACTGGCCAGCTTGGCAGCACAAATATGCTGCTATAGGTTTCTGAATTGAGTTATTAAGCTTAGCGTATATTTCTTTTAATTTTTTGTCGATGGGTAAGGAAAAATTATCGACTTTTCAACTGGCACGAAAAGAGAATAGCATATGAATAAAAATATCTAACTCAAGATTTTATTTTTATCTCCGTAAGTGATCATTAACCTGACATTAGCCAAAGATGTGACTGGTCTTTAGGAAAGCATCAGCACGAAAAATCTCATAATAGCATCTAAATAATTAGTCTATAGGTAATTATAGTTCAGGTAAATACCTAGCCAGTTACAAACAACAGGATTATTCACAACTGCCTAAGCTTGTTATGTCCAAGACTGCTGTAGTAACCCGGGGGTCATTTTTGGATGCCAGCACTTTCTATGAAGATCGTGTTGAGTTACTGAAAGCTTTGTTAAGTATTGCAGATCACCTAAGCAATCCAGAGCTGGGATCAGTAATAGAATGTATGCAGCTGATCCAGCTATACTAGGCTGGCAGAGGACACTGGCTGACTTCCAAAAGGCGCTATTAGAGCAATCCGAGTAACAAAGTAGCGTTTGATAATTTCGGTGTAACTGCGCAGTACCTGACTGAACTACGTCAGGTAAGAAAATTGCACTGGGATAACTTCCACTGGAAGGACCAAGTCCCACCAGGGAGTGTGGTACTGTACCATGTAAACACATTAAGTGGAAAAAATAAGCGCAAGGACTGGGTTCCACACACTGGGGACAAGTAATCTTCAATGGACTCACTGACTCTATTTCTTCTACAAAAGAAGAACTATATTCTATAAGAGTAGAAGAGGGGCTTGATTGTGTAATATTGTATTTTTATCTAGGGTTGTTTATTTCTTTGTTGACACAAGGGAGCTGGATATGAATTCTGTCTATCTATCTATGTGTATAGCCAAACGCCATACAGGGTAATCCCGTAAGAGGTGGCCGTTTGTTTTAGTTGCTTAGCGGGGAGGGGCACTACCTCTCCGGCAATCCACTTGTCGACACGTAGGAAACACATATGGGTTAGTTACATGGTTACCACCCAGCGCTGTAAATGGTTTCCTGGCTTACAGGAAACCATTAGGCTTATCGCTCAATGTAAAACCACCTGAAAAGGAAAGAAGAGTAATAGAAAGTGACAGGAAAGATGGAAGAAAAAGAAGAAAGGAAGGCAGACAGGATAAGAATGATAAAACAGAAAAAGAATGATAAAGGTGAAGGAAGAAGTAGGTAGCATTAAATCAAGTGAGTGGATGATGGTAGCCACCACCTACCACCTTATTGCCTAACACTCCCACAGACTGTGATGTAGTCAATATATGTCTATCGAACATCCGCTGTACTGAAAGCACATATCATAATAAAGTCCATTCACGTGGATTCCTTCCCATGTTGAGATACCCTTCAATGAAATGGTTGGCTATTTAGCCCATAAAGCTCTGCTTCTGGATTCTCCTAATATTAATGCTGAATATAGCTACACTTACGTGAAGAGTACGATCAGCTGTCTTTTAGTCATGATATTATTAGTAAGCTTCATTCCAGCACGGAAAATGGTAGTACTAGCTCTCCTCACTATGTGAACGTGTCACAGAATACTCAAGCAAAGCTGTAATTAAACGAATTAATTTTCCTAAGTACTGTACTCAAATAACTTTTCTGATTACCGACTTTTTAGAAAGTATGTATTTCTTCCCTTACTCTAACCTATGCATGGTTTTCAAATGCTTTTACTCAAATATATTTTAAAAAATAATAAAAAAAAGAACTCTTTAAATTAAACACTGGAAACTCACTTTAGCTACTGATCAGTGACACAGCATAGAAGAATGAAAAACATGGATGCTTACCTGGACCAGTCACGTAAGCTTCGTCTCGGTCGCCATGCTTCCTTCCCACTATGCTGGCGCCAACACATCGATCTCTTACGATTCATCATCCTTTCAGTGTCTTTATTTCTTTCTGAGGATGGGGGACGGTATGAGCTAGACAGCAAGGAAAGCAGAATAATACAAGGGGGAGGGGGATCTAATAAATAGCATCCCCAATGAAATGGGCCATACATTCATTCACTCGCCGTTCAAACCCCTGGCATCCTGATTCCACCTCACAGACATAACAATCGGGATATTGTTTGTTCATATTTAATGATCTCGTTCACACTGCCTATGACAAAGTTAGTCCAACAACAAACTCATTCTCGTCTGATCCCTCACGCATCGACCTCCATACTTCCTCAAACATTCTTTCGCCAAATTCATCCATTTTCTTCTTTGGCCACCAGCCCTCCTCCCACCTCAAACTCATTCACAGATATCCTTTTCACCACTCTAATTACAACTCTCCTCAAATGGCCATAGTTTACCATTTAAGCACTCCCCCTTCAGCCCTTTTGTCAACAGACTTCCTTACTACACATCTTTCACGAATCGCATTATTCCTTGTCTTGTCCACTGTAACTTATGCACTGCATCTGCATTCCTCAATAACCTTATTTTCACTGCGCTTAATCTTGGCTTTTTGCTCTCCTGTCACATCAGATTTCACACGCAACCTTCTATATAAAGCACAGTCGCAGCCTTCTTTCACTGTTCTAACTAAACAGCGCTCATCCAAGCTTTCATATCAAATGTTTTATGTGCTTACGTGAACGTTTGTAAATTTCTTTTTGATGAGGTCGAAACCACAAAGTTTTATTAAGAACCGGATATTTTATTCATTTTTTGTTAGTAATAAGCATGTTTTTTTTCTTTTAAGTTACCAAACAATGAGCTCTTTAAGCAAACCTCTAGCATTTGTGAATTTTAGCAGCAGCTGTTGTTATGGACACGAGCGTTGCCATGGCGACGGCTTGGCTTTGTCAACAGAGATTGCCTTTGTTGTAACACAAATGTGTTTCCTCAGGGATATCAACATAATAAGTACCTATTAGGTGTTGATGTATCGAAGAATGCCTTTTCAAGATCGTGATTTAGAATGCATGGGAAAATGACAATGACAAAGACTAGACAGAGCTAGGTTAAGGGAACTACGATACCGAGTCTTCGGGATTTCAGATGCTGAGCAGAATTCTTTCTGTTGAAGTGTGGAAGCATGTTCTATTTGCTTCTGCCTGGAGGCAACAGGCATTCAATGGTAAGAAACCATAAACTTTGGGAATTAATGATTTGTAATTTGGATAGGCAAGTTTTCAATGCTCAATAATTTCAGTAGCAAATCAGTAGCTGCAGTTGGTAAGAATGTTCCACGGGTATGATCATATACTTGTCCACAATATGAACTTACATAGATAAATGTACAGGTTAGTTTAAGCAGCAGATAGACCTTACCAACTGACTTGTTCTTCTAGTTGGTTTTCCATAGTTTTCTGGTGGTAAACAACTGTTTCATGGTAATTTTGATTCCTTGTTACTGTTACCCTTGTTTTATTTTCTCAGTGTTGTTTCTTCTTGGGCATAATGGCTGAGAATAACTAATAGCTGCTAAAAGCTACCAAAATTCATTTACTTTTCCATACCAGTAAGCCTCGTTAAGTTGCCCCTGGTTAGGTTTGGTTCAAGAATTGCATACACTCTAGGTTTGGTCACACCTGCAATAGGCCTGGAGTGAATGATATTTCCTAATGCTTCAAAACTATATTACCCACATCATTACTAAATGAACACCCAAGACCATTCCACTGTCTCTCAAGACATGTAAGAGACATAACCGGATATCTATCTATCTGTCTACCTATTGCCAGACACCATTATCCTGTAAGGGGAGGCCATTTGACTTTTGAGTTCCTGGTTTTATGGGCATGGGCACTAACCCTCCACCAACCCACTTGCTGACACGTAGGGAGCACGTATGGGTTCGTTATATGGTTACCACCCAGCGTTGTAAATGGTTTCTTGGCTTACAGGAAACCATTTGGCTTGTCACTCAATGTAAAGCCACCTGTAACCGGATATAATGTGGAAAAATAAAAGAAGAGGCTGGACAACTTTCCGAATGGGCACTGGATGAACCTTCCATTTCATAGAGTCCCAGGTTCTGGGGAGCAGAAACAAACTCTATATTGTACCAGCTTAGCTATATGTAGTAAAAACAGGGACATACACTTTGGAGGCAGTGGACTTCCAAGGTGCCTGCGGTGAGAACACCACAGTACTGCACCAGGTTGACCAGATGAACAAGGCTAAGTTAGGCCTACATCCAGTTAGTGGTTAGGTTAAGTAAGGTTAGGCCACATTTGATAGGCTGTTAGGTTAGGTTAGGTTATATTGTTTCATTAGGTTAGATTAGTTTACATCAGGTTATGTACCGGTATGGCAAGGTTATGAATATGCAAGGTTGGACTACTAACAAATTTTTTTTAGAGATTTGAGTAGGTTTTAGTAAGTCTGCCATTACATTTGAGAAACGCACATCAGGAAATTGGAGTAGATACAGATAAAAACAACAAGATAACAAAAACAATAGGAAATAATCATTTACCATCATAATTTTTTTTTAATGGTTGGTGGGGATGCTCATCATCCACTCACTTGATGTAGTGCTGCTCACAGGTGTCTGCCCTTTCCTCTCCTCCATCCTTCTTTCCTCTCATCCTCTTCAGTCTTTCTTTCCTTCATTCTTTCCTCGTCCTTCTGCCTACGGGTGACTTTATACTCCTTCTTCTGTCTTTCTCTCCTTCGTTCTTTCCTGTTCCTTCTGCCGGAGGGTGACTACACTGAGTGACAAGCCAAATAGTTTCCTGTACACCATGAAACCATTTACTACACTGGGTGGTAACCATATAACCAAATTTTGGCACCTGGTGTTTTAGTGGGTAATTATGGCACTCCAATCAGATTGAGCCGGTGAAGATTTATATCCACGGGGTGGTTGGGGTTTATTGCTCACGTAATGCCACTCAGGGATGAGTGCGGCTGGTCACTTTCATGTTAAATGTCAGGACCAACTTGCCTAGCCCTGAACTCCTATGCTCCTCGTGAGAAACGTAGGATTGGATGATGATGATGATTTAAATATAGAGAAGAACTAGGGAAAACTGCATTGGTAACGTATTTCTTTTACTTAAACTGGAGCATATTCTTACCAATAGCTCTCTATTTAAGCATAAAGGTATAATATTATATTCATATTATATGTTTGTAGGGAACGTGAAGGTGGATGGGATAGTTGGTGAGTGGGGTGTGCCTGCTGAGATAGATGAGAATGGCAGTGCGTTAGTGGACATTTGTGCTGGGAGGGGGTTGGTGATAGCCAATACCATCTTCAGGCACAAAATGATCCACAGGTATACATGGCGAGTGATGAGAAGGGTGGGTGGTGAACTGAATGAAAGGAAGGCAATGATTGATTATGTGTGTGTGGATGAAAGGATGCGAAGATGTGTAATGGATGCAAGAGCTTATAGAGGTTGGAGGAGTGGACTTTCTGACCACTACTTGGTGGTGGCCAGAATCAAGATACAAATAAGATGGAGTAATAGAAGAAGGGAAGGACGGGAAGAAGGATACTTGCAAGGAGAGTGGAAAGGTTACAAGGGGATGAGAAAAAGGCAGAATATAAGAGAGAAGTGGAGGAACGATTGGGCAAATATGAATTGGAGCAGATGGGGGACGTGGAAGGTGTGTGCAGGATATTCACAGAAGAAATATGTGCAGCATGTGATGTGGTGTGTGGGATGAAGAGAAGACGAAGGGGGGTGCAAGGAACAGCATGGTGGAATGAAGAGGTGAGACAGGCTGTGGCACAAAAGAAGAAAGCATACAATGAATGGATGAGAAATAGGGGCGTGGAAGAAGTTGAGAGGCGGAAGAGAGAGTTATATGTAGAAAGAAAGAGAAAGGTGAAAAGAGTAGTAAGAAAAAGAAGAGAGTGGATGAGGAATTTGGAAGGAATTTGAGTGTAAAGTGGAGGGACTGTAAGAAAGAGGTGAAGAGAGTAAGACAGGGTGGAAGTGAAGTTAGCAGGGGAGTGAAAGATAAAAATGGTAGATTACTAGTGGAGAAGAGAGAAAAAGTGAGCAGATGGAGAGAACATTTTAAGGAATTGTTAAGCATAGAGGATGGAAATAATGTGAGCCTCGTTCCCTTACGGGGTGGCCACAAACAAATCGCCTCCATGTCGCCCTGTCCCCCACAATTTCACTGCCCTGCTCCCAACTCACACCCCTCTCTCTCATATACCTCTCCACACCATCCCTCCATCTCATCCTCGGTCTCCCCCTCCCTCTCCCCCCCTCCACCTTACTCACATACACTCTCCTCATCAGTCTCTCACCTTCCATCCTCTCCAAATGGCCAAACCACCTCAGTGTGTTCCTCCTAATGCTTCCTATCACATCCACATCCACATCACAACGGTCCTTTATATCCTCATCTGTCAGTCTGTCTCTCCATGTGACCCCACAGGCACCTCTTAAATAACTCATTTCCACTGCTGTCACTCTTGACTTGTGTCCTTCCAACAACGTCCAAGCTTCGCTTCCATACGTTAGAGTTGGTATCACGATACTGTCGTGTAGTAACTTTTTCACTTCCATGCTCACTTCCCTGTTTATCATTGCTTTCAAAATAAAAAAATAAGAAATATATACTGGTCAGTAAGTGCATATCTCTTAATAACAAGAGTAGATAGACATTAAAGCTGTGTCTTACAGAGATCAGTGGGTATGGGAAAGGGATCCTTTCATGATGCTGATCCTTTATTAAGCTTAAATATTGAGGTACATCAAGCTCTTATAATGTTCTCATGTTTTTATAATGTTGCAGTATGGTAAATAATCTTATCTATATAGATTGTATGTTAAGCCAAATCAAGTAAGAAAATAGCATTCAATATTATTACATAAATGAAATAAGATGGCATTGCTGAACTCTGTCTTCACAAAGCCATTATTATTCTTATCATAAAATTTCCACATGCATTAGTAGCATGCATTCCATGTACTGTGCTGTTAATATTCCTAAAACATTTTCAGATCTGACTGAGTGTTTTAACTAGCAATGATGGAAGATGTAAATGCTGAGTGCAAGAAATTTTGTGCAGACTGGACCAGCTTCCATAAAGTGACCCAGGTGCTAGTGAAAGCCATCCGCCGGATCCATCATGGCGTGAGAGAGGAGCACACACGACTAGGAGGTGGAGGCAAGACCTCAGGAGTTCGTTCAAAAGTGTTAGCCAGACATGAAGCTGCTTATAAAAAAGTTATTCTGGGACTTAGTGATTATGCTGCCAATTTTTTGGAAATGGAGGAACAATATAGAGGACTTTTAAAAAACTGTGATAAATTTAGCAAGACTGAATTTAGCAGAGTAACTGAAAAGCGTACTCAAATCGAAGTGCAACGTGACACAATATTGTACTCAGTTGAGAGTATGATTAAAGCTCAATTAAAGATTCTTGCAGGAAACTTTAGTGACAGGTCTAAAGGACTTTCAGATGCAGGAATCTTTGAAGTAATAGCAGCATATAATGAAACTCTTGTAAAACTAAAAAATGTCATGCCAAAAAAAGAGTGTGATGATGATGATGAGGATGAAGATAGTGAAACAATTTACAGAACTTTGATGCCAGACTGTTTACTTCCGCCACTGTCATGCCTGAAGCAGATGACGGCCTCAAAAATTTTGCAAATTGTTGGGAAGGAGAGGGCTCCATATGTAACTAAGTGTATTGCAGATACTTTAATGCAAGAATTCAGAGTTCCTGTTGAAAATGGAACACCTCTGCCATGGAAACCAATAACTTTTTGTGGAAAGCCAACTGTTATTACTGGTGATATTTTTGAAGATGCAATTGCCAAGGAGGAAGATGAAAATAAGATAAACCAGCAGAAACTTGACTTAGCATTACGTATGGAGTTTGGTGAAGATTTTCCCGGAACAGCCTACCTTCCAGCTAATGACAGTGGTGAAGGGGTGACTCCTGTGTGCTGCTCCCAGGTGGACTCTCTCATCTCTACAAACACTGAGCTTCTGAATCTCTTGGTGGAGAAGTTTACAAAGACCAGTGGTGTATTAGGTAATGTCATTTCTCACATTGTTGAATGTAAATTTATTTATAACAAATAATATGCACTGCACTTGATATAAAGCATGTACAGTTCAGTATTGCAATGTAGTATGTTATGAAATATTTTTTTGTTATTGGTTGATCACTGTCATCTCCAAAGGTGGGAGGTTTAATATGTAAATCTCCTCAGCCATCACAGCATACATGTGAGAAAAGGCAGTTTGTTTTGACAAAATTGTGTGGCTTTCCCATAATGAAATACAAAAGATAGCTATCCTGTTATTGAAGGCTTTAATGCATAAGAAAGGGAGGTATGAAGGTAAAAAAAAAAAAAAAAAAAAAAAAAAGGTGGGAAATGGAGCCACGGTTTAGAAGGCTTGAATAATATTTGAATTACTGTACTGTTCATTTCATTTGGTGCTCTGTTGATAATTCTTCTGCTATTTTGATTGCCCTTTCATTGTTTCTGAATACTGATGACTTCATTTTTTGGTGGCAGCTGGTCACAGGATGATGATAATGATGATGATAATGATGATGATGATGATGATGATGATAGTAATGATGATTACTGCACTGCAATGATGTTCTGTTCTTAAACCAACTTTATTTGTCATTACCAATACATTATAAAGAAAGAAAAAATCCCAGGGCTAGACTTTTTCAATTACTCCAAATGGATCTTCATTGAATATTATGTTCCATATGCCCCCTGTATGGGGCTGGCTCTCTGAACAACAGCACATCCTAGTCATAAAGGGAGAGATACTTGTCTGTTCATTAATATATAAACAGTGTCAGTAGCCTAATAACTGTATTTTTACAGTGAAAGGAATGGTCAAGCAGAGCAAGTCAGGAGAGAAACGCCTGAGTAAAGCTGCAAGAACACGAATTGAAAGCTACTATGTTGAACGGGTGTGGGGAGAGGGATCAGAGTTTGTGGAAGAATTGGTGTTGTGGATTCCACCCCTTGCGAGACCACCCCCTTTCCCTCCCCCTGCCCTCTTCACTCCACATACTCTCTTTCAGATCCTGTCTACTTTCCAGCTCTACTGCAACAGAGGTTAGTTTTTTTTTATTTTTTTTTTTTTTATTTTTTTTTTTTTAATGGTTCATGGAAGTGTTGTCAGGTCCTTTGATCCTTTCAGTTACTTCATTATATACTGTACTGTAATACAGTCAAATCATTACTTATGCAAGTTTTAGACAGACATATTCATAATACTGGTAGTATGGCCAGGTAATTTATATTGTCTTTCTACTTTCTGCTCTTCCTGAAAGTACTCTACACACTGTGTGTAGTGCCACACATTAAAATTTAGTAGGGAAAGTGCCTCCTGTCCAGTGCATGAAAGACATTATGGGAGAGCAATATTATTTGACTGGAAGATAGTATTTTTATTTTATTATTTATCAGTAGATCATGTACCAGTACCTTAGTAATGCCGTTGAATTTTTTCTTTCATTTTTCCATGTGGTGCCAATATTCCATTCACATGGTGTCTTTATTTTGATCATGTCATTTACTCACTCATCTTCACATGTCTGATTCTCTTGCTGCCAGTCTTATTTGTGCTGGAGTGGCAGTGATGGCCTGAGGAGTTTGTGATGGGTCAGGGGTAACCATACTTTTGAGCAACTACTGTAGCTCCATGTTACTATCATATTTGGACAGCTAATGAGGATTTTTTTAAATGACCAAAAATGTCTTAACTGTGCAAGGGATATTTATCCTTGTTTACAAAGGAATAACAAGAAACTAAAACATTTAATTTTTTCTATAGACTCTGGGGCAGCATATTTCAAGCTTTCACCCACTGTACTCATTTTTAGCAATATTTTTTACAGATTTTTTTACACATTGCTTAGTTTCTCTTAGTATTTCACAAAGCAGTCAATATTGATATTACCTCACATTCCCAAAAGAAACTGATTTTTTTTATATTCCCTTAAAGTCATAAAATGCACAATGAGGCTGGATAGTGAGGAAATGGAAAATGTGAGTGCATTTAAATACTGTACTGGGGTAGTGTAATGAGTAAGGATGGAAGTTTGGAGGGTCAAGTGCTTGAAAGGGTACGATGGAGAAGAAAGGTTGCTGGTTCATTGAAAGCAGTGATAAGAAATAGGGAAGTACGCATGGAAGTAAAAATGCTACTGGATGATAGTATTGTGACACGCATTCTAACATGTGGAAGTGAAAATATTGTGACACGCATTCTAACATGTGGAAGTGAAACTTGGACCTTGTTGGAAGGACACAAGTCAAGAGTGGGAGAAGTGAAAATGAGTTATTTGACAAAAGCATGTGGAGTTACATGGAGAGACAGACTGACAAATGAGGAAGTGAAGAAGCATCATGGTGTGGATGTGGATGTAATAGAAAGCATTAAGAGAAATACTTTGGGATGGATTGGCCATGTGGAGTGCAAGATTAATGAGGAGAATTATGTGAGTGAGGTGGAGGGGGTAAGAGGGAGGAAGAGACTGAGGATGAAATGGAGGATTGGAATGGAGAGGTGTATGAGAGAGGGGGTGTAAGTTGGGATGATGGCATCGAAATGGCACAAGAACAGGGCGACAAGGAGGTGATTTATTTTTGGCCATCCCTTATGTCATTAGGGCATCTGGCTATAGATAGATAGCTAGATAAATTAATGGGTAGTGCGCCACTAACCACATGGGAAAGTACTAAGCTATGGTGAGTACAGTATACAGTACAGTAACTATATTTTACTGTAAAATACTCTACTCTTTATCAGAGAAACTCTATTTTGGGTTGTTTTTTATGTTTGAATAGTTGAATAGGGTTTTTAAAGGGGTTATGTTCCTCATAGAAGGGCTAGGGGTTAGTATTCCATTATCTGAAAAAAATGCATTATCCAACATAACTTTGGCTGAATTATGATGGATAATCAGGAGATTGCATTTTTTTTTTTTTTTTTTTTTAATATGCAAGATGACATGGTGTTATGGCTAAAGTATCTTTGATACTTTTTTGTTGTGATTTTCCATGGTGTCAAAATCATAGGTTAAGTTGTGACAGTTCATTCATCCATCCGTCATCCAATGCTACATTGCCCCTTTCCTGGTGACAACTCTGAGAGATGCGTGGAACCACTGTCTGACTCATTTCTTCTTCATTACTGCAACATTCGCGGCCTTTCCTCTAACTTTCTCTCTGTCGAACACCACCTCTCCCCCTCTAAACCTCACCTTCTCTTCTTGACAGAGACTCAGCTGTCTGAGCCAACTGACAGCAAACCCTTTTCTGTTTCCTCCTACTTTCTCTATACTCATTTCAAAGCCAAAGGTGGCTGTTGTGTATGTGTATGCAACAACCTATCTTGCTCTCGTGTTCCTGAACTTGATTCTTCTGAATTCTCTACGCTCTCGCTTCGGCTATCCTGTCATTCTCTGACTAAATATATCTGTGCTGTTTACTTATCTCCTAATTCTACTGACTATCAAAAGTTCTTCCACTATCTTCTATGATGGAACACATTCTGTCCATTTCTCCTTTCTCTGAAATCTCCATTCTAGGAGATTTCAATGTTCACCACCACCTTTGGCTCTCCTCTCCTTTCACTGATCCACCTGGTGAACAAGCCTACATCTTTTCTATCCATAATGACCTAGAGCAGCTTGTACAGCACCCTACCCGTATCCCTGACCGCCTTGGAGAGAGCTCCAACATACTTGACCTCTTCCTTACGACTAATCCTTCTGCTTACACTGTTAATATTTCCTTTCTGTTGGGCTCCTCCTATCACAACCTTATTACCTTAACCTGTCCTATCGCTCCGGTACGGCCTGCAGACCCTCCAAAGAAACATCGTCTGTGGCACTTTGGGACTGCGGATTGGGAGGCCCTCAGGCAGTACTTCTTCGATTTTCCATGGAATGATTATTGCTTCCATGGCCAGGAGCCATCTGAGTGTGCCTTGCACATTACAGAGGTTATTCTGTCAGGCATGGAAGCATACATTCCCTTCTCATATCCTCTGACTAATGCAAAAAAGCTCTGGTTTAATCATGCATGTTCTAATGCTGTCTGCAACAAGGAGACGGCTTATAAAAGGTACCGGAGCCAACCCACCCCTGAATCACTTCTTGTTTATGTTTCTGCCCGGAATCATGCTAAGGCTGTTCTTCACTCTGCTAAAAATAATTTCATCTGTACTAAATGCTCTCAACTCTCCAACTCGAATTCTTCCTGCTCCTTCTGGCACCTTGCCAAAAACCTTTCTAACAACTTTACCTGATCATCCTTCCCTCCTCTTTTCTATTCTGATGGCTCTGTAGCTATTTCTTCTACTGATAAAGCAGATCTCTTCGCTCAGACTTTCTCCTCCAAGTCCACCTTAGTCGATTCCAGTGCTGTTCTTCCATCACTTCCCCCCTCAGACTTCCTCATGGCTGACATTAAAATTTCTTCAGCTGATGTATTTTCTGCCATCACTGGCCTCAATACTAACAAGGCATATGGGCCTGATGGAGTCCCTCCTGTTGTCCTCAAGAACTGTGCTTCAGTGCTTACACTCTGCCTAGGTAAACTCTTTCACCTTTGTCTATCTACTTGTACCTTTCCTTCTGGCTGGAAGAGTTTGCTCTCATTCAACCAGTCCCAAAGAAGGGTGACTATTCCCAACCCTCAAACTATCGTCCAATTGCTTTAACATCCTTTGTCTCAGAAGTTTTCGAGTCAGTTCTTAACAGAAAAATTTTAAAGCATCTTTCCTATCATAACCTTCTTTCTGATCGTCAGTATGGTTTCTGTCAGGGGCACTCCACTGGTGATCTTCTCACCAACCTTTCAGACTCCTGGTCATCCTCCTTTTGGGACTTTGGTGAAAGCTTTGCCATTGCACTTGACATCTCTAAGGCTTTCGATCGAGTCTGGCATAAATCTTTAATTCCAAACTACCCTCTTATGGTTTCTATCCTTCTATCTGTGCATTCATTTATAGCTTTCTTTCTGGTCGTTCTATAGCCGCTGTTGTAGATGGCCATCGATCTTCTCTTAGATCTATCAACAGTGGTGTTCCTCAGGGCTCTGTCCTGTCACCAACTCTATTCCTTTTATTCATCAATGACCTTCTAAGCTGTACAATTAACCCTATCCACTCGTACGCTGATGATTCCAGCCTTCACCTTTCCATTCGGCTCCCGCAACATCCATCTCAGCAGTTACATCAACAAACAAGGGATGAGGCTATGGCACACCTAATGTCTGACATGGCTCGTATCTTTGACTGGGGTAAAAATAATCTAGTTGTTTTTAATGCATCAAAAACTCAGTTTTTGCACCTATCAATCCGACACAATCTTCCAAAAGAGTACCCACTAATGTTTAATAATACTCAGCTTAATCCTTGAACATGCTTGGGGTTTCATTCACTCAGGACTTATCTTGGAAAGATCATATTGCATGTCTTGTAAAATCTGCTTCCAAGAGATTAGGTGTGCTAAGCTGACTCCACCCCTTCTTTACCCCTGCACAATTGTTGACTTTACACACAGGTTTTATTCGTCCCCATTTAGAATACAACTCTCATGTGTGGGGAGGCTTCCCACATACAGCTCTTCTCAATAGGGTGGAGTCAAAGGCTTTTCGTCTCATCAACTCTCCTCCTCTTACTGGCTTCCTTCAACCTCTGTCTCTTCGTCGCACTGTTGCATCTATATCTCTTTTCTATCGTTTCTTCCATGGTCACTGCTCCTCTGAACTGTCTGCTTACATCCCTCCACCTCTACGATGGGTGCATAGCACCCGTCTAGCAACAAACTCTCATCCCTTTTCTGTCCAGCTCTCTAATGCAAGAGTTAACCGTTACTCTCAGTCCTTCATTTATGCAATAGGTCAAATCTGGAACTGTCTCCCTCTGTCTGTATTTCCTACTTCCTGTGATCCCCAGTTTTTCAAACGTAGCGTGTGCAGGCATCTCGAAATGAACGGATCTTGATTTTGGCTCTTTTTTTGTATTGTTTTTGTTTTTTCTTAAGAGGGAACGGTTTGTGGGCTCCGGCCTTTGGTTCCTTCTTTCTTGCATAAAAAAAAAAAAAAAATTATTGTCTAATTATGCTTATTGATAACATGCCATGAAACTAGTTACATAGTACTTAATGCATTGTAGTTTGTCATTACAATAAAATTTTATTACATATTTTTCAGCACTGATTCCTGAATCGTGTTATGCAAGCTGTGAGGGTGTGGTAGATGAGTGCCGTCATTTGGCTACATCATCGTATGTGGACCGAGGTTTGGTGCGTGGTATTGGGGCCTATGCTAACCCCAGCCCTGCACCTTTCCAGTTGCCAGATGGAAACTACTCTACCATGGGTGGTAAGGCAGTGTATAGGGTATGATTTAATTGTTCTGTGTGTTTATCAGCTGTGAGAGACAGTAGGGAAAACCTCATTTACCTTCCATTTATCCCCTGCATACCATAAGGAAGACCATAATAAGAAGAGAGATAATGACTGACTTATTTCTTAAGAAGGAAGTGCTGTGTTGTACAGTGCATATGCCTGTTAATGTAATTCTTATTTGCATGGTACAACCTCATAGGGACAATTGCTTTACCTGGGGTCAGCGGGTCTGCCAGATCAGATGGACCAGAGTTGAGAAACAGTAACACCAGCAACCACAATATCATTTCGAAGACATTCATGTAACAAAATTTTCCTAAAAATTTATTTGAACATTATGATGTTGTCATACACTGACTTTGTACAGTACCTGTACTGAATTGAGTACTACGGCATTACAGAGTTTATACCTTGCATCCAACTTTGGTCACAGGCCTGGCAGGACATTTGTAAGGTCAGTGAACTTCCCACAGGACAGCAGATGGTGTTACGAACTTTCACGTACTACAAATTAGACTTTAATACCCTCCATCTCCATTATGGATATTGTAGTTGTTGTCATTGTTGTTGATGTTGTTGTTGCTCATCCCCAGTCATGCCTGGTCCACCAGACCCACTGATTGCAGGTAAGCAACTGCCCCTGTGGGGTTGTCCCATAGGTTTCCTACTCTCTTGCTGTGTCTGCATCTTAGTGTGACATATGTTATGCAGTGCTCCATAATGTGGATTATGTTGTGTGGTCATTTTCTAGAAGTGGAGTACCTATCATCTGTGATTCCATCCAGCCCAGATCTAAGCTGGTAGCTAAGGAGCACGGGTGATGTCCTGATGAAAGCCTAGCTAGGTGAACTCAGTTAACTCTGGTTAAGGATACCTCTGAGGGTGGATCTGGGAAGGAAGAGCTTGTTGTATAGTATTCTGAAAGAGTTTTTGTTTATTTTATTTTATTTTATTATTACTGTATTATTTTTTTTTTGATGTGTATGAAATAGGTATGGAGTTTTTATCATTCTATGTGCTGGAGTGTCTGGAGGATGGATGTTGTTGAAGAGGGTCTCGTAATGTTTGTGTTGTAATTGTGATCTGTTTAGTTGTGTTGTGTGGCTCAGTCATAGAATGACAGAGGCATTGCTTAGTAGAGGCTGCTGAGTAGAATTATGTACCTTTCATGTCAGAATATTCTCTAACAGGGAGGTCTTTGATTTCAAACTGTAATTGAACTGTGAAGGTGTTATTGGTGCAGCCTGTGATGATGCACAGGCCACTGTTCTGTATGGTGTGCAGGATGTTGTAGTAGGTGTCAGATTGGATGGTGACCCATGCTGGGAGGCATAGAACATCACTGATCTAACATACTTTTAGCAGAATAGGGAGTTTGTTTTCCAAAGTCTGTTCCTGTAATTGCCCCTAGTGCATTGAATTGTGGTGTGCACAGCCTCATGATGTCTTGTACTGCATGTGGTCCTTCAAGATGAAGCCTGTGTCATATGTCACTCCAAGGTTCTTATTGAAGGGGGTACATGGCATAGGTACATTATACCCCTGGGGGTAGGGTTTTTTTTCAAGAATGCTCCCCCAGTATCCCTGCTTGTCGTAAAAGGCAACTAAAAGGGTTGGCGGAGGGTTAGTGCCCCTCCCTGGAAAACAACTAACTAAATAAACAAACAAGAAGCCTCGGACAAGGACTGATCAAACGATGACGACCCAGGACCGGACAAAGGACTTGGTAATGGCTAAGTGGAATGTAAGAGGAGCAAATGATGAGGTGAAAGAGAGAGAGATTGTCCAGGTGCTTGAGGGTGCAAAAGTGGATGTATGTGGAATGACTGAAACAAAATGGAGAGGAGAAAGTGTGAAAGAATGGGAGTATGGATGGGGTATATGTGCAGAAGTAGGTGAGAATGAGAGGGCAAAGGAAGGAGTATGTATAGTTGTGAGTAAAAGATGGAAGAAGAGCATAAGACAGTGTGGATCAGTTGGGTTCGTTTATGGCTCAGCTTTCATCATGTAAGTAGTACTCAAACACTGGGCATTGTGGAATGTAACTTGCAGTTTTTGGGTTATAACTGCTGGAGCCATGTGATGGTGTCTTTTGTGTGTGTGTGTGTGTGTGTGTGTGTGTGTGTGTGTGTGTGTAATTCACCGGGTCGGTCAGGATCACTTGATGGTCGTGATGGTCAGCTTTTACCCTCCCGGAAGGGAGCTGAGAGCTCATATAGTCCAATCGAAGGGCAAGGCTGTGACCTTCACACACGCACACACCCGTCCCCTTGCTCAAGGGGGACAGTAACCACCCACTTTGTCAGTGAAACTTTTCGCAACCTGAGCGAGGCGCGAACTCCCGTCCACCAGTTGGCAAGCAGGAACGTTACCACTGCACCAGCGAGCGGTGTGTGTGTGTGTGTGTGTGTGTGTGTGTGTGTGTGTGTGTGTGTGTGTGAAGGGAATTGTGTTGAGTAAGTTGCATTGTTTTATGATGCAAACAATCTGGTGTACAGTTTTAGTTGTAGTGTTGTCGGTTGCCTGTTGGGAAATGGTGTTTGTCTAATGTTGTATATTCATAATCTTGTGGTGAGAATGACAGGGAAGTGGTCTGAAGGGAGTTTGGGTTCCATCCACCAGGTAGTGTTGAGTGAAAGCCTGAGAAGACAAATGCAATGTCTGGGGAAGAGAGGGAGCAACTTGGTGCATGGTGTAGGTGAATTATGAGGTGTCACCAAAAAAGTACATGTTGTTGAACTGTGTTGCAGTGTCAAGGCTTCAGCAGTTATTTTCACCGGTTGCACCAGACAGTGTTTTACTTTTAAAGTCTCCAGCATTTACAGTGGAAGGTATGTGTGTCATGAGGAGGAGAGGTTTGTATTGTGCTGATATGATGTGGGGGTTATTAAAGGGAATACAAATGTAAGAATGTTGATTTCTTGTTTGTGACCTGATTTAAGCCTGAGTGAGTGTATTTCTAATGTGGTGTCACTCTGGAAAAGTGATTTTATTGTCTGTCATATGTCTTTGTAGAGGATGAATAATGTGAATATAAGTAATGAAGATCTTCCATGACCATCAGTTCTTTCCATGCAGATGCACGAATAGTGATTGGTGTCTGGAGTTTTGCATGTGCATGTGAATTTTGTTTCATGTAAAAATCCAATGCATTTATTCTCATCACGAAGAAACTTTTCAGAATGTGGTATGTTAGTGCTGATGTGATTGGCATTTAATTGTAAGCTGTTTAGGCTGCATGTCTGATGCAGTATGCATATAGTGTGGGTCTGCATCGTAAATGCAGTGTTTGTGATGACAGTGGTTGTGTGAGTAGGGAGGTTGTTGGAGGGAGTGGGGTGAAGTGTGTGTGAAGTGAAAGAGGAATTGTTTGTGATGTGTTGTACCTGTCACATACCCACATTCTGTGGTGCTGTCTGGTATTTGTAAGTGTAGTACATGTGGTATGGATCCATTCTCTGCAAGAACAACAACAAACAGATCCATGCATTCATCTTGTGTCTTTGATGAGTACGGAGCAAACTAGGCAAATGTGTCATGTTTGGAACCTGGATTGTTCTCACTGTCTTTGGCAAGTGCGAGGAATAGGGTAACGACCACCACAGAGTCATTTCGCCCTTGTTGAAAAAATGGTACAGGGAGCAGCTGCCCTCACTTGAGAATGAGTGCCCCACCAGGCTGGACCATTCCTTCACACAGGATGCAGAGTAGGTTGGGAAAGAACAGTTTCCAGGTAGGGGGTTGCATCTGTTTCTCTCCACTCAGGGTATTGGTGCCACCTGGTGAAAGCTCCTCTCCAGTGCCTCTCCATTATGGTATGCAAAGGATAAATAATTCAGAACTGATGTAGGGACTCACTTAACTGGGATGTTATTTATAATGTGCTGATGGACCCAATGAAAGATAGTGAAAACTGTCTTAATGAAATTCAGATGTTCTTGGAATTGGCTACAATATCCAGGATTTGAATTCACAACTTATGATCACCAGTCCTTAGTCTGAAATGCTATGCCAATACTTCCCCTGATTTTTTATCCCTTTTAAAAAGGAAATGTGTCAAGTTATTATTCTGAAGACAATTTTATTACATGTATCAGTTTATGAGGTATTGGATTGAGGAATGCAAAACATAACACAGCTATTCCCATAAAAGATGTTATTGTATTTAAGAAATTAATGGAGATACTTGCTAACTCCTTCACTACATGAGATCTCTCCTCTGCTGAATAGAATAGCCTGGTGGTAATTAGAATGAAATACAAGAGATATCATATAAATGACAGGGCTAATGCCATGCAGAGTATTTTCTTTAAATACTGTATACTGATGCTGTATGTATATTTGCAGGTGATGGCATTGGGGATGCTGTTCAGCTTCTTGTTTGGGAAATTAATGAAATAGAGAGAGCAGAGGTGGAGAAAGAGCCTAAGGACTGGCCAGTTGGAGATGAGGTAGGATTTAGCATTTGTTACTCCTGTTATTGTTTCATTCCCAGAGGGGAATGGGAATGCTGGTGATAGGGAGAGCTGGAGCTCCTGTTTCACTAGCTATCTAACCATCCCCCTTTGCTGACCTTTTCAGTGTGACAGTAACATGGAGAGTAGACCAGCATACTCTCCCAAACATTTCCTCTAACTGTCTTATGCACTTTACATTTCACACAATGTATCCCACTACGTTACAGGGGTTGGCGCCAGCAAGGGCATGTGGCCAGAAAACTTTGTCCTCGCTACCTAGTGGCAGACTTCTGGGGGGAGGCATGACGGGGGTTCCGTCAGCATAGATCATGGGTCCAGGGCGAAATGGGGCTCGAGCCTGTGCTAGAGGGTACAGGGCATTGCGGTTCCCAGGCTGCCGCTTCCGGCCAATAGAGAGGGGCCCGAACCTGGGAGTAGCGCCCCAGGAGGCTGCCCTATCAGTGGATGTATAATGGCGGGATAGTTGCAGTGCCAAGGCACACTTGGAGCATATCCCTGCAGCTGTCCTGGCAGGGTGCCCCAAGGCCACTACCACAGCCACTGGTAAGCTGGTGGGCTAGGGGTCCCAGATCCATTGCCTGGACCTGAGACTGTGCAGTGAGTGGGGCCTGTGCTGTGTCTGTCCCCCTTTATTAATACTGACTATGACAAAATACAAGGATAAGTTTCAAAGCAAGCCTGAGGACAGTAAATCACTCAGAGGTATGAGGGTGGGTTCATGGAATGTGGGAAGTTTGAGGGGAAGAGAGGGGGGAAGTCATTGAGGCATTCAGTAGGAAGTGGGTGGATGTGGCGTGTTTGCAGGAAGTCTGGTACAGGGGTGGATCAGCCAGGAAGATTGTTGGGAAGGACTGTTACTATAAGTTGTTTTGGCAGGGGGGGACAGATGGATATGGGGGTGATGGTGTGATGGTTGCAGTGAAATGGATGGAATATGTTATGAATGTTATGAGAGTAAGCGATAGGATATTGGTAGTGAAAATTCTGTTCAGCAGAAAGATAACTGCAATTATATCGGCATATGCTCCACAGGCAGGATTAGATGAAGTAGAGAAAGATAGATTTTGGGATGATTTAATACATGGAGTAAGTGGTATGTGGGATGATGAGATGGTGGTTTTGGGAGGGGACTTAAATGGTCATGTAGGTAAAGCAGCACAAGGTTATGAAGGAGTACATGGGGAATGTGCATATGGTATAAGGAATGCGGAAGGGGAAAGGATACTCGAGTTTGGGGAGGCAACGGACATGATTGTGTGTAACATATATTTTAGGGAAAGAGAGAGTAGGTTAATTACGTATGAGTCTGGGGGAAATAGCAATCAGATAGATTATTTTCTGGTTAGGAAGGCTGATAGGAGGTTAGTGAGGGATGTTAAAGTTATAGGAAGTGAGGAGTGTGTGCAGCAGCACAAACTATTGATCTATGATATGGTGCTTAATGAGTGATGAAAAAGAGGACTTATGTACCTAGGAGGAAAATATGGAAGCTGGAAAACCAAGTAGTAAGGGATGCCTTCTATAGCGAGATGAGGAGAGTGGTGGCTGAACAGGAAGCCGTAGACAGAGGCGTTAATGAACAGTACAGAGCCCTCAAGAACAATCTCTTGAGAGTTACTGATGTAATATGCGGTTGGATAAGACGACCACCAAGACATAAAGTAACTTGGTGGTGGGATGAGGGTATAGAAGCTGCAGTTAAGGAGAAAAGAAGGCTTTTCCAGGAATGGAAGAAGGGTGGTAGCAAGGAGGAATACTTGGGTGCCAAGAGTAGGGCTAGAAGAGAGGTATACAGGGCGAAGTCTGAGTCACAGAGACTTTTACCTGATAACCTAAATCATTGGGAAAGGAAAAATATGTTATTTAAGACGGCAAATCAGATGAAGAGGGATAATCAGGATATTATAGGTGAGCAGTGTGTGAAGAATGATGAAGGAAGGGTAGTGATGAACAGTGAGGATATTAAGTAAGGCAGTGAAGTTGTCTTGACTTGCATCCCTAAGAAATTAACATTACTCTTACGTTTTTTCATGTGACTGAACAGGTGGGTTTACTTCTGAGGCTCGGAGGGGTGGTAATGGGAGCACTTTGCTGGCTACAACTGCATTCCACACACCTTCTCCATACTTGGAACACCGCACCTTATTACCTCCTTATACAAGCCGACTTACCCAGGTTCATTGAAGAACTCAAGTTGCTCAGGGTAAGGTTATCTACAAATTATCCAGTTTATTATTATCATGGTACAGTATTCATACTTTGATACTGGCATTATAAAAATATTCAGGCTGATATAATGGTTTGTCCATGCATACACAAATGCATTTGTACTGTTATTTTTCTGTATAATGATACCTTTATTTGATGAAAGTGATACATTAATTGTTCAAGGAAGAGTTTCACATACATGAACTTGTTTTTTTGTGCATTGTTTGAGCCAGAACATTTCAGTCAATCAGTAAATCAGTCATTACCTGTGGCACCCTATGGGATGCATAGAACCTCAAGGAACTCTCTCTCCACCAATATCTGTCTCATGCCATCTTCTTCAGGTCCCACCAGCACTCCTTCCCTGCTTCTCTTTTCATTGTCCTCAACCAGGTTTCCCTTGGCCTACCTCTGCTTGTTCTTCCTTTAGCAGTCCACTCTGGCACATCCTGTATTAAACTGCCTTCTTTTCTATATATGTGCCTCAGCCATTTCCAGCAAGATAGTCTTACATATTCATCAGCTGGTTCCACTCTTGTAATATCCCTTATTCTTTCATTTATAACTCTGTCCTGCCATTTTACCCCAAGAATCCTTCTTAATATTTTATTCTTAAATCCTAATACTTTCTGATCTGTTTCAACTGTACTGTACCATAACTCATGCCCATAAATTAAAATTGGTCTAACCATGGACTTGTATATTTTTACTTTAGTATGTACTGAAAGCATATTATCATTCTATACAGATTTCAGCATTCCAACAACTCGCCAGGCCAATCTAATCCTCTCCTATATTTCATTGTTTAATGATCCATTAGATAAGTACTGTACAGTGAGTCCTTGATAAACAAAATCTGAAGTACGAATTTTCAGTGTTACGAAAGCGATGAATATAGGACAAATTCCACAATATGAAAGTATCTGTCTCGATGATACGAAAAGCGATACGAAAGGCCAGCCAGACGCCATGTATCCCAAACGGGGTGGCCAAGGGCTTAGAGTTACTTGTTTTACAGGGAGGGGCACTAATCCTCCACCAACCCCACTTGACACGTAGGGATGCCAACAGCATCTGGTGTTCCCAGGCGGTCACCCATCCAAGTACTAACCAGACCCAACGTGCCAACAGCCATACCACGTTGAGTACACCGCTTCCCGTCCAATCAGCGAAGATACGAAAGGAAACACAAAAAATTCAAAATGGGCGCTCGCTTGCAGCAAGGAAACGAACTAACCCCTCTCAGGTAAACAATTTTTTGCGCACTTCTCAGTCGAGTCCACGGTTTCGGGACAAATTGCCGTCAGATCAGTTTGCCGTCACAACAATAACAAGACAATTCGCCACCAGGACAGTTCCCCATCATTTGTTTACATATTAGTTTATTTAGCAAGTATATTAGTTTTGAGTTGTATGAGTTATAAAGGTGATGGTGGTTTATTCTTTTTATAATAAATGTAAAATATGGCATCAAATAGTTGGTATTAACGGAAAAAAATATAAATACTGTATATATATTTTACCATTTGGTTAATGTAGTGAAGTTATAACGCAGTAGAGTACTGCAAAGGTAGTCAAAACAGTTTAAAAGCTGTTCATGCTGTCTGGACTAATGTCTGATATATCGGAAAAAGTCCGGATATCGCTTTTATTGGAATTTCACATTTTTTGGAATGGTTTGGGCCCCAATTAGTCCGTTATAGTGAGGTCTTACTGTATACGAATAATCTTCATATTATGTCTACATTTTCAGCTAATCAGTCAATCTCAACCTACTGCATCCAAAAATTACAATAAAAATTACTGAAAACAGCTATGGCAGACGCCAGATTATAATTCAAAGTTGACTACAGCAAGGCAGAAACAAGTTAATTATTGACTACATGTGCATATTATAAGTAATATCCAAAGCCTACGCTGTTGAATGAACATAGACCTTGATAGTTCCCCAGGAAATTAGTTATTATAGCATTAGTCAATTAATATTAAGTATATTTATAGAATGACAGGGAATCGTCTTGGGTGTGAATTGTCGTGACAGGGAATCGTCCATGTTTTGATGGCGAATTGACTTCATGGTGAATCGTCCCGGAACTGAGTCCACGACCCTCCTCACAGCTTCGCTGTATGTGAGGATATTTTCGCAGCTCCACACCTTTTCGTACTGTTTAGACATGCCTCCCAAGCGCCCTGCATCATCTCCAGCATTGGGGGAGCCCACTGCAACGAAGAAGCAGCACCATACTCTAACTCTGGAGAGGAAACTGGATATTATAAGATGCTACAAGGAGAGGCAGGGAATCTCGAAGATTGGGCGTGCTTTAGGCCTTGCAGTTTCCACCGTTGGGACTGTGACCAAAGAAAAAGGAGATGTACAAGAAAATGGCCACCTCGTTCTCTACATCTACAAGTATTACTTACTTCTACAGGTATTACTTACTTCAAAATAGGAGGGGTAAAGTTTAGGTGGGGGGTCTGAGGGGGTCCTGGGACGCATCCCCTCATTTATATGTATATTTCAATGGGGCAAATTGTTCTGATATATGAAATTTTGAGTTACGAAAGGTTTATTCGGGCCCTATCCCTTTCGCTTTTCAAGGACTCACTGTACAGTCATTCCCAGATATTTAAAATTTCCTATATTCTTTACCACATTATTCCCAGTTACACAATCGATTTGGTTCTCTACGTTCATATTAATAATTTCAGTCTTTCCACAATTTATTACCAAACCCATTTTTTCTCCTTCCTCCATCAGACAATCAAGCATCCTCTGCATCTCGTAAATACTTCTGCAAATCAGTACAGTATCATTGGCTAGTTCAACTCCATCAGCCCCTTATTTTCTTTCCAGTTAATCACTGCACCTGTTCTTCTTACAGCCTTTTTCATAACATAATCCATAACCAAAACAAACAACAGTGACAAAAGAACTCCTCCTTGATCACACCAGATATAATTTCCAACAGATCACTCAAAGAACCACCTACCATTACCTTTACAAAAAGTACCTTCATGCAGGCTTCTAATAGTATTTACAAACATTTAGATATAAAAAAAAAAAAAGGTGGGAGATTGTATCACAGTAAGTACATATGGTTCTCACAATAACAGTTGCATACAGTTGTGTAGCATAACACAGAGGTAGAGGAATATATAGTTAGGTGCTCATAATGTACTGTACTGTATGTAATTTCAGAAAAAAAAAATGCTGCGGCATGTTTTGGAATAAATTGATGGTGGTGGAGGAAAACTTTGATGTACAGAAGAGATGTAAAAATGTAAGCTGTATTGTAACATGAGCAAAGACTGTAAAATGCAAGAAGTTAGAGTACCAGATGGAATACGTGGATATGAAAATAGAGCAGTGGTAATACTAAAAGTGAAGATATATATTGTATATGAAAATGTGTGAGAGATTTTATATTTGTCCCTGCAGAGTATTGCTGCAAAGTTTAATGTATCTTCTTGATGTAATCCTCATTATTCCATCTTCAGGTATGATTATTATTACAAACTGAATATCCCAACACTGATACCTGGACTCTCTCCTTGTAGAACACTGTAATGAACACTTTATGTTGTTTACATTTTTGAATGATATTTGTGTAATGCAGATCCAAGAGAGAGACAATCTGATTAAGACTGATGACATGGCTCGCCTCCTATATGCTATGTCTCGGGACTTGCAAGTGAAGATGATTGAGAGAGCAGTTGATAAAATAAAGGTAATGCTTCATCATCTGTTTTCTTTTCAGTCACACTTTAGTGTAGTACTATATGGTAGTTAAGCTTTTGTACCTTGATATTAGTATATTAGTTGTAATCACTATTACTTCCCCTTAGATATATTTTAAAATCCATAGCATAAATTAGTACCATAATGGTACACTACTTTTATTTGACTTTGTATTACAGTATGGGACTTTTTTTTAGGATTGCTGTTTTGCTATATGGACTGTACTTTTACCATCTTCTTTTATAGCAGCTTTGTTGCAGAATGGATCAGTCTTCAGGTATAAGTATCATGGCTGTCTCCTGTTCTTGGTATTTTAGGCCTTTGAGAACGAGAGCGTGGAAGCAGTGGGGGCCGTGTGTCGAACGGTGAGCCTTGCGCAGTTGCAGAACTCTATGCCCAAACCTCGAGTGTGGCGTGGCATAGGACGCATCCCTCATGAGCCTCATTACTATGTCTATGAATATATTGGTATGGAAAGTGCCTTATTACAGAGTTATATTTCTTTAATATGTCATGGTAATGTAGTGATAATTACAGTATAGTACTATATTGGTTCATGAAAGGTCTGAAATAAGGAAATACTGTATATTAACCCTTTGATATTTTCAGCCCTCCGCCCATTGTGTCTGTGCCAGATTCAGTCTGGCGCACACAGAGTGCACCGTTGTGCAGCGATATTTGTACTTAATCGGTCACTGTACACTGATTTTTTATGGTAGACTAATGAATGTGGTACCATTTTAAATCTGAATAGTTGCTCTTTATCACAGTATGGTTGAAAAAGGTAAATACGGTAGCTAAAAGGCCAATACGACGCGTAGAAGTCAACCGAAAAGGAAAAATCACACACCCTTCCGTAGAAAAATATGTGTTAAAAAAAAGTATTAGAGTTACATGAAATTTGATTGCACCATGTCAATCTACAGAAAACTACCTTTCCATTGATATATAGGTTATGGCAATTTACGTTAGTTTTCACAGAGAAAAGCGAAAGCTCTTGCTGTCACACAGGCAAATATCCATGCTGGTAATACTGATATTATTTATGGTAAAAGCAAGTTTATAATGCATATCCGTCTGATGTACTTGTCAGTGTAAAACCAAATACAGTAGTTGGAAAAGGATAACCAGGATAGTGTATGTGGAACAAGCCCAGATAGGATATGGAAAACATGCAAAAAAACAAATGTTGTTTCGTATGACTCGAATTCGAGTCATCAGAATCTCAATGGTTAGATTTACGATGACTCGAAATCAGGTCTTCGGAATCTCAAAGGGTTAATCAAAAGGCAGAACAGATGGCATGGTCATATAGAGAAAATGCATATAAATATGGCAATAAAAAGTCCGTATGTGAATGAGTTTGAGGATAGGAGGAGGTGTGAAAGGCCGTGTAAAAGATGCCTGAATATTGTGAATGAATGTGTGAGACAGCAAAATGTTGAAAAAAAAAAAAAAAAAAAAAAAGAAGGATGAATATATACTGTACTACCACCTCAGTAGTACTGTACACTGTTAAAATTTCATTCAGAGTCAATCATGCACTACATGCCATAGTTCAAATCCAAGAGGTGCTTGGATGTTCTTTAGTCACGTAAAACACTGCCAGGGATGCAGGATGGTGTCTTATGGTGTAAGTAATCTGTACTGTGCTGGAAAATTCCTTAGCAGAAGCCATTCTTCACAATCACATGGAAAAACACTTGACAAAGTCAAGATGTAAGACACAACCACAGTTGTCTGAACACAGCAAAAGATGCGGCAAGACTAAGTCTGATGCTGTGTGATACAATGTTTCCACAGACTCTGGTTTCACCCAGTCCTACCAGAAGTAGTCCTAAAATAGTTCAACTTGTCACCCATTCTCACCCATGACTCTCCAACTTAGCCCAGTAGAGTGGGAGAAACTGCCGCCAACCTTGGCAACTGTGTTGTGAGTCACCCTGCAAATGGGGAGTGGTTTGGAAGGGCTGCTTAATGTGCCACATTTATTGGCCATTGTTTGGTATAGCTGAGAAGCAGTCTGGTGGGCTAAGAGGCATTCAGAAGGGCTGCATGATTCGCTTCAGTTATCGTTGGGGACTGAGGCATTCAGTAAATCCAAAATTCATTATATTAGGGTTCATTATAACGAGGCTCTGCTGTATCCACTTTCTTCTTGGCCTGCTATGCCTCTTCCCACCTTCAGACTCACTCGGGTATATTTTTTCATTAGCCCGTTCACACTGTGAGACCTGGGGGAGCTAGGTATACAATGGAAGAGTTGAGGGGTAGGATGTGACTGGAGTGTAGTGGTGTTGTGATGAGGAGAGGTAGATTGAGATGGTTTGTTCATGTGGAGAGGATGGGGGATGATAACTGGGTGCAGAAAGTGGGATGTGTTAATGTTAGGGGTAGGGTTGTGAGGGGTAGACCAAAAAGGATGTGGGATGAGGTCACTGAGTGTGACCTCAGGGATAAGGGACTGAATAGGGAAGCTGTCAGAAATCAAGCAGCATGGAGAGCTGCCATTAGGTGACCAAGACTGGTGCATGCAAGCATGTTGGAGCCATGAGAAACGAATGAACGCCGTTCTCTTCATATGACCATACCATCTCCATCCACAGACTTTATTACTCCACATCTTTCATGAATCATATTTTTCCTTATTGTGTCCTCTTTATGCACTCCACGCACATTCCTGAACTGTCCCATCTCCACTGCTTTGAATCATTCCTCTTTCATATTACACTTTGATATTCTCTTGTATATTATACTGTATCTTTTTAATATTGATACAGTTTATAGCAGCTGTGGCTCAGTGGGTTAGAGCACTCAGACTGAAGGGTCAGAGGTTCAAGTCCACCCAAGGGTCATTGGTAGACATCAGGAAGGCATCTGGTCATAAAGTGCTACACACCCCAAAACCTAAGTCCTCTACCCAGGGGCAATGCAAAGGGGACACGGTGTAAACCCCCACCCCAAAAAAAAAGTTTCCATAAATAACGTGGAAGATAATAGAGAATATGGTGAGGAGGAGATGTTTGAAAGCCTCCTACGCTGATGGGAATATGGCACCCGGAGACATGCTCTTGCTTAACCCCCACCCGCCGGGGGGGTTTTGATATCGCCTGCTCCCCTCTGTGGGGGATTTCTGTGATTTTGGAAAAAATACCCTTACTTCAAACCCTAATTTTTGCCAAACTATAATAGCTAGAGAAAATTTCAAAGATACACAAGACTCACCAACTCTTTCTCTTTCAAATGAAAGTATCCCCATGTCTCCAGGTGGTCCCGTCGATGAGTAAGGATAAGTTAAAGATGACCGGTTTTCCATGTTTTGGCCGGCTTATCCGGGTGTGCACCACTGCCAGTGGCCTTAGACTCGCCAGCTAGCATTGGCAGCACTGACCGGAGTGGTGATTGTAACACTGCCTGGCCTCCCGGGATTTTCAACTCATTCTTCGACTTTTCCTTACTCACTGCCGTAAGGATGAGTCATTACCTTCTTCATGTGGCTCTACAGAGGGTCTTCCGCCCGTTTCATAGCACCACTATGCCCTGTAATGGTGTGGGAAAAGAACAGCTCTTTGATTTTCTGTACTCACTTTTTGTGTCAGTTATAATAATTTCCCCCTACTATGGCATTTATATTTGCACTTGACATCATGATTACGGGTAATTACACTTTGAAAAGTAAATGCTCTGGCTGTTTCATGCAGTATGGTTGAGTATGAGGTAATTACCGGTACTTGTACAGAAATTGTGACTAATTTGTACTAATCAGGGGCATCGTGAAAATATTACTAATGTTATACACATTTTATTTTTTTTTTTAACTTCACATCACAGGTATGCTTATGGTTACATATTCACCATTATTTTCTGAGTAACGAGGGAAAAAATTTAGTTACAGCCAACCAGGTCATTTTCTTTCTTTCCCGTGTACTCATGGTTTCCTTTCATCGTACCAGGTAGGGTTACTCACGGTATTTCCAATCATTGTTTCACAAGTAACTATAAACAGTAACACTGATTGCAGTGCACTTGTAAAACTTATTATAAAACACATTTCATAACACTTACTAGATATAACTTATAATATCTTACATTTCACTTATGTATATAAAAAAACACTTGTTCATATCTGTTTACTACAATATTTACAACTTCCCACACACTTGGTCAGTCATTGTGCCTTTTCCTTGGCGGTAAGGGCAGAACTTTGGCAGGGGTCGATGATGCAATTGGCTCCGTGCATGGGGGAGCAGAATCGAATGAGGAGGATGAGGAAGATCACTCTACATTCTACCAGTGCCGTGTACAGACTGAGCCGTGCATCATTGGGGTACCTTGGATACCTACCTACCCTATGGTTGTCATAGAAAAAAGTTGCAGGTTCAAATGGTGGCAGGAAAATGCTTGCGGCTATACAAGTCAACCGGCGATGCTACGTGCCCTGAATTGTGATGGTATAACCAATCAACCGGCGCGTAGGGGTTAAATACCAGAAAGAAATAACCACACTAGAATTTAGGGACAGTACAGGATGGAATGATGGAAGGTTGGATGGATGCATTACTGGATTCTGTAATTTCATATCAGCTGTATATATATATTAGTAGTTCTTTTTTTGCAATAAAGTGAAATCAGTATCTGTAATTTTTTTTTCTCAAGCTGCTGTACAGTATCATTATCACTGATATTCTGCTACTTCAGCATGTAGTGTTTTGATGAGGGTGCATGGTAGTATGTACCAGGTACAGTGCCATACCCATTGTTGGGGAACTGCCTATGTGCTTTTTTATCCACCTACTTGCCTTCTACTTCATGACCTAATTACATGTTAATCAGCATATGTTTGTGCCCAGTACCTGCTCATCTATTTAAACAGTTACTTATTGATGGTACTCGGTGGTATGTTCCAGGTGCAGTGCTGGAGCCAGTGTTGGAGGCGGTGTGTCAGCTTGGGGTGGTGTTACAGCGGAGGGCTGGGGCCACAATACTTAAGGTTGTCTGTTATGCCTGGCTGGAGCACATCAAGGTTCAAAAGATCAAGTTCTCTCTCTGGGGTGCGCAACAGTTACTGAAAGGTGAATTGGCAAGCTACACTTTGTTCGTACAGAATTCCATTGTCTCTGTATTCTTCAGGATGCTGCACTGTTCACAGTCCGTAGTTGGTGATGTTGTTCAGATTCTGTTAGTTTGCTTGGGTAACTGAATACTGTAACTTATGTGCCAAGATTACGCATGCAGGCTTCTTTGTTTATTTACTACAAAGTGATCCAGTGAGTCAAAGGAAATTATTTCAGTGACGTTCCTTGACTGATCTGCATAATGAGTCCACTTATGTGTGTGACTTTCATCCATTGTCTTTGTCTCTGGATTACAGAATTGTTCATGTATTGCTATAGTCTTCCTATTTGAAAGGTTTCTTTGAAATGTCTAATACTGAAATTTTACTTTGTTGAGAAATAAAAACTGCTATTTACCACACATTTAGCAGTAAAGTGGTTGGAAGGAAGAGGAGCTTAGGCAGCCCTATACCATGAACAAGGTAGACGGAGAGAGTTAAGGAATCGTTATGGGAAGGTGGTTTGAGATGCAGCCACTTTTGTGGGATGCTGAAAATATATAATTCCTTAGGCAGAGGTGGTGTGACATTTCCTGTGCCACTTAGAATATGACTTACCACTCTGAATTAGATTGAAAGTCCTGTTGTGTTCATCCCAGACAGTAGGTAAGATATGGTACTGGTCAGTAGACTGAAATAGCAATGAAATCACTATAATGCCTACCCTAGATTTGGTGTTAATACTTGATCTAATTGGAATTCAAGCATGAGATAAAAAGAAAAAAAAAGTGGATACTGTTTGCTTTACAGTTTTGTGGCTGATAATATGTTTAAAGCAAAAGAATGTCATAGGACATTATAATTTAATCTTTTTTCTGTTTTCTGTCACCTGCTAGAGCAGCCCCCAGAATGTGAGAGCAATATCCCCTGCAACTGGTATCTTGGCTGAACTGAGGCTGAGAAACACATCCATGATGTTGAAAAACCAAGGCAAAGTATGATCATAACTCCAGATGTAAAAAAAAAAATGGCAAGAAAACTGTATGCAAGACGTTTGTCTTCGGGATGCTGCTTATAACTTCCAAAGGACTAGTTTCCTGTGCTTCTTGTCTCTTTTCCAATAAAAAGTGGGTTTGCAACTCCCTCAGTAAACATCAGACAGAGCAGAATTACTTTAGTGATTACAAACCATGTACTTAAGCCAGAAATTCTTGAGAACAAAGCTTCTTTGCAGTTTCCTGGCTTCTTGAGGCAAGTTCACCCTTTAATGTAGTATGTATTCAGCCAAGATGACAGTTGTAAGTGAGAGAGATCTCACTATTTGGAAATGGCTCCAAACCCACTTCCTGTGATAGAAAAAAGAATTTTTGACAATGGATAAAGTCCTCACCCTGCCCTTGGGTGGGAAAGGAAGTCCGGATGATGATGATGATGATGATGATGATGATGATTATTTTGACAGACTTTCATGCATTGGCTGAGTGGTTGCAGAAGTACCCTGGGTTGGCCCCAGAAGCACGGACACAAGTGCTGGCGGTGGATGTGCTGAGGGAGTGTGAGGGTGTTGCGCGACTTCTCATGAGGCAGCCACCACTTGTTGTTGGATACACTTCACAGAACCAGGTGGCTCCTATGGGGCCCATCAGTGCAGGTGACAACAATATTATGGTATAGTTCTTTTACCATAACAAGGTTCATATTTTCATCCTTTTGTTGGGAATTTCACAAAGCTCTGTGCCAGAATAAGATAATGCTGTGGCTTTGCATCCTTTCCATAGTGCGACTTTGGGAAATAACAGAGGAATTAGTTGGAGAAGAACAGGGAAGTTTTAGAAGGGAAGAGGTTGTGTAGATCAGATATTCATTCTTACATCTTTAGTGGAGAAGTTTCTAGAGAAGGGAAAGAAGTTGTATGCGGCCTTCATGGATTTGGAGAAAGCATATGACAGGGTGGATAGATAAGGATTGTGGAAAGTATTAAGAATAAATGGAGTAGATGGGAAGTTGTTGAAGGCCATGAAGAGTATGTATAAGGGTGCTAAGGCTGCAGAGCGTGTGGATAGTGAACTAAGTGAAATTTTCCATTTGAGTGTTGGATTGAAACAAGGATGTGTCATGTCTCCATGGTTGTTCAATCTGTATATGGATGGGGTTATAGAAGAGATACAAAGTAGGGCAGTGGATGTTGGGTTGGCCCTAGTTAGAGAGGGCAGTGCTTGGAAACTTCCTATTGTTTGCAGATTATATTGTGTTGTTAAGTGAAGACAAAGGGGAGCTGCAAGCTTGGTGGATGAGTTTGGGAGAGTGTGTAAAAAATGGAATCTAAAGGTGAATGTAGGGAAGAGTAAAGTTATGGTCTTCGAGAGAAGTGAAATCAGTGAATGTACAGTGAGGCTGGCTGAAGAGGATGTGGAAAATGTGAGTACGTTTATGTACTTGGGTAGTGTGATGAGTAAGGACGGAAGTTTAGAGGGTGATGTGCTTTAAAGGGCACAACAGGGAAGAAAGGTTGCTGGTTCCTTGAAAGCAGTGATAAGAAACAGGGAAGTGAGCATAGAAGTGAAAAAGCTACTACATGACAGCATTGTGATACCAACTCTAACGTATGGAAGTGAAGTTTGGACCTTGTTGGAGGGACAGAAGTCAAGAGTGAGAGGAGTGGAAATGAGTTATTTAAGAGGAGCATGTGTAGTCACATGGAGAGACAGACTGACAAATGAGGATGTGATGGAGCATTGTGGGGTGCATGTGGATGTGACAGGAAGCATTAGGAGATATACACTGAGGTGGTTTGAACATGTGGAGAGGATGGAGAGTGAGACTGATGAGAAAAGTGTATGTGAGTGAGTTGGAGTGGGTGAGAGGGAAGGGGAAGCCAAGGATGAGATGGAGGGATGGAGTGGAGAGGTATATGAGAGAGGGGGGTGTGAGTTGGGAGCAGGGCAATGGAATGGCGGGGGACAGGGCGACATGGAGGCGATTGGTTTGTGGCCACCGCTTACGGGGTTAAGGCGTCTGGCAGTAGATAGATAGATATATAGACTTTGTGACTAGCATTACATTTTTGTGTTACTCTGTTGTTACAACTGAGTATGCAAGATGGAGAGGTGGAAGTTTTAGGCCAACCTAAATTCATAAGAGTATAGTTTGCAATGGAACCTCTGTGGTACAGTGGTAAAGTGTGCATTTTCATACACTGGAGAACAAGATTCACGCCCCGCCAGGGTACCGCCAGGGTAATGAACTTTGGAAGTGTTCTCCTGGCCACGTACTGCTTTGGCGGACATAAGGGGTGCTGTGGTTGAACCAGTGTAACACACTATAAAGTATGCTTCCACCCAGTTGGCTTGTGCGGGCTGATTACACTTGGTTCACAAACTACTCACATATCCAAAGCCACTCCAACATTACAGTCACACTTACAAGCATTTCTCATCCTACATACAATCTCTACCAGACAGCCTACGCCACTTGATAGAGATACATTGGCTGTATTGTCCCCACTTTGGTCGGGATAGGCCATTCCTGCAGTGGATACTCAAACGGCTGATGATGATGATGATGATAGTTTGCAAGAATGATTTAACCCCTAAAGCTCGGCTCCTGTTCTGGAATGTGTGTCATGGGGACGTTGGTCCCTGTTCCAGAATGTTTAGACACTCTTACGTTCACAGCCACTGCTCTACAATAAATAACCATAGGACATTGGAACACCACTCATTTTAAAGCTAAAGAGTTGTACTTTGGTGGGTGTAAAGATTTTTATGATAGGTTTAATAGTTTTCATAGGAGCGATTTTTGAAAAATCACCTGTTTTTTTTTGCAAAAAATGCCTGGTCCTGATGGTCGATTTTATAAAGAATGCCTGACCCCATGGAGTTAATGCTTTATAGGTTATATGCAATTTAGTGTAGTATCATTATATCAACCATCTAAACAGTATTATAAATGAAGCTGTGCTTATGTGTTCATCTATTTGTTTTTACAGGATTTGAATACTATACAGTACTCATATTGTTCTGTCTTCAGCATTGCAACTATCCAGTTTTTCCTCAAAAATATGGATATTCTTAGCACTTACCATTCTTTCATCTAGTTAATTCCATTTAGCTTTACATGTCAACAAGTGGGTTAGTGGAGGGTTAGTGTCCCTCCCCGTAAAACAACTAACTTAAATACAAGGAGCTACCCTTTACAGGATTATGGCATCTGGCCATAGATAGACAGACTGTAATGGATACTCTGCTATTGAAATACCAATATTTGAAACTACTTTTTGTTCCTGTTATTATATCTGTGTGTATGTATATGTCTTTAGGGAGAAAACATGACAAGGAGGTGAAGCTAAGCACAGACAACGACGACATCCCTGCTGAGATGTACGTTCCCAACCAGCAACTATGGCTGTCTCTCCGTGCCCGTCCAGCTTCCTCTGCCTGTGTCAAGATGGGCTCTTGCTGCTCCTGGCCTTACTAGACTAGCATTATTGCATGTGGCAATAGCATGAGGTGACTGCTCAGTATATTGATCTTCGTGAGCAGATGATTCTTTGTTTAATAATTATCTGGTGCCATGATTGAAAAAGAACCATAATATAGTATATGCTGGATAAATAATAATACAGTAAACTTTCAGCTATCCCTTGTCGCAACATTTGGTTCAATGCAGTATCCACCACTGCTGGCTTGGCTCTGTTAAAACAATGGTGAAATCATGCAATATCTGGCCCCGAAAAGGAACTTAACCAGCGGTTCTGTGCAATATCTGGTGAAATTATGCAATATCCAGCACCGAAACAGGACATAACCAACGGTTCTGTGCAATATCTGACATTGAGGTATATCAACCAGTTCTTAAACGGTAGCCAGCTGGTGCTGCATGTCTGTATTGTATTTTACTTTATTGTATTTTATGTTTAATTTTCATCTTTTGCACATGGGAAAGTTTTTAGGATAGAGGGCCAAGATGGATAGTAATGCAATATCCAGCATGACGCTGATATTGAGCCGATGGGGGGTACTATTCAATATGTGGCATTTCATGTTATTCAGCATAAGGCTTGGCTGAATTACACTGGATAATTGAGAGTTTACTGTATTAAAGTACAGGATATGTAATGCTGTGATAGTATAACTACAGTATCTGTAAACTGTGGTTACGGCATTTGTTTAGTTTTCACAGACTAGTCCTAGCAAAGAATTCTTTTACTCAAACAGATACTGTATAAAGCAACTAATTCGCAGTCACTGTATTCCTTTCTGTTTGCTAATAGCACTTGTCACCTGGTCTATTGAAGCTGTTTATTTTATAGTTATTAATTTTGTTAGTTGGTATATTTTATCAGGTCATCTTAGAAATTTACCCTTCTTCATGTCTTGAAAAACATTAATCGTCATTATCTACATACTTATTGTATTTTTCAGCATGTAGTGGTAATTTGTAGCTTCATTCATCTGGATAGCCACATTACTGTATATGCTCAAGTATAAGGCAGTCTCTAGAATGTCATTTACTTTTGAAAGAAATTATGTAGATACTGTATATACGTAAGTCGGCCTGATTTTTGGGGAGAGGAGAGACTAATGAGAAGAGTGTATGCTAGTGAGGTGGAGGGGAGGAGAGGGAGGAGGAGGCCAAGAATGAGATGGAGGGATGGAGTGGAGATGTATATGAGAGAGAGGGGTGTGAGCTGGGAGCAGGGCAGTGAAATGGCGTTGGACAGGGTGACATGGAGGCGATTTGTCTGTGGCCACCCCTTATGGGACTGAGGCATCTGGCAGTATATAGGTAGATAGAATATTAAATGTCCTGTCCTATAAGATGTACCTTAATTGTGGGAGGATATTGTGCAGACAGTATTTGGATAAAACCTGACCCAGCTACCTTCACAGCTCATCCACTCACAAACAATAACACAATAATTTCCAGGTAACAGCACACATTACAGCCAAACTGGAGTTCTACCTACACTCTTTAGTATGGCTCTTTTGTCATAAGTCTGCAACATTATCACTGTTATTATGATAATTTGGGGAAGGCGGTGGCTGAATTGGTAGAGAGGCGGCCTGCTGTTCTAATGGACTCAGGATCGAATCCCGGCTGGGGCAGGGAACAGTTTAATGATTTGAATTTCCTAAAAGCAGACTTTCCTGATCTACTGGATGACCTGCCGACATGTCGTAAAAGTACCCCCGCTAGTACCAATACACCACTCCTGTATGAGTCAGCCCTAGCATGTATTCAATATGGACGATGGGTGTTAGGCCGAAGTAGTGACATGTGGAGGTGTAGGAGGACTACTGGGCCTTGGGATAGGTCACTGCCCCCAAGAAATAGGCCCGGAGCCTTTGCCCAGAGTCGGACTCGTAAAAAAAAAATAAAAATAAAAATAATTCACCCACCCTTAAAAAAAAAAAAGAGAAAAAGAAGAAATGTTTGTTCAAGACATTTAGAAAACAATGACAGTTTTGAACAAGGCACTTTTTCTGCCATAAAGGGTGACCTTAGTGCCAACACAGACTCAAGTGGCAGGTATTATACAATGCCAGTACAGTACAGTATTATTTATTTATTTTTTTATTTTATTTATTTTTTTAGTCAACACTTCCAGTGCATATTGGAATGCACTTAGGGAATGTTTCATTAGGAATATCAAAGTGGTGTTTGGTATCGCAAGGTTAACAAATAAGAAGAATGGTACTGCATGGTGGGATGAAGAGTTTGAAAGAGTAGTGGAAGGAGAGAGGAAGAAGTGGTTAGATCGGATGCAGGAAAGGGAATGAAAGAAGAAGAAGAGAGTTCAGTGTGAGTAAGAAGCTTGCTAAAAAACTAGTAATGAGGAAAAAGAAGGAGGTAAATGATGACTTGGAAGAGAAACGAATTCTGATGACTTTGAAAATAGGAAATTGTCTTGGAAATGGTGCAAAAATGTACAAGTGAAGTGTAAAGAAGTTTGAAAGTGTGAGGGATGAAAGTGGAAGAATACTAAGTAGTGCAAGTGAAGTAAGGAGCAGATGGAAAGAATATTTTGAAATGCTGATGAATGGGAATGGTGAGAGCAGAGCAGCTGTAAACATGATTGGCTTTAGTAATGTGCAGAGAGAAATGCAGTGCCAGGAAATGTAACACTGGCAGAAATGAAGAATGTTGTGAAGTGGCTGAAGAATGGGAAAGCAACAGGGGTGGATGAGGTGTAGTATGTAGAGATGATAAAGTGTAGTAGAAAAGATGGGAATGAAGTGTTTGCTTCATTCCCAGCAGAGTGAAAAAAGACTGTTACTGTACCCCTGTACAAGAATGAAGGTGAGTGAAGTGCATGCAAAAACTTTCATGGCACATGTCTCGAGTGTTTTTGGAAAGGTAAATGGAGGAATTATCTTAGAGAAAGTAAGGGATGTCTCAGACTGCCTTGTGAGTGACAAACATGGTGGCTTTAGGAGTGGTAGAGGATGTGTGGATCAGGTAACTGCAAGGCTTATGACAAGGACTATAAGGTATTTAAGGCATTTATGCATATGGAAAAAGTAAATGACAAGGTAAACAGAGAAGGATTGTGAAAGGTTTTGCATATGTATTGAGCAAATAGTAACCTGCTGAAAACTATTAAGAGCTTTTACGAAAGTAGTGAAGCCTGCAGAAGGGTTAGGTGGGCATCTAAGTGAATGGTTCAGAATCACTGTTCGTGTGAGACAAGGTGTGTGATGTCCACATGGTTGTTCAGTGTGTATATATATGTACTGTAAATATATATATATATATATATATATATATATATATGTATATGGATAGTGTTATGAGAGAGGTAAAAACATGAGTAATGGAGAGAGGGATTGTGTAGGTAATGAATGGCAAATGACAAGAGTACAGTAATCCCTCTACTATCCGACATAATAGAGCCATACAGTAGGCATGTCCAGAAAGTGGTCCCATCCAAAATGTGGGCCCCTGGTTCCTGGACTGGTACTTATGGACCCTAACCCAACCTAACTTTGAAAGCCACCTAAATAACTCCCTACCGGACATGCATAGCACCTACTTAAACCTAGTTAAGACCCTATTCACACCAATAATGGACATAAAGCATGAAGTAAATGAAAAGGAACCAAAGAATGACGAATTGGAAGTGACTGTATCTCAGCCAGGGTACTTACAGCACGTCTGTGGCCGCCTTTTCTAAGGCTTTGGCAGTGGTGAAAATGCTCTTGAAACACGTACAGTAATTCAGCGTTGTGCTGCACTTAATTCTTTGCACTGTGAGTTATAATTGTTTAACACTGCACATTGTTCTTAACTGCACCACGCCAGTTTCAACCGCCAATTTGTACTCCACAGTTAATCCTTTGCACTCTAAATTCTAATTTCTTAACACTGCACAACACTGTAAATTCCCTTGTGGTCTGGTGGCGAGGTATTTCAGTTTATTCACTGTTTATTCACAAAAAACGAGCACGTGTGGCTTCCATTGCGATAAGCATCTACTCCTGATTGAAGTTAGGCAGTAACTGTTGGTGACGGGGAAACAGAGTTGCCAGATCGCAACGGCCACATTACCAAACTCCTCAATTTTCATTACCAAATTTAACTTTTCATTACCAAATTTGTAAAGCTAGCACTTATTATTCACTAATTATATATACTAGTGGAAATACATGTAATCACTGTCCTTATAACTAACAGCATGTTGATTATTTTCACACTATGTAGGCTAGCAGATTAATCAGAAAGGGCAAACTATACACCATCTCCATCCTGTGTATCCTCATACATGTGAAAAATCCATTTGGTAATGCATTATTCTGATTCACTACCAAACAAATTTTTCATTACCAAATTGGCCCACATTTGGTAATGAAAAATACCAAATGGCAACCCTGACAGGGGAGGGGGGAGGGGGGAGGAAGGAAGGGGTGAAGGGGCCGTGGTGTAAACAGCTTTGGCGCCACACAGTAATTTCAAATTATGGGTGGGAAATAATTCGGATTTGGGGGAGATTTTTTTCTTGTTTTGGCCATTTGGGGGTTCCGAAGGTCCAAGCCCACAATGTCCGGTAAGTGGGGTGTCCAGAAAGTGGGCGTCCGGATTGTATGGGAATTACTGTATCTCAAATCTGACGAATGCAGATTATACATTGCTGCTTGCAGGTAGCAGACAAGAGCTTGGTAGGTTGATGTGAAAGTTTTACACATGTCTGTGAGTCCCATGCCTTGAAGGTAAATGGGAATCAGAGTAAAATTATGGTTATTGAGAGAGGAGATGATTTTTGGTGTGATAGTGTGGTGAATGGAGAGAGACCTGAATTGGTGAGAAAGCTGAAGTACCTGCAAGCAGTGATGGAAAAGAGAGGTAAATGTGCAAAAGAAGTTAAATGTAGAGTGGGACTGGGAAGGAAAGTGGCTGATGCTGTGAAGGCCTTGATAAGAAGCAGAGGTCTGAGTCTGGTGGCTGTCAAAGGCTAGTTTTAGTGCCTCTTGTAGCATATGAGTGTGAGACTATAGTATGGCATTAAAACGAAAAGCCAAGAGTATAAAAGTAGTGGAGATGGGATTGTTGGGGAATATGTATGGAGTGCAGAGAGTGGGTAGGATAAGGAATTATGTGATTCATGAAAGGTAGGATAGGAGAAAAATGCAAGTCATGAAAGATGCAGAGTAAGGATGTCTGTGAACACCAGAGTTTAAAAGAGTGTGCTTAGATGTTATGGGCATGTGGCTAGGGTGAGAAATGGTTGGAACAAGTTCAGGGAGCTGTTGTCTCTCCTGAAACTGAGAGGGCTCTCCCTACATGCTAAGGGATCTTTGTATGCAGCATGTGTTAGGAGTGTAATGCTGTAAGGTAGTGAGACCTGGGCAGTAAAGGAAAAGGATATTTGCAGGCTCAAACGTACAGAAATGACAATGATTAGGTGGATGTGCAGTACGTCCCTGAGTGCAAGGCCTAGGGGGGCTAGGTTCACAATGGAAGTGTTGAGAGGAAGGGTGGGACTGGAGTGTATTGGTGTTGTGATGAGGAGAGATAGATTGAGGTGGTTTGGGCATGTGGAGAGGATGGGGGATGATAATTGGGTGCAGGAAGTGAGAAGTGTTAATGCTAGGGGTGGGGCTGTGAGGGGTAGACCAAAAGAGACCTGGGACAAGGTCATTAAGTGTGGCCTCAGGGTAAAGGGACTGAACAGGGAGGCTGCCAGAGATCAAGCAGCATGGAGAGCTGCCATTAGGTGACCAAGGCCGATGCGTGCATGCTTGTTGGAGCTTTCAAAAATGAACGAATGAATGTACAGACCATACAAAACTTGCTAAATTAATCACTGTATTGGCCAGGATTCAAATACAGGCCCTCATGCACCGCATGTGTGCATGTTACATTTGAGCCAAAGAGAGGATACCAGCTTTGCCTTTGACAATACAGGCTTCTACGAATACCCATTACACAACTCTTTTTCTCCCCCTATTAGTTGATTTGGTGAGTTTTGAACACACACACACACACACACACACACACACATATGCACAGTAATGTAGCACTGAAGGCAACCATTGGGAATGCTGAATGATGGACCTGCAGTCAATCCCTGCGATATGCCATGGCAAGGATACTGTCAGCTCAGACCAGGACTCTTTCCTGTGTGAGTCCTGTTGACACCCATTGCCTCACATCACACACTGCTGCCAGTCAATGTAAAGGCCATTCAAAACTTACTAAATCAATCACTGTACTGGCTAGGATTAGAACCCCTGGTCTCCCCCTACATACTGTATGTGCACATATTACCCTTGAGCCAAAGAGAGAATCCCTACTTTGCCACTGACAGTGCACACTTGTATAGATCCCATTACATTTAGCATGCAATACTTAGGATGATTATTTAAGGGATTCTTAAAGGAAAAAGTAAAGGCTCATTTTGTGCCATAATGTGCAGTAATAGCATTGTGTTAGTCAAATCTGAATGCACAGGTGTCTATAAAGCCACATATTTAGCACAGACAAGGAGTACAGATAATGATGTTGCCCACCTGTTTGACAACCTGTTTGACACACATCTCACTGTTTGTAAATTAATAGTAAAATTGTAAAAATTGATTTCTTACATAGTTTTAGCAGACAGATTTTTAGTCTTCCTCTAGGAAGATGGGTTGCCTTCAATAAAATTTCTGCCTTTGGTAAGGGATTTTAAAGCTCATTTGAATTAACACAAAGTGTTGACTGAGCTACAAGTACTGTATTGATGTTTAAAACTTGTAACTGTATTGAGATGCATCCAATGATTATTTCATAAAACCAGTGGCTCTTGCTAGCCTGAAGTACAGATATAGTGCTTAAGATTAGTATCCAGCAGAAGACTATTAATAGGTACCGAGTGTTACTTTGCTTAGTTGTACAATACTATACAGTATATATATATATATATATATATATATATATTCACCATTAGGATAATGAATCATATTTTTAAGTCATAAGCATCATTGTTGTTATCATCATCATCATCAACAACGACATCCTCTACCTCATCATCATTACCATAATCATCATCGTCATAATCACGCTTATCCAGCTTCCATTTTCACATGGAGTGCAGAGATCCAGAGCAAAGTTGTTGCATCTCATTTTGGGGATTTGGTTCAGAGGAGAAAGGAAGCATGATGGTATCACCACATCCTTATACCAGTACAAACAGGATGAGTTTCCAACCCCAACTTCTTTTTCTATTTGAATCATCTTTAATGACATACATGAAATATAGTACAGCATGTAAATTAATGAGATACATTCCATAAGTACTTCAACCCACCATGGATGAAAGCAAAGTGTATTATTACATTACACGTCATGCAAACCAAGCATATAATAGAATATTGTTCAAGAGTGTCAAAAATACATCACTGTGTATTACTATACAGTATTCTTGGTTTAAATATATATATATATATATATATATATATATATATATATATATATATATATATATATATATCATTCATTCATTCATTCATTGCCAGACGCCATGTATCCCAGACGGGGTGGCCAATGGGTTAGAGTTAATTGTTTTACAGGGAGGGGCACTAATCCTCCACCAACCCCACTTGACACGTAGGGATGATATATATATATATATATATACTTCCATCTATCCATCATCGAATCCTACGTTGCCCCATGAGGAGCGTAGGAGCCCAGGGTTAGGCAGTTGGTCCTGACATTTAAGATGAGAGTGACCAGCCTCACCCATCCCTGAGTGGCATTACATGAGCAATAAACCCCAACCACCCCTAGGATATAACCTTCACTTGCTCAATCCGACTGGAGCACAATAATTACCCACTAAACCACCAGGTGCCAAAATTTGGTTATATGGTTACCACCCAGCATAGTAACTGGTTTCCTGGTATACAGGAAACCATTTGGCTTGTCACTCAGGATACCAGGAAACCATTTGGCTTGTCACTCAGTGTAGAGTCACCCACAGGCAGAAGGAAAAGGAAAGAATGAGAGAAAGAAAGACGGAAGAGGGAGTATAAAGTCACCCGTAGGCAGAAGGACGAGGAAAGACTGAAGGAAAGAAAGACAGAAGAGGATGGAAGGAAACAAGGATGGAGGAGAGGAAAGGGCAGACACCCGAGAGCAGCACTACATCGAGTAAGTGGATGGTAAGCATCTCCACCTACCACTTATATATATATATATATATATATATATATATATATATATATATATATATATATTATGAACAGTGTTTCCTGGAAAATTAAAAAAACTTCAGGTTAATCTAGGGCTAATTTTGAATAAAACATGCTATGTATGTGGGTGTTCACACCCAGGTTAGAGTGAATGGAGATTTGAGTGATGAGTTTCCCGTGAATGTTAGTGTGCATCAGGGAGTCAGTCTCCAGCCCCTTATTGTTTATTATGGTGCTTGAAGCCCTCTCATGTGACTTCAGAGATGGACTTCCCTGGGAAATGTATGCTGATGATCTGGTGCTGACTGCATAGAATGAAAGAGAGGTGGAGGAATGATTTAGGTAGTAGAGAGATGGTATGGGGCACAAGGGCTTGAGAGTAAAGGCAAATAAAACAAAGGTGAAGGTATTTAGGGTAGGTGACGGTACTGTCAAAGAAGTGGGAGAGTGGCCATGTGCGGTTTGCCATAAGGGCATGAGAAGCAATTTCATCTTGTGCAGTGTTTGTGATAAGTGGGTGCACAAGAGATGTAGTGGTATTAGAGGTAGACTGCAAGATAATGCTGATTTCTTTGGTGCGGTGTGTCGGGGAGAGCATGTGGAGATTGTCATCTTTGGAAGACTGATCTTGCTGGTGTGTCTGTTGAGTGTGTGAAAGAATTTTGTTATCTGGGAGACATGTTATGTGCTGGAAGTGGGGCTGGAGCTAGCTCTGTGGCTAGAGTGAGGAGTGGTTAGAAGTTCAGGGAGCTGTTGCCTCTCCTGACATTGACAGGGCCCTCCCTCTGTGCTAAGACATCTTTCTATGCGGCATGTTTTTGGGGTGCAATGCTGTATGGTTGTGAGACCTGAACAGTAAAGGATGAGGATATTCACAAACTCATACATACAGAAATGACAATGATTGGTGGATGTGCAGTGCATCCTTGAGTGTGAGGCCCTAGGGGACTAGGTTTATGAGGGAAGAGTTAAGAGGTAGGATGGGACTGGAGTGTATAGGTGTTTTTATGAGGAGAGGTAAACTAAGATGGTTTGGGTATGTGGAGAGGATGGGGGATGATAACTGGGTGCAGAAAGTAAGAAGTGTTATTGTTAGGGTTACAGTTGCAAAAGACCTGGGATGAGGTCACTGAATGTGATCTTAGGGATAAGGGACTGAATAGAGAGGCTGCCAGAGATCGAGCAGCATGGAGAGCCACCAATAGTGACCAAGGCTGATCCATGCAAGTGTGTTGGTGACTTTATAAACAAAATGAAATGAAATATCAACATGGGTCCAAGACTCAACATCTGTGGAGCTACAATTGTGATTATCTTAGAGGCAGAATATGAGGGGAACCTTTTATTTTTTCCCATAATGTCATCAGTAACTGCAGCTCTGTAATGGCTGCGAATTAAACGTATGTTGATACAGCATTGTTTACTCAAAAGTAGCCTTGAAACAACCTCCTGAAATTTTTCAAAAATATTGCCGGAGACCCTATATAACCATACTGGTTATGCTCAAGTGGAGCTTAAAGCCTGCATCCTCACAGCCACATCCTGACACATCCTTTCACTCTATCCACCAGCTTGAAGTATAAAGATTGTAGTTTGCATGATGTGAACCACTTTACATTGGTCCTACTGGATTGATGCACAAAATTTTGTCTTTGTGACCAGAAATTATAGTGTTAAATTCAGCTTGATGAAGTCCAGATTTGTCTCTGAAAATTTCATCCAGATCTTTCATATCTTTAGCTGTCAGCATCCATATTTTTGTATTCCAAAAAATGTAGCACATGAGTTCTGTATAGCCATTCATGTCAGTTTTATACCATCCTGTATGCACTCATCAATCATAATGATGATTAGTATGCCCTTCTTTCATTATAGAGTATTTAGTGAACTTCATTCATTCACATTTCCTTTGACATTTTAAGTCATATTGCTGTATCTGTTTTTTCTGTATACAGTGCTGAATTTTATTACATGCCAGTATCTGTTCCTTCCGTGTGACCCTTTCATATTGGCACTCCTCACTGGTTCTTACCTGATGTTTCTAATATAACATTTTGTAAACTTCTTAGCCTATCATCCTTGATAATGTCTCAGATACATTAATTCTATGTTTCCTCTCATTAATCCCAGGTTCTAAATGCTTGTTTTCAGGCAAGGTCCTGTTTGTACAGTTATATCAAAGATGCATGTTTTTATTTATTCAGAATGTGATTTTATATTACTTGGAATCGGTAATGCACTGGTATTCCATTTAAGTGCAAAAATGCAGTATCTGAAATTTAGCAACTGGTATTTAGGATTTAAAAGCATCTTTTTACTGTCTCTTACCAAAGACCATGCATTTTTTTGTTCCATACAGTGTGGTACCATTTGAATAAACTGTTATACTGTTTTGAAATAATGGGTAATAGCATTACATTAGATTACAAGGTTTGCTATCAGCACTGTTGATGTCTTCATTCTTTCAATCAACATCATGGCATTTTTTTACTTTTATAGTTGGTTGTTTGGCACCTAAGGAAGAAATACTTCAGATGCCCTTGACCACAACCCACAAGTACATTGGCAGTGAGAAGATCATCTCGATATAATCACAAGTGATTCTGCATTCCATCATGCAGAAAGTCAGTCTACTACTCTTATATTATATACAGTGGTTTCTTGAGTTTCGATGGGCATGGGTACCTAAAAATCACCACGAAATTCAAACCATCGAAATTTAAACTGAACTTCTTATGGGAAAAATTAGTTTGGGTCCAGGGCTTCCGAACCTAACTACGTAAAATCATGATACTGTACTTTGCCAACACCCCCTGTAAACATTATGAACTATAATTGTGGTTAAGTAACTGTAGTTCTGCATTGTATTGCCATACTGTCAGCAAGTGTATACTTGGTGTATTTCTGCCCTTTCCTGTATTGCCATTTCTCCTTTGGCTGCAAAGATTTAGAGGTGCCAGGCTGCTCTTGTCCATTACCACTGCTACCCAAAGAACCACTCCTGCTTGCTATCTTGAAACAGGTAAGTTGCGACAAAAATACAAAGAAAATACATACAACTAAATTGCAGTGAAATGCATGTCCAAACATGGAAGGTACAAGCTGAACGTGCGGCACTTGGCTGTAGAGGGCTGGCTGCTGTCAGGATAATCGCAAGATAGCCGCTGACAACAGAACATCACCTTGCACATGGCTTGTTGTTGTTGGTGCCTTCTCCCTTCCGGGAGCTCTTGTCCTTAAACAACATGACTATCTTTATTTTTGTTCTCAGTCTCTATTGTTCATTTCTATGTTGCTCCTTACATTCATAATTACTGTACTTCTCTTCGATTTAGTATTCTGCCTACCGTATTTGCTATCACCTGTAATTCATTTTGTTTTAGTATTTCTGTTAAGTGGGGTTGGTGGAGGATTAGTGCCCCTCCCTGTAAAACAATTAACTCTGAGCCGTTGGCCACCCCGTTTGGGATACATGGCGTCTGGCAATGAATGAATGAATGAATGAATTTCTGTTATTGAATCTTTTCTTTAATTTCTCGTTATATCATCGAGTTATTAAAGTATTGATTAGTTAATAATAATACAGTAAGTACAGTATATTTATAGAATGACGGGGAATAGTCCAGGGTGCGAATTGTCCTGATGGGAAATCATCCATGTTTTGACGGGGAATTATCTGACAGCGAATTGACTTAATGGTGAATTGTCTTGGAACCTTATTATTGTGTGCTCCACATATGAATAAAAGATGCTGATTTTCATTCTCTTCTTGACACATGTCACATACGATGTTAGGTTAGGCTCATACTTTGTCTTATAATTTTCCTTCACTTCTAACATTTTGGTTTGCATAAAAAATATTATCTTTGGTTGTTTTGGTTGGAGTCTGGGCCTGAGAGCATTGAAATGCGCGACTGTGCATCGAAACGTGAGGTAGGCAGACCACTCCAAAATGCATCGAAATTTGATTAATTGAATTCTAAACTGTCGAAATTCGAGAAACCACTGTACTTTGTTCTAGTTAAATTGTAATCCTTTTCAGCAAAGAGCCACTTTTGCAACCTCAGATTAAGAGATAGCATCCTTTTTTAAGAGTTGATTTATACCATTAGGTATGTGTGCATGTCAGATGAGAAATTTCTGCAATAAATTCATTGTTATAACACTGTGTAAGTGTCTCAAGTTGGTGTATTTTTTTCAAATGAAATCAGAAGACCCACCAAAAACGTTTTCTCCCACAAAAACTCTTAATTTTATGAACATACTGTGTTGTATACTTACTACATATTGTCACTGATGTTTTACACAACTTACTATTTTTTGAGTAATGTGGGTAAAACAAAAGTGATGATATGTATGGCTGGTGGTGGCTCTGTTAAAGCAGAGAGAGAGTGGCCACGTGCAGTTTCCACAAGGGGGTGGGAAGTAACTCTATCTTGTGCAGTATTTGTGATAAGTGGATGCAAAGGGAGATGTAGTAGTATTAGAGGTGGACTGTGAGATAATGCAAATTTTCTGTAAGCAGTGTGTCAGGGAGAGCATGTAAAGATTGTCAGGCATGAAAGGATTGATCTTGCTGGTGAGTCTCCCAGCTTTGGTATGCATTTAGAATTTAAAAGAATGCATGGGTTTGCTTTATTCACCTTTACAATGTAAGCATGGCAGAATGGTAGCATCTCTCCACTTCAGCTTTTGGCGGGTTGAAATTATTCTATAACCTCCAATTTGCTTGTGAGTGCTGCTCAGGGGGTAGCAAAAGTTACCGTACTCTTCCTTAGATGCCTCTTTGACTTTCTAAATTGAGTGAAAATAATTTTCTTGTTTGACAAAAACTTGTTATTCCATTTAGAGTATATATGTATCATATAAACATGTTTGGTATAATGATTTCAAACTGAACAGATGTAGTGTGTCTGTGGTGTAATGATTTCAAACTGAACTGATGTAGTGTGTCTGATGATCATGATTTCATAGACCCCTGTATTTATTGCAGTTTATATTCTGAATACCTGTACTTTTATTTCACAAGAATCAAGAAGGTTGTGACTTACAGTACTGGTCAACTATATCACTTTTAATAAAATAAAACTCATTTTTATAATGTTAGAGAGCACTTAAGGCATTTATTGTTATTGTTGATAGATTTAGCTTTTGTAGAATTTTCTATGCATAGAGTGTAGACTGTAATAGCATGTACCAGTAAATACCTTTACTGATTGTAACTGTATCCTTGTTGTAAGATATCTCACATATGAATATTCTTGACATGCTCTTCATCCAGTGTGAAAAAATTTATCCAGCAAACCATCCACCAGCCTAGTTTACAGTCCTTTAATCTGTTACAGTATCTTTTATAAGATATAAATGCAGATGGAATGAACTGTTTTGTTGTAATTTTTTTCTACTTTTAGAGAAATAAAGTATAAAAATTATGTATTCCCACATTTAGTTATGTCAACTGGAATGTTTGCTGTATCATCTGTCTATCTATCTATAGCCCGACGCCCTAATCCCGCAAAGGGTGGCTGCAGACAAAACGCCTCCAAGTCACTCTGTCACCCACCATTTGACTACCCTCCCCCCAACTCACCCCCCCCTCCCTCATATACCTCTCAACTCCATCCCTCCACCTCATCCTCGGTCTACCCCTCCCTCTCCCTCCCTCCACCTCACCTACATACACCCTCTTAGTCAGTCTTTCATTCTCCATTCTCTCCACATGTCCAAACCACCTCAGTGTATTTCTCCTAATCTTCTCAACCACATCCACATCTACCCCACAACGTTCCTTCACTTCATCATTCGTCAACCTGTCCCTCCACGTCACTCCACATGCTCCTCTCAAGTAACTCATTTCCACTGTTGTATCATCACTATATAAATATTGTTGGTTGCCAGAAAATTATTGCACAGTCTAGTTCAGAACTTGTTACTGCAATCCAAGACTTTTATTGTTCACTTACTTAATGTGACTGTTCATTGGTCATAATTACAGTACTTGTACAATACTGTCTTCATTAAGATTAGTAAACAAATCCTCCCACTCGAACTATTCATTAAGAAGCACAGACTGGATGTCATAGGAAGTGAGAAAGACAGAATGAAGAAAACCAGTTCCAGAGTAGACTCTGTTGTAGGAGATAATAATTTTGCTTGCAATACAAGTACTGTACAGAATGCTACTCACCACATCCTTGTCAGTACTCTACAGAGAGAGAGAGTTTCTGGACTTCATTCTTGTTCCTTTTATAGACCTTTACAGCATTTAGGGGATACATGCATGGGTAGCCTTTTCTCCTTCCAGCTGTATTACTTTTGGAAGGACATTATCAAATATCATCGCTCTTTTTTGTGTTTTTTTCCCCAACTGCCCATCCATTACTGAATTCCTTATTACCTTTAACTCTTTCAGTTCAGAATATAAAGTCTGCTTCATATTTGTGGTGTCCAGTTCAGCATGCTGTTAAAACCTTGTTTGTATCCCCTTTAAACTGCAATGAGTGTTCAAGATATTTTCATGCAAGGTAAACACAGAGTATTGTATTTGGATTAGTTTATTTCTGTGTTGCAGTATAATCAGAAGCCATTATTATTATAAAATACACTGTAGGTACTGTACTCAAGCCATAATGAAATTTGCATCCAAAATATCCTAACATCTTTGAGTTGCAGGGTACATGCGTTACTGCAGTTACAGGTACTTACTGAATGAGTATTTATATAATTATCTATGCAATGTAGTGATAGTATGTTGATAAAAACATTTTTAAATACTGGAATCAGTATGCTGTAGAGAACTAAAGTTGTATCACCAGTAAATCTGTACCAAAGATTATGTAGTCAGTGAGAATGTAGTCATTTGAAATATAATGTTGTTTACTTGTACAAAAAATTTTTGTGGACCTTCCTCCTATGATTAATAGAAAAATCAGCAGCAGGCCAACTCAGAAAAATTGGACACTTGCTAGAACACTGGCTCACATAAAAAAAGAGTGCCAGCTCCATCAGCAAAATCAACTATCACTCCCATCTCTCCAGTTTGGCACAAATCTCAAACTCTAATGCAATCCTCATTGAACAGTTGCTCCTCAAAGGGAGACATCCCCAAACTTTTGGACTTATATTGGATACAAACATGACTTTTTCCCAAAACTCAAGCAACATCAGTGCAAAGGCATCTTGCAAACATGATACCTTGAAAATGCTCACGGACACTGTCTACAAGCAGCAGAGGGAATCACTGAAAATATTCTATAAACCGTTCATCTGAACAACAAAAATTTATATGATCCCAGACTGGAATTGCAGCCACAAACATAAAAATGCTTAGAAAAGAAATAGACACAAAATAAAGTTTTAGGAACACTGTTAAAATGAACAAAGACAACAAATATAAATAAAATCATCATCATCCTATCTCCTTTTTTCTCAACCGTAGGTGAGGTGAGATAGGATCTACAAGGCAACGAAGAGTAAAGAATATGATAGTGGGAGAACTAATGAACAGCAAACCAACCTCGCTGTACATTCACTGACTTCACCTCTCTCAAAGAGCATCACTTTACTCTTCCCTACATTCACCTTTACATTCTGTTTCATACACACTCTCCCAAACTCATCCACCAAGCCTTGCAGCTCCCCTTCAATATGATCTTTCCAAGATAAGTCCTGAGTGAATGAAACCCCAAGCACGTTCATGGATGATGCAGGATTAAGCTGAATATTATTAAATATTAGTGGGTACACCTGTGGAAGAATTTGTCAGGTTAGTAGGTGTAAGACCTGAGTCTTTGATGCATTAAAAACAACAAGATTATTTTTACCCCAGTCAGAGATACGAGCCAAGTCAGACATTAGGTGTGCCATAGCCTCATCCCTTGTCTGAGGGTGCTATGGCTGCAGTGCGTGTGGATAGTGAACTGACTGAATTTTTCTATCTGAATGTTGGATTAAAACAGGGATGTCACGTCTCCATGGTTGTTCAATCTGTATATGGATGGGGTTATAAGATATACAAGGAAGGGCAGTGGATGCTGAAGCAGCCCTAATGATAGAGGCCAGCATTTGGAAACTTCCTGTACTGTATTCACTGTATTGTTAAGTGAAGACGAAGGGAAACTGTAAGGCTTGATGAATGAGTCTGGGAGAGCATGTAAGAAAAGGAATGTGCAGAGTGCAACATTGGAGTGCTGCAACTGACGTGGCGCAAGTAAGAACAGAAAGTGCAGTATTAAACAATTATAATTCATAGTGCAGAGGATTAAGTGCATTGCAATACTGGATTACTGTACATGCTTCAAGCGCATTTTCACCACTGTCAGTGCCATAGAGGATGCAGGTTAATCTTCGCAAAGGCCACGGACGTGTTGTAAGTACCCTGTACACTGCTAAATATTTTTCTTACTCACTTCTAATTTCTCATTCTCTGGTTCCTTTTCATTTATTTTATGGTTTCTGTCCCTTGTGTGCACAGGGTCTTAAATAGGTGCTATGCATGTCCAGTAGGGAGTTATTTAGGTGGCTTTCAAAGTTAGGTTGGGTTGGGGTCTATAAGTACCTGTCCAGGGGTATTTTTCCCATGTCCCAAACAAGACCAAGTCACGGACATTGCTTTGGCTCTATAACGACGGATCTTAGAGGGATTACTGTACGTATATGGTTACCACCCAGCGTAGTAAATGGTTTCCTGGTGTACTGGAAACCATTTGGCTTATCACTCAGTGTAATCACCCACAGGCAGAAGGAAGAGGAAAGAATGAAGGAAAAAAAGACTGAAGAGGGAGCGTAAAGTCAACCGTAGGCAGAAGGATGAGGAAAGAATGAAGGAAAGAAAGACAGAAGAGGATGGAAGGAAAGAAGGATGGAGGAGAGGAAAGGGCAGACATCTGATAGCAGCACTACATCAAGTGAGTGGATGGTGAGTGCCCCCACCTATCACAAATATATATATATATATATATATATATATATATATGAATGAAAGACTGACTAAGAGGGTGTATGTAGGTGAGGTGGAGGGAGGGAGAGGGAGGGGTAGACCGAGGATGAGGTGGAGGGATGGAGTTGAGAGGTATATGAGGGAGGGGGGGGGTGAGTTGGGGGGAGGGTAGTCAAATGGTGGGTGACAGAGTGACTTGGAGGCGTTTTGTCTGCGGCCACCCTTTGCAGGATTAGGGCGTCAGGCTATAGACAGATAGATAGATAGATAGATATATATATATATATATATATATATATATACAGTAATCCCTCCAATATGCTATATGACTATTCATTAACAATGGAACAATTTTTCACACAACAAACCACCATTCATTACTACTGTACTGCATCCAGTCAAGATGTTCATTGCTCTGATATTTTATTGATTTATCTTAATACTGTACATCCCTTATTTCTTTATTATTTGATATAAAGATATGCCCAAAACAACAACAGATACATACTGTACTAATAATTATTTGCTGCCTTGACTATAACTTATTTAAATAAGATAATTATTCATGACAGACCAATAACCCTAAGTTAAAGTAATTTTTACTTGGTAATTAAAAGGAAGAAATCTACGGTATTACGGTACGCGAGGAATTGCTGTACCTTATTGTACTGTTGTATCATCAAAATGGTTAATGATATCATACATTACACTGTTTAAGAGCAAAGTGACAAAAACAAAAAATATTTAGGTACTCTCCTGCTTCCTTCAGCTTAACAGATCTCAAGGGCAGATCCAGGAATTTTTCTGAGGTGTTACACACAGCACTTTCTGAAAGTAATGAGGGTTAACCATCCCCTTTCTCTCAGCCAATGAAGTAATGTTCATCGACCAAAGATGGCTTGCAGGACATTTGTATGGGAGAAATAAATATGATAGCCAGAGAAAGATGCAGTCTATGCATTAAAGACTGTATATTAATCTTCAGCGTGAGAAGCAGGGTTGTTGCCCAGGCAGCACAGGCAACACCCCTGGATCTGCCCATGAGTCTCTTATAAAATGAAATATATAATCTAATGTCAATCAAAATTAAAACTGGAGACATCCTCAGGCTGAAGGGGTAATTTATGGAGACTGTTTTTGCCCCTTTTGCTTAAAGATTCTCTCCCATGCTAGCATCTCTGATATTAGTCAGAATAAAACAATAAAATCTCCTCTGGCTGAAAGAGTTAAGGTTGGTCTTTTAAGCCACAGAAGCAAATTCATTCATTGGATTCCAGAAGCTGTAGTACATCTTTCAAAACTCTCTCACTTAGGGAAGCTGAAGAGGCAGCTCCATCTAAGAAGGTAATACCACTGACTGAATCACACATCTGGGCAAAGTGCTGCTGATAAGAGGGCCATGTACAAATGTCAAAGTACTGATGAGAATTCAAGACACTGGATGTGTAGACTCGCTTGCTCTTCCTGTCTAAGCACTGTTCATAAGTCAACGTGAGGAAGTAACGAAGGTGACATAATGGAGGAATTTCAGGGTGGTTAAAGAGCAGAAAACCCTCTAGCAACAACACTGCCGGCCATTGGGAGTTTTCTCGGTGTCCCATTGGTGGTGGTCTGGGGTTGGACAGAGATGAGCCTATCACCTTTCCTCTCTCCAGCACCAAACCACAGTCACTAAGAGGGATGGTTGCTGGATCTGAGGACAGAATCTCTCTTATGTCAGCAATCATTTTGGTCATGTTAATACTCTGCAGGGACTCTTTATTTATACCTCCAATTTCCTGTGGCGCCTTCAGGTGTCCTGGGTAGTCATTGGGAAGGATGTACTCATCCTGGCTCACAAATACAGTGGTGGATGGAAGTGTAGCAAGAAGAGATTGGGTGAGTGTGGTCTTTCCAGCGCCTGTCACCCCAGCCACACCAACCACCCGCCATTTTCTACTGGTGAAAATCTTAGCTGTTTGGTCTGCCTCACACTGAAGGGTGGTGGTGATGGACATGGTGCACAATTATCAGTCTGTGGAAGGTGGTGGTCAAATGATTACAAAAGTGTTGTGTTTGTTGCTTTTTGTTGTTGGATGCCGCGTCCATTCCTTGCAGGAGAAGTGAACAAAATTATGTAAACAATACTCAGCAGTATTTTATAAAATAATGCCAGAATTATCATAACATAATACATGTACTGCTTATATTTACCTTTTTTTACATATTTAACCCAGGACATACCCCCTGGGGGTAGGGGAGTTTTCAAGAATACTCCCCCAGTATCCCTGCTTGTCGTAAAAGGCAACTAAAAGGGTTGGCGGAGGGTTAGCGACCCTCCCCGGAAAACAACTAACTAAAAAAGCAAACAAGAAGCCTCGGATAAGGACTGACCTAACGATGACGACTAAGGACTGGACAAAGGACTTGGTAATGGCTACATGGAATGAAAGAGGAGCGAATGATGAGGTGAAAGAGAGATTGTCCAGGTGCTTGAGGGTGCGAAAGTGGATGTATGTGGAATAACTGAAACAAAATGGAGAGGAGAAAGTGTGAGAGAATGGGAGTATGGATGGGGTATATGTGCAGGAATAGGTGAGAATGAGAGGGCAAAGGAAGGAGTATGTATAGTTGTGAGTAAAAGATGGAAGAAGAGCATTAGACAGTATGGATCAGTTGGGTCAAGGATTGTGTGGGTAATGTTGAAAGTTGGAATACAAATGTGGGCGATTGTGTGTGTGTATGTGCCAACGCAAGATCGTGCTAGAAGAGTGAGAGAAGAGTTCTGGACAAATGTGGAAGTTTTCATCATTCATTCATTCATTGCCAGACGCCATCTATCCCAAGCGGGGTGGCCAAGGCTTAGAGTTAATTGTTTTACAGGGAGGGGCACTAATCCTCCACCAACCCCACTTGACACGTGTGCATGGAAAAGTTTGGAAGGAATGAGAGAGTGTTTTTGATCAGTGATATGAATGGTAAAGTAAGGAATGTGAAGGTGGATGGAATAGTTGGTGAGTGGGGTGTGCCTGCTGAGATAGATGAGAATGGCAGTGCGTTAGCGGACATTTGTTCTGGGAGGGGGTTGGTGATAGCCAATACCCTCTTCAGGCATAAAATGATCCACAGGTATACATGGTGAGTGATGAGAAGGGTGGGTGGTGAACTGAATGAAAGGAAGGCAATGATTGATTATGTGTGTGTGGATGAAAGGATGCAAAGATGTGTAATGGATGCAAGAGTTTATATAGAGGTTGGGGGAGTGGACTTTCTGACCACTACTTGGTGGTGGCCAGAATTAGAATGCAAGTAAGATGCAGGAATAGAAGAAGGGAAAGACGAGAGGAAGGAGTAGTTGCAAGGAGAGTGGAAAGGTTACAAGAGGATGAGAAAAAGGCAGAGTATAAGAGAGAAGTGGAGGAACGATTGGGCAAATATGAATTGGAGCAGATGGGAGACGTGGAAGGTGTGTGCAGGATATTTACAGAAGAAATATGTGCACTATGTGATGTGGTGTGTGGAAGGAAGAGAAGACGGAGGGGGGTGCAAGGAACAGCGTGGTGGACTGAAAAGGTGAGAGGCTGTGGCACAAAAAGAAGAAAGCATACAATGAATGGATGAGAAATAGAGGCATGGAAGAAGTTGAGAGGCGGAAGAGAAATTTATAAGTAGAAAGAAAGAGAGGTGAAAAGATTAGTAAGAGAGAGTAAGAAGAGAGTGGATGAGGAATTTGGAAGGAATCTGAGTGCAAAGTGGAGGGACTGTAAGAAAATGTTCTGGAAAGAGGTGAAGAGAGTAAGACAGGGTGGAAGTGAGGTTAGCAGGGGAGTGAAAGATAAAAATGGTAGATTACTAGTGGAGAAGGGAGAAAACGTGAGCAGATGGAGAGAACACTTTAAGGAATTGTTGAACATACAGGATGGAAGTAATGTGAGTATAAGTGGCTGGGGAATGGCTGGGAGAAGGAGGGAGGTGAGAAGACAGGAAGAAATCAGTAGGATAGAAGTTGTGGAAGCAATGAAGAAAGTTAAATTGGGGAAAGCCCCAGGAACTGATGGAGTGAGTGGTGAAATGCTGAAGCATGGGGGAGAGATAGTAGTAGAATGGATGTGGAAGATGTGCAGATTGGCCTGGGAGGAAGGTAGAGTCCCAGAGGATTGGAAGTCAGGTATAATTATTCCCTTGTACAAATGAAAAGGGGGAAAAGAAGTGTGTGGTAATCATAGGGGCATTTGTCTTCTTAGTATAATAGGAAAAGTGTATGGTAGGATACTTATTGACAGAGTTAGAGAAAGAGCAGAGGAATTAGTTGGAGAAGAAGAGGGAGGCTTTAGGAAGGGAAGAGGTTGTGTAGATCAGATATTCATTCTTAGATCTTTAGTGGAAAAGTTTCTAGAGAAGGGAAAGAAGTTGTATGCAGCTTTCATGGAATTGGAGAAAGCATATGACAGGGTGGATAGACAAGGATTGTGGAAAGTATTAATATATGGAGTAGATGGGAAGTTGTTGAATGCTGTGAAGAGTATGTATGATGGTGCTAAGGCTGCAGTGCGTGTGGATGGTGAACTGAGTGAATTTTTCTCTTTGAAGGTTGGGTTGAACCAGGGATGTGTCATGATTCCATGGTTGATCAATCTGTACATGGATGGGGTAATAAAAGAGGTACAAGGTAGGGTAGTGGATGTTGGAGTGGCCCTGGTGAGAAAGGGTAGTGTTTGGAAACTCCCTGTACTGTTGTTTGCAGATGATACTGTGTTGTTGAGTGAAGACGAAGGAGAGCTGCAAGACTTGGTGGATGAGTTTGGGACAGTGTGTAAGAAGCGGAATCTAAAGGTGAATGTAGGGATGGGTTCGTTTTTCGGAGATACTGGGATCGATTTTAAGGTTTCGGATTTGGATTTTGCACACTGGGTACATTTGCTGGTGCTATCTTTCAGAAAGGATAGATTTTTTTTTTTCCAAGTACAATTAAAATTATTATTTTTTTTTATGTGCTTCCTGTCCAACGTTATTTTTCTGTTTCTTTCAGAGGAAAGTGTCTTAATATGAAATATATCTGCCGTTTACGAAGTCAAACACCAGGTGCAGCGAAAGCTCAAAATTTATTCTGATAATGATGATGATGATGATGATGATGATGATGAACTTCTCTGAGGTCCGAGTTTTCGGTGTTTGGGTCCGAGTCGAAGGGTGAAATGTGGCTTTTGATGAAGGATGTGTGAGGAAAGTAGTGTGAGGGAGGTTGGTTCGATCCACAAGTGATTAATACAGGCGCCACCATTATTAACGGCATCTCAGGTTCCATATTCCCAAACTCTCTTGGACTTAACACCTTGAAACCAATGACGATATTTAATTTTACTTTTGGTATCTTCAGGCGATTTTTTTATGATTAGGGTAGATTTTTCGAAATGGAGAGGTAAGATACAGCCTTAATTAACCCCTTCAATACATGAGTGATTTACCTGGGTGAATATCATCATCTGCAGGCAGCAAGAAGAAACAAGAAAAATGCGTTACGTGATTGAAGACATAAGCTATGCATAATCGAGATTTCTTATATACTGTATTTGTCTTCGTGCACTGTTACTATCCACTTCAAAAATCAAGCTAGATGGAACATTAAACCCCTGTACTCCGCTGACTTATTTTCTATATTACTCTTACTACTACCTGGGGCTTTGTTTCACCGTAGAGGAGATCTTTTGTAGTGAAGGGGTCAGTGAAGTTGTTATCTAACCCTAATAGTTCGACAAATCTCTCTTCAACTAAGTAAAGGCGTCTGGAGATGCCAAGCATGAAATAAACGATCGCACTGACGAGGTTTACTCACCTGGTTTACTCACCTGGTTGTGCACCTGGTTAAGCAATAAGTACTGTAACTTGGTAAATAAATTACATAAGTAAATGAAGAATAAATGAAAATAAATAAATAAATATATAAACAAAATTTACATAAAAAAGACTTCTGATACACTGCCATAAAGAAATGTTTATCCTAAAAGAAATGCTACGATCCTTGATAAAAACGCATCCAGGTGCTCAGATAAATTGCTCACTTTTCTTATCAGTCAGGTAATTTTCACGGACATTAATTTTTCTACAATTTCCCCATGGAGGAGAGTCATGTTTCTCTCGATGGTGTTATTAATCAATGGTCACCCCCCACTTCTGATTTTCTTTTTCCTGGATATTTTTTTTTTTTTCATCTACGCTGGCAATTCCACTCCCCTTTTATCACTTGTCTCTTTCCTTTATTTCTTATCCACCGCTTTCCACTCCACCATACATGGTCATAAATAATCTGTTTATATATATATATATATATATATATATATATATATATATATATATATATATATATATATATATATATATATATATATATATATTTCTGGAGTAACTGCAAAACTGTCACTTTAACCGCATTAACCCCTTCGGCCCCACGACGTCTTAAATAATTGTTAGGTCCACACGATTTCATTCTAGCGTGGTAGTAGCAAGAATATAATCTGAATTATATCACTGGACTGAAGGAATAAATTGCTATAAATTATGGATTGCTACATTAATCTATGTATCTACCTATCTATCTATCTATTGCTAGACGCTGCATTGTGAAGAGTGGCCTCGAGAAAAGGACTCCTAGGCGTTTGCGTATTTATTCAATATGGAGCAAACCTTCTCCCTTCTCGTTCATCCTTCTCTCCCTTTCCTTCATTGTTCCCCCTCTCCTCCCCCCTCCCCCCCCACTCCTTCAAACAAATCACATTTCCCTCTTCTCGTTTTCTTCCCGCACCTTCTGTGTTTTTCCCCTCCAAACATTCTCATCGACCTCTTCTACTCCACCGTTTCTTCCAGCTCTCCCTTTCCCGGTCCTCCTCCACCCTCTCACTTTCTCGTCTCCATTCTCTCCCCGTCATTTGACCCTCTAAAGTTTCTCCTCCCCTTTTCCCTCTCTCTTTTCTTCTCCCCCTCCCTTCCCTTTTACACTTTATCCTCTCCTTCACCCTCTCATCTCCCTCTATCCCTCTCGTATCTTTTCCTTCGCTCTTTCCCCATTTTCCCTTTCTCTCTATCGTTTTCCAATTCCTCAGTTTTCCTCCCTCTCTTCTCTTCCCCTCCCTTTCCCTTTCCTTTCACCCTCCATATTCTCTCATCTCCATTCGATGTACCTACGTCTTTCCCCCCCCCCCTCTCTCTCTCTCTCTCCCAGCCCTCTTTTCCTTTCCAAACCCTCTCATCTCCCTCCCCCATTTTGCTACAAGCCCTCTCATCCCCCTCACTTCTCCCTCTTATGTGTCCCATCTCCCTCTCTCCCCTTTTCTTTCAAACCCTCTCATCTCCCTCTTCCTTTTTTCCTCCAAACAAACTACCTCCCTCTCCTCCTATCCTCCCGCCCTTCCAAGACTCGAGGATGGGAAGAAGCGCATAATTAGGAAGTTTATATATTTGTGCATATTATTATACGGTCCAGAGAACTTGGCCCCAGATGATATGGTGGGGAGGCGGGGAGGCCATCAGTCTATCTATCGGGCTATCTATTGATCCATCTATCTCAGAGGAAATTTTACTTCTTGGTACGTTCATTACCGTGATTTAACTAACATAGTTACAATATTTTACATAAGAAGGGTTAATATGCCTGTACGAATATCTGTCTGTTACGGGTATTCGTTTCGTTTCGTTTTTAAAGGCTCCACCATGCTTGCAGGTGTCGGCCTTGGTCACCTAATGGCGGCTCTCCACGCTGCACGATCCATTGCAGCCTCCCTGTTCAGTCCCTTAACCCTGAGGTCACACTTAATGACCTCGTCCCATGTCTTTCTCGGTCTACCCCTCATAACCCCACCCCCAATATTAACACTTCTCACCTTCCTCACCCAATTATCATCCCCCATCCTCTCACCATGTTCAAACCACCTCAATCTACCTCTCCTCATCACAACACCAATACACTCCAGTCCCATCCTACCTCTCAACTCTTCCATCGTAAACCCAGCCCCTCCAGGCCTTGGGCGCAGGGACGCACTGCACATCCACCTAATCACTGTCATTTCTGTACGTCTGAGCCGGCGAATATGTTCCTCCTTCACTGCCCAGGTCTCACTACCATATAGCATTACACTCCTAACACATGCTGCATACAAAGACCCCTTAGCACGTAGGGAGAGTCCTCTCAATGCCAGGAGAGGGTATTGTTATTATTATTATTATTATTATTATTATTATTATTAGTAGTAGTAGTAGTAGTAGTAGTAGTAGTAGTTGTAGTAGTTGTTGTTGTTGTTGTTGTTGTTGTTGTTGTTGTTGTTGTTGTTGCAGTATCACAGACTCATCTGGAACGTAAACTCTACTGACTAAGGGCTGAAGTTATCCCTCATTTGTAAATTTCCATCCTCCTCTCAGCGGATAGGGACGGACCAGAGGGACACCTGTATAACCAAACAGTGAAGCTGCCTGGCTACATCGGTGCCACCACGTGAAGGTGTCCCTCTCCAGCACATCTATTACAGGCGGAACACCATAGGTCAAGGGATAACCAACACGCCTACGAAAATTAAGGTCATCCTCATTCTCATCCTCATCATCGTCATCCTCCTCCTCCTTATCATCATCATCACCATCATCATCATCAGCTTAAGGTATGCGGTAGCGAATATAACGTAAGGACATAAACGACTTAAATGATGATATTAAGGAATGAAATTGATGAAACGCAGCATGACTTACGGGAAAAACAAACACGAAAAAGTAGTAAGACGTAAAAGAAAAACACAGACCTACAGGAAAAACAAAAGATATACCAGCAATGGAAAAAACAGCGGTATACGGAAATTAAGGCAGACTACAGGAAAACAAAACATACAGGAAAAACAAAGACATACAGGAAAACAGAAAGACATGCAGGAAAAACAGACATAAAGAAAACAGAGAGACATACAGGAAAATAAAAAGACATACAGGAAAAACAGAAAGACATACAGGAAAAAGAAACATACAGGTAAAACAGACACAGAAGAAAAATACAGACACAAAAAAAGTCATATACATGAAAATATAAAAAGACGGGAAAATCTGGGAGGCAGACCGTACAGGAAAGTTATTGCGATAACAAGCTGACTGGGAGGGAAAGGAGGAGGATGAAAGATGACGAGAGAGTGAGAGGGGGAAGGAAGAGGAGACGGGGCGGGGGTGGGAAAGAGGAATTATGAGGGAGGAACGAAGGAGAGGAAATATGACCGAGGAATGGAGGAAAGTGGAATTATGAGGGATGAAGGAGAAAGAATTATGAAGGGGACTGAGGGAATAAGGAATTATGATGGAGGGACGAAGGAAAGACAAATTATGAGGGAGAAATGAAGGAAAGAGGAATCACGATGGGGGAATGAAAGAAAGAGGAATATAGGAAATATAAGGAGGAACAAAGGTAAGAAGAATTACAAGATGGGAAGAAAGTGTAAGAAATTGATGGAGGCAAGAAGGAAAGAGAATGTAGGATGGAGAGAAAGTAGATAGGGTGTAAGAAAAAAAAAAACGAGATAACAGTACGAGGAGAAAGAGGGAGAAAGAGCATTAGAAGGAAAGGAAAGCGGTGGTGGGAAAGTCTGGCGGCGAGGAAGAGAAGGAAACAAAGGCTGACGGAAAGATGGAAGTATAATATGAAAAGCCGATGGGAGATGAGGAGGGGATGGAGGAAGGAAGAAAAGATGGAGGGAAGGAGGAGGCTGAAATGATGCGAAGGACGATTATATAATGAAAAGTGGGGGGAGAAGAGAGAGGTGAGAGAAGAAGAGAAAGAAAGGTGGAGGAAAGGAGAAGAGAAAGAACGATGAGGGAAGGATAGAGAAAGAATGGTGGAGGGAAGATATGAGAAAGATAGAAGGAAGGAAAAAAGAAAGAAAGGTGAAGGAAGAAAAGAGAAAGAATGGTGGAGGGAAGGAGAACGAGCGGGAGGAAAGGAGAGAGATAGGGAAAATGATGGGAGGGAAGGAACAGAAACAGAAGGAGGTAAGGAAAAGAAAAATGGATGGATGGATGGATGGAAGGGTGAAGAGGGAGGGTGAACGGGAAAATGAAGGGAGGAAAGGAACGGAAACAGAAAAATGAGGGGATGGAAAAGAAAAAGAAAGATGGGTGGATAGAAGGATGGATGGATGGAGAGACGCTGGAGGTGGAAATACAGCGAGGGAGAGAGGGTGGGGAGATGAAGAGAGACAGATGACTAAGGTGAGGCCGTCACTTCGGCTCGCACAGGTACACTCATCCACCTGGCTTCCTGAGGAGGAGGAGGAGGAGGAGGAATAGCAACGGTTAAACGAACAGGAGGGGACAGGTTAAAATGGGGAACAGGAACACACAGGAGAGGGTGAGATGACAGGGAGAAGGAAGATGAGATGGAGGTGCAGTGGAGAAACAAAAAGGGAGCAATAGGAAGATAAGAGTGAGGAAGAAGAACCAGAACAGAAGGAGCAAGACGTCGAAGAGGAGGAGGAGGAAAAAACCGGAGAGATAACCCGCAGAAGAGAAATGGGGACAACACAAGGAAGCAGGGATGATGCAAAGAAAAAAATAAAAAAGAAGAAATAACAGAGATGTGGATGAATGAGAGAAAATGAAAAGCGAGAAGGGGGAAGATAAAAAGAATGAAGGCGGCGAAGAGAAAAGAATGTAATGAATAGGACAATATGGTAAACTAGTGAAGGATATTAAATGGATGGCAAAAAGAGTGAAAGAATGAGTAATTGGAAACACAAAAGAAAAAGAGAGTGATAGACGAAAGATGAAGAAATTAGAGAGAGTAATGAAGGAGAGATAAAACGAGAGCAGGAGGAAAATGGAATAAATAGAGGAAGTAAGTATACCTGAGAGAAAGAGAGAGAGAGAGAGAGAGAGAGAGAGAGAGAGAGAGAGAGAGAGAGAGAGAGAGAGAGAGAGAGAGAGAGAGAGAGAGAGAGAGAGAGGAAGTAAGTATACCTGAGAGAGAGAGAGAGAGAGAGAGAGAGAGAGAGAGAGAGAGAGAGCGTACAGACTCCATTAGCGCTTGATTAATTAAGACGTTGGGCTCAGCCAATCACAGATGCAAATGACGAGGCTTCCGGGGCGGTAGAGGAGCTGTCTGTCTGTCTGTCTCTCCTCGCTTTCGTCTGTCTGTCCCTCTGTCTGTCTGACTCTCCTCTCTCTCTCTCTCTCTCTCTCTCTCTCTCTCGCTCTGTCTTCCGAACTCCTCACTCCAACTCATACCAACATGTCGACTCCCACTCAAAAGTTCCTCTTCCAGGATTCTGAAGAAATGAATACAAATGCCCTCCCATATGATCCATGCATTATAATTCTTCAACCTTAATCTGGCGGAGTTTGCGTTTCTTTTCTTCTTATTTCCCGTAGCTCAATGGGAAAATAAGACAATACTGCGGCTTCGTCCTTTACATAGACTTTATTCGTGACTAGCATTGTATTATTGCGTCCATGTTCATCTCTTACTTCAGCTCAGTATTCAAGATGGCGAGATGGCAATGTTAACCTAAGTTTTAGTGGACAGGATAAAGCTGACAGTGGTATGCTCTACAACTGGTTATATGATGATGGCAGTGCTGTTGTTGTTGTTACTGGAGGTGGTAGTTTTATTGTTATTGGTAGTGGTAGTGTTGTTGTTGTTGTTGTTGCTGGTGGTGGTGGTGCTGTTGTTGTTTTTGGAGGTGGTGGTGCTGTTGTTTTTGGTGCCGTTACTGTTGTTGTTGTTGTTATTGGTATTGTTGTTACTGATGCTGTTGTTGCAGCCCTTGTCTCCTCTGAAACGTGACCGCGGTGGACTGTAGGCTTAAGTTGCCCGTGTCCTACAGTCCACCATCCTCCTTTCGGGGGATAGGGAAAGAGATGAGGGACGTTTGTATTATCAGGCTGTTGTGCCGCCAAGCTATACTGGTACCACCACACGAAGGCGTCCCTCTCCAGCACCAGAGTAAGGTGCAATATCAAAACACGTCGCTTGCGAAGATGTGCTACAAATTATTTTATGCCAGCAACTAATTGATAGCACTGTATACAAGTGGTTACTATACTCCCCATAACCCTGTTCATATACAGTTTGCTTCTTTATGGCCAAGGACTCCATGGTTAATTATATTCTTTTTACAATAATCTGGCCTAAACTTGACAACTCTCCATCTTGAATGTTGAGTTATAACAACTGGAATAAGGTGCTAGTCACGAATTTCAGTAGTGCTGAGGAAAGGATGTTGATCCGTAACATTATCTTTCTCTGCCACTGAGGGACAACACGTGAAACAAGCTGCAAAGTACAAAAACCTGGGACAAGTTAAGGTGAAAAGAATACTGTAATATCAAGAAGCAGCCTAAATGTCTGCACTCCTCACACATGCAGAATGGGCGGTCCCCGCAACACTTACGAAGGGCGCACATGTGTAAGAAGTGCTAGGGGTTGTTATGAAAGAAAAGAGGAAGGCTTAGAGTAAATGCCTATCGAAGACAAGTGGGTAATCAGGGCAGGCAATCATTCTTTTAATTTCTCAGTCTCCCCTTAGAATACGACAAGCATCCATCGATTTCATCTGAGGGCCTACGTGCCTTTGTTTACTCTAACCTGGTCTAAAACTGCCACCTCTCCATCTTGAATATTCAGTTATAACACGAGATCAGCACTAGAATCTTATGATAGTCACGAAGAAGTGCTATGGAAAACATGCAGACCTACATTCTAGTCTTATTCTGCCACTGAACCTTGTGAAATAGGCTGCGGAAGGAAGAAAATTTTTGCCAATTTAAAGTAAAAGAACTATTGTTGGAGGAACAGGGATTAGGAGGATGCAAACTTTGGATTAATGCCTAACAACTACATGAGGATAAACCAGGAAGACGATTAATTTCTTGCTGTCTCAGACTTCCCCCAGAATACGACACACAGTAGTACTACGTCCTCATTTGTCCTGCTGGGGGAACAGGGACAAGGAAAAAGAAACTTCGTTCCACACTCTGACCGGTTCGAACTGGACGGTTTCCACATGCGACTGGAATGAGTTACCACTGCACCATCGGCTCACCCAGGGTCCGAAAAACATCACTGAGGGTTATATTTTGAAACGTTGTCTTCATTTAACATTCATTTCTTCACATGTGGAAGAAAATATAGTCTAAGGGACAACACTAAAGAAAATAAGAAAAAAAATGGGATAAGGTTTACTTTTGTAACTTCATGAAATATGGCCAACGAAAAAGATACAATGCATCCATCTATCTATCTAATATATATATATATATATATATATATATATATATATATATATATATATATATGGTATGTATCTAAATGTAATGTGGCTAACGAAAAGGATACAATATATATTTCATCATCATTATCATGACCTCTTTTTCCAACTAGCAATGAAAGAAGGCTTTGCATTTTAAAAATCAATACACTACATATTTATAAATTCTTATTTAATGTTATACAATTTATTAACTTGAAGGCAAAAAGAAAGAAACCCCCCCAAAAAGGGGGGGGGGGAGAGGAAGAGGAAGATGGAGATAAGAGGGATTAGGGAGGAGAAGGTGAGAGGAAGAGGAGGGAGGAGTTAGGAGGGGAAGGTGAGAGGACGAGGCGGGAGGAGTTAGGAAGGGAAGGTGAGAGGAAGAGGAAGGAGGAGTTAGGAGGGGAAGGTGAGAGGAGGCGGCGGGAGGAGTTAGGAGGGGAAGGTGAGAGAAGGAGGAGGAGGGAGGAGGAAGAGGGGGAAGGAGAGGGTGTGGGGAGCACTGGCTGAATAAAAATGATTGAAGAGAGACATCAAAAACGAATAAAAACATAAGTTCTGAGGGATCCTTTTTTTGACATTTCTTCAGACAGACAAAGAAAAGCCGACGAGGAGACCTTTTGTTCCCTTTCTTCCCTATCTCTTATCCCTCCTTTTGACGCTCTCACCTGCCCCTGTCTGTCTGCATTTCTTTTTTTGTCTTAAAAGCTTCCGTCTGTCTGTCTGTAACTTTTTCTCTCTGTCTATCTGTGTGTGTGTGTGTGTGTGTGTGTGTGTGTGTGTGTGTGTGTGTGTGTGTGTGTGTGTGTGTGTGTGTGTGTGTGTGTGTGTGTGTGTGTGTGTGTGTGTCTTTTTGCTCCTCGCTCTCTCTCTCTCTCTCTCTCTCTCTCTCCGCCCCTCCCTTTCCTCTCGGCTGGGCCCCAAAAGACTGGGAGAAATCTTAGCGTCAGGTGAGGTCGGTCGGGAGGAAAAAGTCATATTAAACTAAGGAAACTGGCGGCAACCTTTCCTTTTTCCTTATCTTCTTCCTCTTCCTCCCTCCTATCTTCTTTTCCTCTCCCTGCCTTCTCTACTTCTCTCTCTCTCTCTCTCTCTCTCTCTCTCTCCATTTGACTTCTTTATCTTCAGTTATTTTTCTATGAGAGAGGGGGGTGTGAGTTCGGAGCAGGGGAGTGAAATGGCGGGGGACAGGGCGACTTGGAGGCGATTTGTTTGTGGCCACCCCAAACGGGATTGTGGCGTCTGGCAATAGATAGACAGATATTTTTCTTTTCTTCCGTCGTCCTCTTACCATCTTATTTTCTACAGTTTTCCCCCTCCTTTCTCTCCCTTCGTGTCTGTCGGTTATTTTCTCTCCCTCAGCTCTCTCTCTCTCTCTCTCTCTCTCTCTCTCTCATAACCAGTCAAGTGCGTCTTGTGAGCGCGTGACGAACGAGCGTGCGCCATGTTATCACAATAATTCCCTCTGACATAAAACTATAGGCGAAATCTCCGATATTTAATTGCTAGAAATGATGCTAAAGAACACAGTGTTATGACGGAAAATCTCGAGATTCCAGGGGGTTCCTACACGTTTATGGATGAGTTTTTAGATGATAACAAAATTTATTGAATGAATGTATCACATGCAAAAACAATTTCAGCTCTTCTTCACGTAGGAAAAAAGTTATTAGCTTCAGTTTAGCGTGACAGTCGGGTCGGGTCGAGTCAGGTAGGGCCGGGCCGCTCATTTCCAAACTTAACTGTGAGTAAACATCGTTCGCTCGCTGGTAATTCTCTCTCTCTCTCTCTCTCTCTCTCTCTCTCTCCACACCACCTGACGTTCAATAATAACGAGAGGAAATTCTGAGACAAATCTCTTTTTTGTCTTGGTGCTCTTTTCCTTTTTTCGTGCTTCATTATTTTTTCTGTTTTTTCATGTTATCCGCTTTCTCTTTAAGTCGTTTTATATGTCTGAAAAATTCTCGTTGATACTTAAAAAAAAAAAATTGTTAATAATATGTGTTCTTTTAAATTCCTTTTATCTGACCAACCCCTATTTTGTTGATAATAAAATTTATTCCTGTCATCATTGAAATTCTCTCCTCTAATCCCCCTCTCTTCTTCATGCTCTTCCTCCCCTCGTTCGTGTTTTACTCCTCTTGCTTTGTTTAACTATTAATCATTTCTCCCTATTTTTTCAAGCATCTCTGATCCTTTCCTACCGTTTTATGAATTCATCATTTAACATTCTTTTTCATTATTGACCTGTCTTGGCCTTTTATTTCTTTTCTTATTAAAAAAAGAGCTGCAAGCTGGAAACACTTCCAATTTTGTTTTGTCCAGAAAAAAAAAAAAATGACAATAGAGCCAAAATCCAGCTTTATTAATTTCGACATATGTAGACACACTTCGTTTAAAAGGCTGGAGGCCATAGGCAGAGAGAAATACAGACAGAGGAAGGTAGTTTCAGAGTTGATAAATTTCGTACACGAAGGGCTGAAAGCACCCTTTAATTATTGCATTAGACAGCTGGACAGAGAAGCGGTGAGACTGTGCCGCAAGAGGGGGCAGCATAACTGTCGTAATGGGAAGGGATGAAAGTAGACAGTTCAGAAGGGCAGCGACCATTGACAAAACGATGGAAAAGGGGTTGAGATTTAACGCTCAGCGATGAAAAAGAGGTTGAAGGGATTCGGTAAGAGGAAAGAAACTGATGAGACGGAAGGCTTCTGCTTATCGCCACTTTCTTCCTGTACCTTTTCCATTCAGGATTCGTCTCCTTTCTTCCTCGGATTAATTATCTGGTATACCTCATCCTTCTCCAACTTTGTATTATAATCTGTCCACTTTAACTTGGCCTAAAATTGCCATCTCTCCATCCTCAATTTTGAGTTATAAGGCGAGACCGATACTAGGATATAATACTATAGTCATTTGCTTTCACCTGACAAAACTGAGTCATCCCCACTACATGAAGAATAAGTCGTGGTTGCATGAAATCCGATGAGCCTTAGTTATTGTATGACGTAGGGGTTAATCTCCTTGGTTACTTGATTAATCACTCCATCACTCAAACTACACTTGGTTATCGATCGAGTTGAAAGGGGTTAGAGATCTCTCAGGTTAGAACAAAGGATCTGTAGTCAGGAAGATGTACTATGAACAAGATGCAGGGTCGTATTATCGTCCTAGGCCACCACTGAGCTACGAGAAACATACTTCAAAAGGACGAGTCTCGGCAAGTTAAGCTGAACAGACTACTTTGTCACTCCCAGTCACATTCTTACAATTCTTCTTAAAGTAACCATTCGTTGTCCTTCTCACTCACTTTTCTTTTTCATCTCTCCTCAACTTTAACGATTTAACTTCCTCCAATCACTCTTTTAGATTTATATTTTCGTTTTTCACCGTTATTTAAAATTACAATCCACCATCCCCCTTTCCACGCTTTCTCTTCGTTGTCAACCCTTCATCATTGAATGCTACCAGTTACTTGTTCACCAGTTTGTCCACCCATTCGTTCTTCCCCACTTCAATTATCATTCCTTTCACCTCTTCGTATTTTTCACTTTTTATTTCCTAGTCGCTATTCCACCTCTCAACTTCTCTCTCTCCTTTCACGTCCTCATTATCCGTATCAGTATTTCTGCTTAAACTGTAACTTGCTCTTCTCTCCTCCGCCCACTCGTCATTTTTTTTTATTTAGCCTTTTTTCTAGCCCTGTTTTTCATAACATTTAAGGACTCTTTCTTCCAGTCTTTCTCTTCTTTTTTTATCCATTCATCATTCATACTGCACATCTATTCCTCCATTTATTTACCCAAATGTCACCCCCACTCTCCAATATTCTATCCTTGAACTTTTTCTTATCTTCTTTTTTCATCATTCAAACGTCATTTCTCCTTTCACTGTGTCTCCTCCCTCTCACCCGTTCATCACCCATACATCTCCTCTCCCATTTCTTTACCCATTCGTCATCTCCCTCTCCCATCTCCCCCCAGCTCGCTCGCCGTCCATCAATTGCCCCATTAAGGCAGTTAGGGCCAAGGACGCCAGCCAATCAGAGCCCAGAGTGCCCAGTCAGCACCTCTGATGGCCGCTGAGGTGCTTGTGAGGCCCGAGTGGTCAGAAGAGGGCAGTTAGGGGGTCACACAACAGCCCAATTGGAGAGGCGTAACGAGGGGGAATCATATCTCAGACGTGACGGCCAGAAAGGAGATGAAAGGCCGTCGTTTGGGCTATTCAAGGTGGAATTATCTTTATGGCTGGGTTAAAACACACACACACACACACACACACACACACACACACACACACACACACACACACACACACACACCAAATAGATCACAACACATTTGCTTTAGTCAGCAGACGCAGGAAAACACGATGGGTCAAAAAGCTTCCGCCAAACAGATTACAAGAATTCTGCTCAAGATCAAAGAGGGTAAAGGAGAAAAGGAAATAAGAGAATAAAGGACAAGAGGATGGAAGAGAGAAAGGGAGAAAAAGAAGGGAGAGAGCAAATGACTAAACGGAGGGAGAGAGTAACAGACAAAAAGAAGGGAGAGAGTAAATGATACAAGGATGGTAAAAAGTAATTGACAGAAGGGAGGGAGGGAGAGAGAGAGAGAGAGAGAGAGAGAGGTGAACCATGAAGGGAGATTAAATGGAGCAGTTCCTTCCTTTTCCTCTAACTTCTCCCTCCCTTCCTCCTCCCCATACGCTCGATGGAGGAAAGGAAGGAGGAGGAGATACAAGTACATGGAGAAAGATGAGAAGGAAGGAATGGAGGCAGGAATATGAAGAACTCAAATCAAGAGCGAAAAACAGGAGGGTTATGGGAGTGGGGGGGGGTCGCGAAGAACGAAACAGGGTAGGGAGAGAAGAGCAGCACCCGAAAATATATTTGAATAAATAAATAGATAAATAAATGATTAAATAAATAATAAAGCGCACGAAGAGGAGACGAGGCAGCAAAAGCAAATAGAAACTGAATAGAAGAAAACGAGAGAGAGAGAGAAAGAGAGGATCCGTGAGCGTAAGGCTGAGGAGAGGAGAGGAACAGAGAGGGAGAGAGTTATGAGAGATAGGTTAAAGCCTTTGATTTGCTCCGGATGAAAAGAAGAGTATTTACTGATCCATCCACACAAGCAGGCGATACTCTACACTGGGATGCACAAGAGCTCTCTCAGTTCACGACCACCAACTGTGTCGCGGAAAATATGCACGGTGACAACTGAACATGTTTGCCCGTTCGGGGGTTATTGCAGAAAATATTTGTGATCTTGAAACTTGCAAAAAATCAATATATTACTTTATCTATCAAGAGAGGAAGATTGCAAAAAATCAATATATTACTTTATCTATCAAGAGAGGAAGATTATATTAGATGTAGACTGATGGATACATGGGATGCTTGTGTTTACAACTACGTAATGTTGACACATGACGCAAATAAATGTATTAAGACACTGAAAATTCTGTTGACGCAGCTCGTGTCAGAGTTTACAGAAAGATAATTAACTTGACGTGCTGTTGCCTCGTCACGCAACTGATTATGCACCTTCCAATGTGACAAAGTAAATTTGCTCGTATTTTTTAAAGTGGAAGATTTAGTATATGAAAAGTAGGGATATATAAAGCACGTCCATAGACACATTCATGCTGGATAAATAAGAATGGCCCTGAGCATAATACTGCTGATGGTTTTAGGACATAGTTGATCTGCAAAAGCCTTGGCTGGGTTGCTTTTGAACATTTAGCACGAAGATATATATGACATCCTATGACTTAAAAGGTTTAAATTACTACAGGATATTCATACGGATTAAAGTTCTCCTCTACAAGTTCTCACACCTAAATCTTCACAAACTCTATCCATACTTTTCTACTTTGTTCCCCATCTGCTGTTCTGCCCTCTTCTTAAACTCCTAAAATTCTTCAGCTTATGCGGTTAGTCTGTTTTTTTTTGTTTTAATATTATTATTAATTTTAGGATCGGGCCACCTAGCAGGGCCTGAAGGTGTGTTCGGTATTTTCGCTGGCTTTGTAGCTTTCTAGCACCTTTACATCTGGCATGTTAAACATTATTTACACAATTTATGTCGACATTAAAAAGATATACCTGTACATAATAGAATATTAGTGCTATATGAAAAATAAATCGCTAAGAAATAGGTGACAGGGAGCTTCCTTCACGGAGTCGAATACGGGTCTTGGTAACTCTGTGTAACGCTTCTCAGCCTGCCCTCCCCTCCCTGCCAAGCGCCTACCAACTCGCCACCACAATTTCTACTTCATCGCTTTATTCCCCAGGCTAAATCATCCTCGCCTCGTCAGCATCATTATCCCCTCATACAACAATACTCCATTTCTGCCTAGCTCTCTGTCTCTGTTCTTCCATATCTTTAATTTCTTTTCCCCCCACTTTCGCTCATCTTTTTTCCGTCTCGCTCTCTCCATCGTCTGTCATATTCTTCTTCAATGTCTCTTTTTACGAATATTTTCTTCACCCTCTCTCACTACACTTTTTTGTATGATTTTATGCCTCTTCCCTCTTTCTGGTCTTCCTTGCCTCTACTTTTTCTTTCCCATTACCTAACTCTATCTTTCCATCTCCCTTTTTCTATAGTTTCTCTTTCTGAAGTTGTTTGTTCATGTTTTGCATATCCTCCGATACCCTCACCAATTTGTCCAGTTTCATAGCTCTAATTTTATTCTGTTCTTCCATATTTTTTTTCCCCCTTTTCCCCACTACCCGACCTCCGCCCCCCCCGCCCCTCTCTCTCTCTCTTTCTCTCTCTCGTGTAGGGTACTTCGTCTCCAGTCGCGGTGGAAAAACATAACATTTTTAATATTTTTCCCAGCTGCCACCCTCCCACCAACAACCCTCACTCACTCACACGCACAAATGTCACACTCACTCACACGCACACACAACCCTCTCACGCACGCGCACATCTCCCCCTACATACACAAACACTTACTGGTGCATACTCATACACAAGAAAACATAAAACATACGTACGTTCTTGTATGCATATCACACCGCCCATTTTCTTGACCAATTTCGGCAATTCCCATCACTAAATACACAGCACAAATGCATTAAACAGGTTTGGTGGAACTCAGACGATAAAAGTGTCCACCAACAGGGAACACACAGAGAAAGCAGCACCCACGCCCTGCAATTATTAGTCCAGGGCCGAATAACTGACTTTGCCGTGTGGCTTTGACGTTCGATCGACTGTTTTTAAAACCAAACTGCTTCATCCTTGCCCGCCCTTAATCCTTTCATCGTCTGGTTCAAACTGACTTCGCCCCGTGACCTTGGCCTGGCCTTCGACTTAATGTTATCAATATAAAATCTCTTTACCTTTGCAGGATCTACAACCTTTCTCTTTACCTTTGCAGGATCTACAACCTTTCCACCAAATTAGGTTTAATCATAAAATAATTGTTCGAGTTACAGGGTCGAACTTTTGACCTCTGACTGTTCTCCAATTCGAATCACTTCATCCTTGCCTTACTTTCAACCCTTCCAGGCTTGATTTAAAAAAAAAAAAAAAAAAAAAAAAAAGCTTGACCTCGCCATGTGATCTTGATCTCAGACCCATATTGCAAAAAAAAAAAAAAAAAAAAAAAGTTAAATTTAAAAAAGGCCCTCAACCCTCCCACCAACTTTGGTCCAAATCGGATCAAAACTGTTGATTTTGTTCACACACACGCGTCTTGTAATACAACACTCTATTCGCAGTAACGTGCGTGAGGATGCAGAGGAATTAGATACATAACTTCTGATCATTCTGAAGACAGTGGCGTTATAACACTATCTACTTCGCGGCAAAGGCACCTCACAGAACTATAACAGATAGCTTGATCAAAAAAAGACATTAGTATCTAGATGAGAATGATACTGTCAATACTTATAAGCTGAAGAATAAAAAGTCTTACTATTTTTGTAGTTCTATCGCCATACCGTAAGTTTACACTGGCTAAGCTTCATGTAGCGATTTTTGTTTTCCATATACCCGGCTGACGTGCGGCTGGAGAGGAGGACGCACCTAAGCATAGAGCTGCCTCCTCAATGTCTAACTAATATACTTTTTGAAATACAAGAGGTGCTGACTGTCACAAAACTAGACTCAATCCGTTCACTGACTGTTGAACCTTGCTTTAATTCCACCATCACCCCCATCCTCACTACCCCACCGCCACCCCACTTCCTCACCCTAACCTCAATATCACCCCCAGCCTCATCCCAGCTCCACCACCCCTTCAGTCCCATCATCAGCCCCAGGTTCACCTCAACCCCACCACCTTTTCAGCCTCACCCTGACCCCCCCATCAACTCCAGTCTCACTCTAACCCCACCACCACCCCACTTCCTTCATCCCCAGCCACACCTCAACCCCACCACCTTTTCAGCCTCACCCTGACCCCCCCATCAACTCCAGTCTCACTCTAACCCCACCACCACCCCACTTCCTTCATCCCCAGCCACACCCCAACCCCATCAGCCCCTCAGCCTCACCCCAACAAACCATGCAAACACATCCCCACCTTCACCCACCTGCCCCAGGCCGAGAGTCTAATTGGCCTCTCCCTCAAAAGCCCAGCAGGAGCCTCAGAAAATCACTTTATTCATCTGAATGAGAGATAATTGGCCAATTAATCCTCTAATTGGCTGTTTGTCGCCCGTGTAGCTCCTCAGCCAATCAGTACTCGCTCACCTGGCGGCAGATTTGACTATGTTTTGAAAGGCAGGCCACACCTCGAGCAGTATCCTCGTTGGCTTAGGATTCTATATATATTTCTACACATGGTTTGTTAATATTCCCTTGTCCGTTATTTTCTAAACTACATTTATACTGAAAAGGAACAAGTTGCATCAAAGAGAATCGTAAACGTAGTATACAAGAGCGTCTCGTCCAGAAAGAGGTACCATTACGCTTACAAAAACACAGTCCCTTGTTTTACTGATTCTGCCTCGGCTCATACAGGCGGGGGTACAATTTTGCTGGCAGGCTCGGCTAAGTTCGGGGATAATTATGTTTTGCACGTTCTGAGTGATCCTGGGGACTTGTATGTGGTACCGTTCACTATTGAAATGAGTGCTTGAAAGGATCATGAATCAAGGTCTTCAAGGTCTTCCCCCCATCCCTCCTCTCTCTCTCTCTCTCTCTCTCTCTCTCTCTCCCTGAAAGTGGGGGTGGAGACGGTGAGAAGGGGAGGACCCCGGCGAAGACCAATCTACCGAAATCCAATAACATCCGCTCAGTCGTGGTTCACATGCTTATGAGGGCGAGGCAGGGGGGGGGGGGAAGGAGGCAATGAAAGAGGAGGGAGGGAAAAGGGAGGGAGGGAAAGAGGGAGGAGGGAAAAGGGAGGGAGGGAAAGAGGGAGGAGGGAAAAGGAAGGAAGCAAAAGGGGTGTGAGAGAAGGAAAACTGAGGAAAGGAAAAGTGAGGGAGGGTAAAGAAAGGGAGGGAAAAGTTGATAGAGTAAATGAAAGGGAAAAACATGTACGAGAGAGAAGAGTGAGGATGGAAAAATTGAGAGAGGAAAAAGGAAAAATGAAAGTGAGGAAGGGAAAAGTAAGACAGGAAAAAGTGAGAGAGGGAGAAACGAGGGAGTGAAAAGTGAGGGAGGGAGAGATGAGCGATGAAAGGGGAGAAAGGAAGGGAGGGGAAGAAAAAAAAAAAGAGGGGAGGGGAAAGAGAGGGAGGAAAAGGGAGAGAGGGATAAATAGGAACAGGAAAAGAGAAGGAAGGAACAGGGAGAGAAGGATAGGGGGGTGAGAAAGGGGGAAACGTGAGGGATGGGAAAGAAATGAAAGAGAGAGGGAGAGAAAAGGTGAGGGACGGCTATATAAAGAGGGCGTGAAAGAGCCAGTAAGGAAGAGGTAAAATAAAAAGGTAGGGAGGGAGGGAGAGAAAGATATAGCAAGAGGGGGAGAAAGAGGCAAGGAGAGAGAGATAGGGAGAGGGAGAGAGAGAGATAGGGAGAGGGAGAGAGAGAGAGAAAGAGGTAACATGAGATGGGGAGGAATATGTGGGGAAAAAAGGAGGTAGAGTGGAAGGGGAAGAAAGGGGTAGAGACAGGGAGTGGGAGTGAGAGGTAGCATGGGAGGGGGAAAATGAATAGGAGAAAAAAACGAAGTAGAGAGATGAGGGGAAAGAAGCATGTAGAACGGAAAGGGGCGAAAGAGGGAGGAAAGGGAGGAAGAGGAAGAGGCTGGGAGAGAGAGGAAAAGAAACAGGTTGGGAGGGAAGGAAAGGGCAGGACGTGAAGAGAGGAAAATTAAAAAAAAGCAAAGGGGAAAAGTTGTAGACAGAGAGATACGCAGATAGGTAGACAAAGATTGAAACAGGTGTACAGTTAGAGACAGAAAGATGGACAGAAAGACAGACAGACGGAGAGATGGACAAAGACAAAGGAACAGACATATACGGTATACAGTAGATATGAGAGAGAGAGAGAGAGAGAATCACACTCCTCACATTAGGACCTCTCGTGTGCCTTCGTGTCAGACGAAATTGTGTGTGTGTGTGTGTGTGTGTGTGTGTGTGTGTGTGTGTGTGTGTGTGTGTGTGTGTGTGTGTGTGTGTGTGTGTGTGTGTGTGTGTGTGTGTGTGTGTGTGTGTGTGTGTGTGTGTGTGTGTGTGTGTGTGTGTGTGTGTGTGTGTGTGTGTGTGTGTGTGTGTGTGTGTGTGTGTGTGTGTACGAACAGCTGCCAAGTTTCCCCAGCTGAATTTATCTCTACCCTGATTTCTTCTCGTATTACATCGGTATATAAACCTGTGATAAATAAGTCTGAAAAGGCCAAATAAACATAAATAAATAGATACAATGAATAACGGAAAAGATACATCAATTCAATGATAAATATGTCTGCAGAAGTTAAATAAACAAATAAATGTATTTTCATAACATGAAATTAAACGGATTGGCTGAACAAATTGAAATGCATTAAGTTTCATTTACATATTCACATTCCCTCTTTTATGCTCTCACTTCCATTCCCTACTCTCTCTCTCTCTCTCTCTCTCTTCCAATATCCTTTTCCCTCTCTTCCCCTCCTCTTCCACTTTCCCTCCCAATCACCCCTTCCTCCCAAGTCTTCCGTTCCTTTCCAAGTTCTCTTCCCTGTTTTTTTCCCTCATCTTCCTCACACCTTCCAGACCCCTCCTCCTCCTCCTCCTCTCTCTCTCTCTCTCTCTCTCTCTCTCTCTCTCTCTCAATCCCACCATTTCCCTCCTATTCCTTTTCCTCTTTTCTGTTCCTCTTTCCCACCTCGTGTATGCTCCCTCCTCTGGCTTCCTCGCTCTCTCCCTCCTATTTTTCCACAGCTTAATTTCAACCTCAGTCTATAACTCCCTTTCCTCTACATCCCTTTCCTCTTCTTTTTCATCGCCCTCAAGCCTTTCTGTCTTTCATTCCATTCATTCTATCCGTCCCTCTCCCAAACCCTCCGTTCCTTTTACCTTCCTCTGCTTCTCAAACATTATTCGCTTCGCTTCCAGCCCTCTTCCTTCTTTCCCTTTCTATCCTGTCTTTCTTCTCTAGCTCTCCCCCTCTTCTGTTTCCTCCGTCTCTCATTTTTTTCCCCCTCCAATTCCTCCCCAGTCTCTCTCTTGACTCTTACTTCTATTCCTCATTATTTCCTTCCCTGCCTTCCCTCCCTTCCCCTCCCATCCTTCCTCCATCCCTCATTTTCTCTTTTCCTCCCCTCCCTCTCTCCTCCCTTCTTTTACTTTCCCTTCCTTCTCCATCCTTCAATTTCTCTTTCCCTCTCCTTCCTTTCTAGTCTCCCCCAACTCATTACCCTGCGCCCCACACTCTCTCTCCCCTCCCTTTCCTCGCATCCCAAGTTTCTCCCCCCTCTCCCCACTCCCCTCCACCTGTCCCCCCTCCCTCCCTCCCCTGCTCAACACGCCTCATGAATAATGTATAACGTGTTCATTAGGTATACACAAATCCCGTCCCCTCTACAACCCGAGGTTCTGATAAGGGCATTCACCATTCATACACCCTACTCGTCCTAGCCTGGAAAAAAAAGAAAAAAAAAAATGGTTTTACATGTGTATGTGGATGGAAGGAAAAGATTTTTGGAGCATATGTTATCTTACTTCAATATGTTTTCTTTACATAATAATTTACTGTCTGTCTGTCTCTGTCTCTGTCTGTCTGTCTGTCTGTCTCTGAAAGTTATAGCTCTGATATAATAACCATGAATATTTTATGTATTCCTAGTACAACATAATATTTCACTATAAATTTAAAGCTTAATTTTATAGCGAGATCTGAATTTTATACCAACTCATTATCATAAATACTGGTTGAAATGCATAAAAAAAACATATACTTACACATGTATTATACAAAACAATACGTATATGTGGTTTTATGCATCAAGGCCGCAAGAGAGGTGCTTGAAGACAATGGCTATGTGTCTAATTGTCTGCCTGTCTCTGAGTCTATCTGCATGTATAGGGGTATGTATGTATGTATGTGTGTATGTATGTACAGGGGTATGTATGAATGAATTTATGTATGTATGTATGTATGTTTATGTATGTATGTATGCATGTATGTACCTCCAGCTACCTATCCTCCTATCAATTATTCAACTTAAATACTCTTTCTCGCAGTATGATTTTATAATTTTCAGTTTTATTGTATCTTCTTTATCTATTTAAATGTTTATCGCAATTTCCCCTCCTCCATCTTCACTCCAACTCTGTTTTTTTTTCTTTTAGCAATTCCTGATGTTTCTTTCTCTTCTCGGCTCAGTGTCTCCCCCTTCCCTTCATTATTCTTTCCCTCTCGCATTTCCTCTCTGTAATTTTTTTCACTCCCAGTTTTTCTCTATTTTCACATTCAAGTTTGTCTCCTCTTTTTCCAGCAAATTATTTTTAAAATCTCTCTCTCTCTCTCTCTCTCTCTCTCTCTCTCTCTCTCTCTCTCTCTCTCTCTTACGTGTCTCTTCCTCCTCTCCTCCATTTCCGTCTCGTCACACTCAATTTTCAGTACTTCACTCTTTTACATTCCGCCCTACTCTCCCATCTCTCTCTCTCTCTCTCTCTCTCTCTCTCTCTCTCTCTCTCTCTCTCTCCATGTAAAATCTGGTTATGGCAAGATGCGTTTTATCAACAAATATCCAAATCTCAGTCATTACGCAGCCATTATGCAAACCACCTATCCATACCTTCCCGTTAGTATTGTAAAGTGTGCTCTCGTCCAATGCAAGTATAATCTAAACTATTTGGACATGGAAATTCTTAGTATACATCAGGTTTATTTATATTTATAGTAGATGTAGCCAGCACACTATGAATAACACACACACACACACACACACACACACACACACACACACACACACACACAGTGTGTAATTCACCGGGTCGGTCAGGATCACTTGATGGTCGTGATCGTCAGCTTTTACCCTCCCGGAAGGGAGCTGAGAGCTCATATAGTCGATCCAAAACATCCGACGCACAGACACAACTGGAGAAGGTTTTTGATCTCACTGTCAAAGGGAATCGAACCCCGGAATATTTAAAGACGGCGGAAGCTCATGCCATCAGGAGGGGTATCGAACCATTTGTTTTGGTTGTGTGTTGGCGGAGGAGTGGATCTATAGGAGAGGGCAAGAGGTGGAGAAGTGGATTTGCAGGGAGAAAGGAGTGTGGGTGGAGAGGAAGAGGGAGGAATGGAACTACGGAGGAGAGGGAGTGGGTGGAGGGGGATGAGGGGGATCAGATTTGAGGGTTAATGGGTGTCGTAAGGAAGGGAGAGTATGGGGGGGATGGATGGGAAGGGAGGCAGGGAATAGGGGGAGGAAGGAGGTGTGGGTGACTGCGTAGTGAGGAGTGTGAGTGGAAATGAGTGTGCAGGGGAGGGAGAAGAGGGGGAGGGAGAGGAAGGAGAGAGGGGAAGTGTGGGTAAAGTGGAAGGGGGATTGAAGTGATTGAAGAAAGGATGTGAAAGGATGTGGGTAGGACGTGAGTGTGGGTTGAAGGATGACTGAAAGGGGAGGGAATGAGAGACACTGGAATGGCTAATAGGTGAAGTGAGGTAGAGTGAATGATTTTTTTGTTTCTGTTTTAGCCTTTGTATGTATATTTTCAGGAGTTTTGCTTATAGTTTATCTTGTTAATGTTAATTTCTATGGTGATTATGTCACAGATCTGGTAACGGAACATGTCAGACAGAGTTTGTTAAGTACCGTTCCTTTAACAGACTATACTTATAACACTACTACACTACTCAATCTACATTAAACATCTGTAACAGGAGGAATAATATCATAAGAATTCGAAAACCTGATCAAACTGAGTTGAAAGCAGCTGAGAAACAATAAGTATTATTTATTTTGACATAGAGTGGGTAAATGTAAGTGAGTCTTGTTAGAATGACTGTATATAAAACGACTGGATAATTAAGTCTGAGGTCGTTCCTAATACTGATGATGCCGTAATTGCTGATGCTCTGCGGACTAAAATTAATCAAGCAATGTTTAATTACCGTGAGAGGATAAATGAATATGTGTTTAGGTAGTGTAGTGTGTGTGTGTGTGTGTGTGTGTGTGTGTGTGTGTGTGTGTGTGTGTGTGTGTGAGAGAGAGAGAGAGAGAAAGGCCATGTAAAACGAAGTTGTAAAATGATAAAGGTTTAGCACGGAAAGAATTAAAAAGACAACTTGGGAGCAGTTACAGGACAAGACATGAAGGAAATGATTTTGTAGCAAGTAAAATATCTATCTATCTATCTATCTATAAAATATGAGAGAGAGAGAGAGAGAGAGAGAGAGAGAGAGAGAGAGAGACTATAAAATATAATAATGGGCTGTTCAGCTCATAAGTTTGCTCACCCTCCTGGCAATTCACGTATCTCTTATTCCAACAGTTTCCTCTCCCCTTCTTTTTCGCTTAACCCTCTCCCCACCCTCGCCCACTTTAAAACTTCCTCTTTTCCGATCCTATTTGCGCTTTCATCTCTGCCTGTGACCAATCCCTCTCCCTCCCGCCCTCTCTCGGTCGGTCTGTCGGTCGCTCGCCCTGGCAATCCCCCTTCCTTGCTAAACTAAACACAGGTGCCTTACTTCAAAGAGAGACACCATGATGAAATACAGTACGAAGATAAGATCAAGAAGAAAGGAGTGGGAACTGAAAGGAAAAAGAGAGAATGAGAATGAAGGTGAGAGAATTGGAGAGCCAGAGGTTTTGATGAAAGGAATTAGAAGGGAAAGAAAGAAAAAGAAGAGAGGGTGAAGATATGATAAGGAAGGAGTGGACGATGAATAGGATGGAAGGGAGAAATGTAAATGATACGCTAAAGAACAAGCAGAGGAGTTAGAAGAAGGGGCGTGAGGCAGAAGAAAATAATAATGGAAAGGAGAGGAGGAAAGGAAGTGGAAATATGGAAAAGAGACAGGAGAAAAAGAAGACTGTTAGGGAAGGGAGAGAGGCAGAGGAGAGAAGAGAGACAGAAAGGCAACGGAATGGTGAGTGAGCGAGAGGAAGAAAGGGAAAGGAATGAGGAAAGAGGGAGGTAGGGAGCGGATGTAAAGAAGGAATGGCAGAGAAGAAGGGTGGCAAGGAAGGGAGAGGCGAAGAATATGATAAAAGGAAAGTGAAAGGGGGAGAGGAAAAAAAATGGTAAGTGAGGGACAAGAAGAGAGGGAAAGGAATGAGGAAAGAGAGAGGTAAGCAACGGATATAATGAAGGAGAGACAGAGAAGAGGAGTGGGAAGGAAGAGAGAGGCACAGAATATGATAAAGGAGAGTAAAAGGGTGAGGGAGAGGAATGGAATGGGAGAAAGAGGGAGGCAAATACCACGCTGAAGGACAGGAAATATATGAATGGGAAGGATGGAAGATAAGGGAGACACGTAAATGATGTGATGAAAGAAAATGAGAGAAGGATATGGAAAGGAGAGCGAAGGAACGGAAACAACCAGAGAATATGATAAAGCAGAAGTATGTAAGAAGGAGAGCCGTGGAAAGAAAGAAGGACGAAAAAGAGGTAAGGTAGATTATACATGAAAGGGAGAGGGAAAACAGAAGGAAAAGGAGGTGAAATGATAAAGGAACAGGACAAGAAAGGAATGAGAGAAGGAAACGAGGAAGATCGAGAAAGGAATAAACAAGTAGGGAGATTTACGGTGATGAAAGAGGAGGAGAATAAACAGAAAACAAGAAGAGGAAAAATGAGATAAGTTTAAAGAGAGAGAGCTGCTGAAAGGAGAAGAAAGAGAAGTGGAAGGGGAAAACGAGCGGAAAGACGGATGATGAAACTTTTAATTTTTAACACAGTTCAGAGAGAGAGAGAGGAATAAAAAAAAAAGTGACGAAGAGACACAATGAGCGGATGATGCGATAACAGAAATAGAGAGAGATAAAAAGAGGAGGATGCAACAACTGCAGTAAAGAGAAATGAAGCAAGGAGGACGAGACACAAGGAGTAAAAAGGGAGAAGAGTGAGGGAAGTGTGTGTAGAGAGGGTCGGGGGAAATTACAGATCCGAAGGTAATTAAATGGAGAAATGGAGTGAATAACAAATGGTAAGTTCTACACAAATGGTAGACTCCCTCCCCCTTCTCTCTCTCTCTCTCTTTCTCTCATACACACACACACACACACACACACACACACACACACACACACACACACAAAGAGATGATATGGATGTTAGTTCGCACATAATAAAGTTGACTCAGTAAGTCTGAATCAACGACGTACGAGTATTCTCACACCGTTGTCTTTTTCTTTTTTTTTTCTGACCACCTAAGTGAATAACTGCCTTATGCTTTTCATACGTAAACTAGATGTAAATTCATTTACTTTGTATTTAACTGAATCCAGTTTATTTATATATTCCTCTTGTGTCCTTAAGAAATTAAAAAAGAGGACCACGAATCACGCAAACAGGTACAGAAATAAGCCGTCTGACACAGTGCCACAACACATCTTAATAAAATCAGAGACACAAACATGGAAGAACGTGACTAAAACAAAACAAAAAGTTGGCCAACATTCTCTCATGCAGACAAGCCCAGGTCGCCCGAGGTAACCGGTTTCCTACAGTCCACTGGGTTCACGTAACGATGAACCACAAAAACAACGACATAAAGTTATCAGGTCTGTTATATTATTTCTAGCAGAGACAACAGCCGAGAGAAGAAGAGGTTGTGAACGTGTCATTCGACGTCACATACACAGGATGTATATTTATTAACTTTCACTGAACTACATCCAATTTATTTCTGTATTCCTCTTGCATGAAGCCTCCGAGTCTACAACAAGTATTTCCAACGGAGACAGGCGAGTAAAGTCGAGATTGTGAATGTGTTATTTTCTGACGTGAACTCGGCAAACAATTATTCTATTTGCCTTTACTATGGTTCCGGCACAGAGAACGCAGACTCAGCGTGTTTCTTTACCACTTCACATTATTTGCAATTTAAACAGAAAGAGGGACGATATGGTTGATTAAGTCTAGGGGAATAAAATTATGAGAGAGAGAGAGAGAGAGAGAGAGAGAGAGAGAGAGAGAGAGAGAGATATGGTTGATTAAGTCTAGGGGAATAAAATTATGAGAGAGAGAGAGAGAGAGAGGAGGGGGGGCACGTCAAACAGATTATACTGTACCACAGAAAAGTGTGGCCTGAGAGGAGACAGGGGGGAGGAAGCAGGTGTACAAGAATAAGTAATTATTTTCTTTTTCACTTTAGCTTGACCCCAAAGTGCCATCCCTCCATCTTCAGTGTTGGGTTGTAACAATAAGACAGTTACTGGTTGGGAGCTGACAAAAACTTGGTCATCAGTGACTAAAAACACTCACAATCGTAGCCGAAAACGTTTGTTCCAAAGAGTTGTCGCCGAGCAAGGGATATGGAAAGAGAATTGTTTTTATCTTGAGTTTCCAATCTCGAGTGTTTGGAACAAAGTTATCGTTTGCAATTTAGTGTGTGTGTGTGTGTGTGTGTGTGTGTGTGTGTGTGTGTGTGTGTGTGTGTGTGTGTGTGTGTGTGTGTGTGTGTGTGTGTGTGTGTGTGTGTGTGTGTGTTTCTTATAACGGTACAATTTGGAAATCTGATGAAAGCAGACGAAAGGAGAATCAGATAAATAGGATATAACACAAATAAAGAAGAAATGGAGGCGCGCGAAGTTCTGGAAGGAAAATGCAAAAAATGAAGTAATGGTTTATGGTTGAGCGGCAGGAGAAATATGAGTTTCGAAGAGAGACGGACTTTTAAATGAAACGCATATATTAAAAAAAGCCTTCCTTCTCTCCCTCCCTCCATCAAAAATTTACCGGTTCGATGAGGAAAATTTTATTGGAAAAATATCGTAAAAAACACTCTCAAAACTTTGGAATATTGCGTAATGAGTGGAGACGGCACCCAGGAAGCTTATTTACACAGACTGTAAAATCGACGTATATAAAGTTTAGGCAATATAGTTGAAGGAGAGTTGGTTCAGGGTAAGCAAAGACTCTAGATTTGCGTGGCGATATATATACAGCCAAATACTCAAGTACGTTCGCCCTCTCTGCCTCTTCCTCATTGTTGGATTCAAAGATGCCTGAATGAGACGTAATGGACAAAGGTGCATCCTATCACCTTCAGATGAACGATAGTATGCACCTCAGTCCACTACACAACATTCAAGCGCCTATGAATATGAATCCACTGATGCAACAGAGGCAGAAGAGGCTAAAAGACTAGTATCTGACTGTGAAGGCAACTACAATAGTCCGTTAGCCGCTCCTGCGTGTTTCTAAATGCCAAATTTATAAATGTTTGAACATGACACAGTGGAATAAGCACTTACCGTCATTCATTTGTGGGTGACAATATGAACCTCTGCCCACAACATGTCATTCAAGCATCTATGACTTCGGCGATGACAGAGTCTGAAGAGGCGGACGGGCTTTTTTTTTTTATTTTTTTTTATTTTTTTTTTACTGAACAGGCAGCACAGTATTCATTATGCCTCACACTGGGAGAAACGGTGGCCGAATCAGTAGAGAGGTGGTCTACTGTCATACTGGACGCGGGTTGGAATCCTGCTGGGGCAGAGAACCCCATTTAAAGGCTATGAATGTCATTAAAGAAGACTACTGATCTACCAAAGACCCGCCGACATGTAAAAACACCCCAGCAAATACCAATACACCAGTCCTGTGTGAGACAGCCCCCGCATGTACTGTATTCATAAAAAAAATATAAAAAAAAGTGGCCTACGAGATTTGGTAAAACGTTTCTTAATCTATTTTGCAAATTATACCTTAGTACCCTTTCGTACGTTACTGATTCAAACTACGTTGCTATTAACACAGCGCAAAGAACATACAATCGAATGTTAAGGTGTAAAATGCAATTCAAATCGCTAAGACATTGGTGGTACAGTCTCTTATGCTACTTAGAAAGCGGGTTTCTACGGCAGGGATGTGTTCAAAGAGCATCTATATAGTTTTTCATACAAGAGGAACTGAAAATTCAAGGGAACTGTTAGTAGTAGTGGTAGTTACAGCTCCAGCTTCGTCTGAATGTGAACCCAGTGGACTGCAGGTTGAATCTCTCTCTCTCTCTCTCTCTGCCCTTTCCTGTCAGTTGTCATTTAATCTGTCTCTTCATATTTCTGACCAAACACTGGTCCCCTCTGCCCAAGCCTGTGCACTTCCTCCCTCTCTCTCCTCTTCTCTTCTCGCCTCTCCTCTCTCTGCTCTCTCCTACACCCCCGTTCTCTTCCTCCCATCTTTATCTTCCCTAATGCACCATCTCTCTCTCCCACCCTGTCTTTCTTTCTTCTTTCTCCTGTCGTCCTACCTCCCCCCCCCTCTCTCTCTGTTCCATTCTCTCTTGTCTACCAACGGCTGTGTCTCACCTTCCTCCTTTCTCTCCAACTTCTCTTTGTTTCCCTCTCCTCTCCCTTCTCCCCAAAATCGCCTCCGCCATCTCCTTCCATCCACCCTCTCCAAAGCCCTTCCACCGCTCGCACTCCTCCCTCCTCCTCCTCAAGTTTTCCTCCATCATCTTCCTCCCTCTTACCTTCACCCCAAAATCCACTCCATCAGCTCCCTCCGTCCTCCCTTCTCTCTCCCACTCTCTTCCTCCAAATTCACTCCACCAACTCCCTCCTCCCTCCCTCCTCCTCCAAATCCACTCCAACACCTCCCTCCATCCTCTCTCCCTCCTCCTCCCAATCCCCTCCACTAGGTGCCTCCTTACACAGAGACACAGGAAATTAAGCCTTATAGTGTCAATATTTATCGTTTGTTTTTCGTTATGGCACGGGACCTCCATTCTGTGTGTTGGCTGACGGTAAATACAACTTACTGAGGGAGGAGGAGGAGGAGGAGAAGGAGGAGGAGGAGGAGGAGGAGGAGGAGGAGAACAAGAGGTGTGAATTAAGGTAAGAGTAAAGATGAAAAGGGGAACAGAAGAAAGAGAGAGGAAGGGAAGAAAGGAAGAGTGAGAAAAGGGAAAAGGATTAGGAGGGAAGGAAGAAGAAATGGGGGAAGGAAAGCAGAGAAAACGGAAGGAAAAAGGCAGAGAAGGAGGGTGACAAAAATAAAAGAGAGAGAGAGAGAGAGAGAGAGAGAGACTGTATCTGTGTAAGTGCATACCTTCCTTACCAGGCTCTTAACTCCCATGCCCTCTTTCACGGCTTCAATCTCCCGGCCCATTCACTTCGCCACACAACACTCCCTTTCTCCCTCCCGCACCCATCACCACCACTCGCCACGCTACGAATTACGGTAAAGTGTCAATCCTGAGACTCGTGTGGCCAACAATCCACTCTGCTGCCACGCTGAGCACTCATTTGGCGAAGATGAGGGGGCATGGGAGGGGAGGGGAGAGATGGAACACTGAGGTCTGGAGAAGTAGGGAAGGAAGGCGTGTGGAAGAATGAAAAAGGAGAGAAAGAAGGGTCAAGGGATATCAGGAGAGAAGGAAAAAGTGAAGGAAAAAAAGGGGGGGGGGAGAAAGTGAGGAGAGAGACAGATACAGCGAGAGAAGAGGGAGGGGGAAGTAGTTGGGAGAAAAGAGGAGAGAGGGAAAGGAAAAGGAATATCATAAGAGCAGGATCAAGACGGATAGGGAGGGAACGAGGAAAAGAGATGGGTATAGAGAGGCGAAAATGGGGGACTTCAGAGGATGATGATGATGATGGACGGAAAAGAGGAAAAGAACGTGTACAGGAAAACGTGAACCAAGAGGGAAAGGATGACTGAAAAAGAGGGAGAGAAGGGTACACATACAGGGAGGGGGGGGAAGGGGACTAAAAGAAAGGGAGAGAGAGAGAGAGAGAGAGAGGTGAAAAGGAAGAGGGTGAGCACAAACGAGGAAGTGGTTCAATCTGGCGATACTCTGATCAGATAATTTTTTTTTTTTGCGTCACAGCTGTCAGTGCAATCCTCGCTAATGGACACACTCGTTCCCAATGTGGTCTCAACCCAAAAGTTACCTCCAGATACTTTAACTTTTTAGTACTGTCAAAAAGATAAAGAGGAAAAGAGTGATGAATTGTGGCATGAAGCGTTAGTACTCACTCCCTGACTATGTGTGTGTGTGTGTGTGTGTGTGTGTGTGTGTGTGTGTGTGTGTGTGTGTGTGTGTGTGTGTGTGTGTGTGTGTGTGTGTGTGTGTGTGTGTGTGTGTGTGTGTGTGTAGTCTAGTTGTATATCCGTACTGGTTTCCAGAGAATATGACAACACTGCTTAAAGATGAATCATAGTATTCCTCCCCCCTATTTCTGTGTATCAGCGTCTTCCCTAACCCAGTTCCCTAGCCCCTATCACAAGCATTAGTCTCACCAACCATTACTTATTCCTAACTCCCTACTCTTGTTCTTCTTTCCTTATATCATCCTCTCTTTCCATCTCATCGTTTCCATTCTTCCCTCTTTCTACTGCACCCCTACCCTGTCTCTCACATCTTCCTTCCCTTTCTCTCATCACATAACATTTCTTCATCTCTTACATCAACCCGGTCTTACCGACCAAGTCAATATTCTCCTCTTCATGTATAGCTGCAGCAAATCTAACTTCTTTATCTACTTCACTACCATGGTCCTTTTACCCTCCACCTGACAGTCAGAAAGGGTGTTGTTATCACTGAGATCAACAGGTGTCCGTCCGTAGAGTTGGGCGGCAGGGCGGCAGGCCGGACGCAGAGAGTTTGTTTCCGGGCCAGAACTCAGAAAGTATTCACTACAAAGACATGAAGTCAACACTGTTATGTGTCTTATAGTGAACTGTGCCTTTTGGTAGGTAGTATGCTGTGTCTTATGTAGCTTTTTGAAAATACAGTAATGAAAAAGTAATTTAAAAAAATCGTTTCCGGGCTGGGACTCAGAAACTAATACAGGTACAGGCTTCAAATTTTCCAGTTATGTGTTAATGTGCTTCCTTGTGCCTTCTGGTAGTTAGAATGCCATGAGACTATATAATGTTATGAAACTGCTTAAATACATAAAACTGATTATTTTAATGCTTCTTTGTATAAAACTTTGCAACTATTATACCTAGGAGACAGAAACTGTGCATGATAAATGATTACATGAATATCTAATTATGTATGATGTTTCATGACTGTACGTATCATGTAGTCATAAAAATGGCTGCCTAAATGAAAAAAGCACGTGTCATACTTTCATCAAATCTGCTCATAATTTCACTAATACTGTGGATAAACTACTGAAATTTTTAAGTTTTAATGTCTCTGTCTTATACAGAGGAGGGAGGGTGAGGGCCGTTATGCGCTTGGTTACGTGTGCAGGGAGGTGGGTGGGGGGGGGTATGTGCTTGGTCAAATGGAGCGTTGCAACAGCGTAGCGTTGCCTACGTTTATATCATCTTGTCACTGCCGGACAATTTTTCTATCTTATGCGGGTCCCATAGGAATGAAAGTATTGATGAAGGCTATATCTAAAAGCCAGTTGAAAAGTCTCTCCTAAAGAGAATAACATTGTCCGGTGGTTGTAATTTTAACAATGATAGACGTCCTGGAAGGGTTAAGCCGTCTGGAAACAATCTGAGAACCTTCTGAGATCCTGGCAAGCTATTTAATAATATATTTAAATGGGTTCCAGTTTCACTTCAATATTTAAAAAATCTAGAAGCGCCATAGTACTGACTGGCATTGTACTGCAAATGAGCAAAAGTTTGCCGGCACATTCCTGCTAACTGTGGCAATGTAAGGTATTACATGAACTATTTTCACGTGACAGAAATATGAGGTACACAACAAAGGAGTACAGGAAGAAGGATACTTCCTGTCATTCGGGCAGGAACGAGAAATTTGAAAGACAGGACACAGTGCTGGTAGAGGACTGACGGTATTCTTTAACTCATGACTGTACACTAACCGAAAACTATCCAAACACCTGGCACGATCGACGTGAAAATGAGCAGAAAGTAGCCTGTCACCTCGGAATGGCTGGTATGTCTGCTTAAGGACTGGCGCATTATAAAGCCATTACACTTTGTGGTGCACTGACAAGAGAAGCACATGAGGAGAGCTGTTTAAAAACATTTCGGTCATATGTTTCATATTATACGGTTCTTACAGCGTTCATATACTTTTTGGTGAGAGTGTACCCTTCTCTCTATTCTATAATATCATATTTGTTGGCACACGCTCCATAACTGTTTTCTTCTAGTGCATCACAGCAAGCTTTTTATCTCCAGCATCACGAGCTGACTCCCTCCTTCTATTCACAGCCAGTCCCCATCCCATCTCATCTGCTCAGCTCCGCTCCCATTTCTTTCTCTCTTTCCTTCCAGCACAATCTCCCTTATATAATTCTAATTACCATTACACAACAATTTCTTCCCCTAACAAAACCATACCTCTACACAACCCCTCTTTCCCATACACAACGTCTTCCTCTCCTTTAACACACTCCACTTCATTTAAGCATCACTCTCCACTCCTTTGTAACTTCTTCCATCCCTACACACAACACAGCTCTTTCTTTCAATCACATAATCCTTTTCCTCAATACGCTGCACCATCATTCTCCTATCCCATATGGAAGGTGGTCCGTAAATAGCGCTCCATTAGGAACTCATCTGGTGGTGTTTTATGCGTTGTGGAGACGGCTCAGCCTACAGGTGTGGGCGCGGGTGTAGAAGTAAGAATTAATAAATGCATCCTCGACGCTGAGAACGCTGAAGCCGTTCTTGCAAAACAGGAAAATTCACTCAGCGAAATGGAAGAGGAACGTTACATATGTACCTCGCTGCACAAGCCTTTATACAGTGCATATCCTCGACCCCTCCATCAGAAACTCTTTTATATTTCACGACACACAGTCATGTTTCCTGCTCACCCTTTCCAGCCCTTTAAAATTTCCACCTCTTAACCATTTTCACAACGACCACATTAATTTTATTATCTCAGTGTGCCCCCAGACGATTTTATTCGAGCTGGAGGGGTTAGATAATAGTTTCAATTAACATCTTCGCTATTACTCATCGTTCTTACGTTGAATAAAATAATCACGAGACAGCAAAAGTACAGCAGCAACTCATTCCACACATACATCTTTCGACTTCACTATTAGACAACTCTCCCTTCCAGTATCCGTCATTCACATTCATCCCTTTTATACGACACAAACACTTGCACTTCAAAACACATAGGCTACACTCCGTTTCTTCCTCACCTCTCGCTTCTCCTCTACACAAACACTTCACTTCTTGTACAAAATACATGCACTCCCAACACATACACTCCGTTTTTCCCAGTCCTCGCTTCTTTTGTGCACCAAGACTTAACTTGTTAAACAATCTACCTACCTGCCTACCTACTTATCTATCCACCTACACACACACACACACACACACACACGCACTCCATTTCTTTCCCAGGCCTCGCTTTTTCTCTACACAAACACTTCATCTCTTACAAATATATATACACTTTCAACACATTTATACATTCTGTTTCTTCCTCAGTCTCTACTTCACTTTCGTACAAAATATGTCTATCTATCTATCTACACACACACACACACACACACACACACACACACACACACACACACATATACTTTCCATTACTTCCACAGTACCCGCTTCTTTTCTACACCAACACTTCACCTCTTACACAACCTCTTTTCCCCATTATTGCACTTTTTGTTCCTGCCAACACAACACATCCTCGTACCAAGCTGCGTCCAGGCCTACAAAAACTTTCCCTTAATGTCCAACTCCATGACGCCTAACACCAGCCATTCTGTATCTCCCCGGCCCATGTCTCTTCCCTAATATATCCCCTTAAATCCCTAAGCTACTTATATCCTTAAGAAACCCGTACTTCCACTCTACTCACTCACTCCTTCGATATTTCCTACCCCGTTCCTTCTCTAATTCATTCTCTTAACTCTCAACACTATATACTTCTTCCCCTAAACATCCCCTTCTCCCATTCTGCTCACTCTCCTTCACTGTTTCCTTTCCTGTTCCTTCCCTTATACAATCTCTTAACCCCCAACACTACCTCTCTCCCTAGACATCCCCTTCTTCAATTCTCCTCATTCCTTCATTCCCGTCCTTTCCTTAAGATATAACTCCAAGCACTCTTTCTAACCCCGAAAAACTACAACTACTCATCTCACCCTTACACTCACCCCTTCTATCCATAACGCAGTCTCTTATATCCTGCCCAGCTCCAGTCTTCTTCCTTAATATATTCCTCTAACTCCCATCTAACGTCTTCACAACTCCCTTCCATTCTACTAATTCCTTCCCATTCTTGGACACCCCTTCCGCCCTTTCCCTGCCACATCTTCATGGCCTTTTCTTTCCAGGCTAAGCTCCTCACCCATTTTTCACTCCGTCACATCTCTAGACAACCCTCTTCCAATAAGCTTATCTCTTTCCAACCCCAGCACTCTCCCTTCCACCCTTCTATGCAATACCATACGAGTATCTCCACGCAGCACTCCTTCCACTTCCTAAATCCACTCCCACCCCTTCACAATCTTTCTCCCCTTCTACAAACCTCTCTCCACCCAAACTCAATCCCTTTTCCCAACCCTTTATAAATTTTCTCTACCTTATTAAGCTTTATACTTTTGTCCCACCCACACGGGGGTGGGGATGGGAGACCAAACCTAGTGTATGCCCCTAACAGTGTCACTCACTCACTTTCTCATTGTACCGTTATAAAGGATGGGGTCCAGGACTCATGGGATGTGTATTAGTGGATAGGGGCTGTTGGTAGTGTGTCTGGTGTGTGTCTTGGACGTATCTGGGGTGTGTCTGAGGTGCCTGCTGTGTGCATCTAGTCGACCGGATACCTGCGTCGTGCCGAAACAGCCGTAAATATGACAAAAAGGGATATGGCACTAAGCAGTTAACAGTACTAGAACGACCTGTGAGCCAGAAGGGTGTCACTGAGGTGGTTAACCGGTAAAGCGTTAGATTTTCCCCTGAAAATACTGTTTTGTTTTTAAAAGTATAAAATACAATAAAGTTTAAAACTCTCCATCATCTTTCAAAACTCATTTCACTCTTCTTTAGCTTTTTACCACCTCTCTGCAATCCATTTCTTCCTCTCGACAACCAATTTCCACTCCACCACCACCTTTTCGCCTCTCTGTGCTCCATTCCACCCCTCCAAACCCCCTTTTTCATCTCTCCACAAGCTCTTTCCACCCCTCCACACCGAATTTTCACCCCTTCACAACCTCTCGCAACCTCTCTGCAACTCCTTTTCACCCTACTCCTCCACGTCCCATTTCCACCCCTAAACAACCCCTTTGCATCCTTTTACAAATTCCGTCTACCCCTTTATATTCATTTTTTTTAATCCTTCGACCATTTTTCACTCCTCTATAACCACTAAACCCTTTCCCATGCCCTTTCCGTCCCTCCATATCACTTTTTTACTCTTGTGCAATACCCTTTCCACCTCCAACCTGTCCTTTCCATCCCTACCCTGCCCTTTCCATCCCTACCCAGCCCATTCCATCCCTCCAAAACCCTTTCCCCTCCTCCACAACTCTACACCTCCTCTCCAGCATTATCTACCCCTCTGCACCTCTTCATAAGCTCTTCCACTCCTCTACATCCCTTCCCATTCCTCCACAATCTCCTTCAATCCCTCCACGCAAATTTTATCACTTATAAAACCCTTTTCTACCTTAAACAACCCCTTTCACTCTATGTATAAAACTTCTTTCCTACTCAGCTCTCTTTTCACTTCTTCACAACTTGTACCAGACCTTCTACAGTGTACACAGTCTTCACCCTCTCCAATCTCCTGCATACATCTCCACCTCTACTAAGCTCTTATCCTTCCAGTCAAAATCCCTTTTTACCTTCTACGGAGCCCTCTCCACCCCTACCCAACCCTTGCCACCCAATCATAACCCCTTTCTACCCTTCTACAACCTCTTTTCGCTCTTGCCCAGCCCTTTCCACCCAATCACAACCCCTTGCTACCCTTCTACAACCTCTCAATTCCTATCCAGTCTTTTCCACCCAATCACAAAACCATTCTTACCCTTCTGCAAACTCCTCCCCACCTCTACCCATCTATCTACAACCCATCTCCACCCCTTGTAAGTCCTATTCCACTCCTCTACAACCCCCTCCTACCCGTAGTCAGTCCTATTCCATTCCTCTACAACTCCCTTCTACCCCTATTCAGCCCTTTTCAAGCCAGAGTCACTGTCAGGTCTCCGTTCAGTCGGATCACATCCAATCCTATTCCTATCCCTCAATAACCTCTTTCTTCCCCTCTACATATCCTTCTCTAACCCATCAAACCCCTTTCCGCTCCTCTACGAACCATTTTCCAATCCACCACAACTCTCTGCCCGTCCACTAACCACCTTCCACACCTGCACATCGATTTTCATCCCTCTATAACCTCTCTCCACCATATCACAACTACATTCTATCCTTCTTCTAAACCCTCTCCACTCCTACCCAACCATTTTTTTTTATCACAATCAACACTCCTCCACCCAACCAACCCCCAATCCACCCTACCAACCCCTCATCCACCCCAACCAACTCCATTTCCACCCCAACCAACCCCTCCTCCATCCCAACCAACCCCATTTCTACCCAAAACAGTTCTTTTCCAGCCACACTCATTTGCAGGTCTGGGCTGAGTCGCGTCACGTCCCTGGCTCTCTGGGGGAGGCTAAAAAGGGAGGTGCAAGGCAGATGCAAATGTAATCAAACTTATTTCATGTTGTGATGCTGTGGTGTGTGTGTGTGTGTGTGTGTGTGTGTGTGTGTGTGTGTGTGTGTGTGTGTGTGTGTGTGTGTGTGTGTGTGAGAGAGAGAGAGAGAGAGAGAGTTTAAAGTAAATGTATACCTAATTACGTTTACTGGCAAGATGTTTTTGTTTGTGTGTGTGTGTGTGTGTGTGTGTGTGTGTGTGTGTGTGTGTGTGTGTGTGTGTGTGTGTGTGTGTGTGTGTGTGTGATAATCGTTATGAACACATTTTTCATAAGGAAGGTATTGTAGTGGTGTTTATGAATGTTTACGCAAAATGAACATGTGTATGTACATGTACATGCGTTTGTATTATTGCATGTATCTATGTGTGTGTATATATATATATATATATATATATATATATATATATATATATATATATATATATATATATATATAAATGGATTAGAAGATAAATGAGGCTGTGGGATGTATGGTGATTACTGTGAGTTATGAGAGGCTTATGGGGGTAGGTGGCCGAGTGGACAGTGTTGAGTATGATGTTAGGCTTGATCCCGACTAGGACAACTTCAAATGGTCGCACCGATATTGTCGGGCGCATCCGCTGCCTGCTTATACAAACCTCCCTCAATTGTTTCCATACTTCCGAAAGGAGAATGATGGACTGCAAGAGCTTCATCCTTCAGTCCACCGGGTTCACATTTCAAATGTGCTTGGGGTCACAATAAAAACAGCAGATTCGATTCCAATATTTACGGGGTACAGCGTCAGGATTTTGAATCTGATATCGCTGTGTTTACTGCTCTTCCATTTTACCTCGCCGAAAAGTCTCAAAATCCTCCTCCTCATCATCATCATCATCATTCCGACGTTCTTTTCCCACACAGGGATGGGGTAAAAACGTCATAAAAACTCCCCCACCAATATCATAACACCAGACCTGAATGTGATGTCCCTAGTTACCTCCGACAAGGAGGTTATTCTTTCACCGCTGTCCGCTTGTTTGTTGGTTGGTTGGTTTGTGAGCAAGATTACACAAAAACTACTGGACGGATTTCCACAAAACTTGGTAGAAGAATGGGCGTTTACCCAGAATAGACTCCATTAAATTTTGGTCCGGATCCGGATAAAGGTGCGGTCCAGGATTTTTTTTTTCTTTTTCACTTTCTTTAACATTGTGAGACAGGGTGTTTTTCGACATTTTCGTAAATTTTTCAGCGAATATTGCAAGGATCTTGATGAAAGAAATCACGAATATTTGGGATGTTTGTATCTACGAATGTGTACAATTTGGCGCGGATCCATATAAAATTCCGGATCTAGCAGATTTAAATATGCTTTTACAGGGGGGTAGTCTTCTTCCAGCTGCCGTACAGTAACAAGTACGACTTGACTGAATTAAAAGGAACTGTATGTTGGGCCTTGGCGGAGGTATGCACTCTACTGAATGCCATTCTAGTTTTTCATGGTTTCCACATCACAATGAAGATAAATATTCAGTATCATGCCCAGAGGATTTCTAAGGTGCTTTCATTTCCCTCCTTCCCATAAAGGCTTTGACCACATTGTTGTGGGCGTTCCCAACTGCCTTACTCGCTCCCACTCCTAATCATCCTAAGAGAAACGAATTAGCTTTAGTTTAGAATTCCACTGTGAAAGAAAGTTAAAACCCAAAAAGCGCAAGGGAACTCTTCAGTAACTTGGAATCTCAGACACGTCGGTGCCAAAACCTGAGTTCTTGGGACACTAATAGAAATGGATAACAACCTTTATCAATTTGGAAACACAACTGAGTAACGAATGTCAAAAACAAATAAACTCTTTCTTGTCAGTGATAATAAAGCAAGCTTGAATCTAACAGTCTTAACCCCGAAAGCGTAAAAGATGTCAAAATCAGAATGAGCTTTTGCTATATCAAGCAGGTTAGAATTTTTTCACCAATTTGTAGCACACTGACTCTGTACACTGACATGTGACCGCAACTGTATACAAGATCCATAGCTGACAACATCCAAGTAATATCCTACAGTACCCAGTTACCCAAGTACCCAAGTTCATAGCTGACACTAACCTTCATACATGGTTGGGTAGTAGCTTTTATCTTCACGCCTGGTGTCAGTTTTATCTTGAAGCCTAGTGGTTAGTTTTATCTCGAAGCCTGGTGGTTAGTTTTATCTTGAAGCCTGGTGGGTAGTTTTATCTTGAAGCCTGGTGGGTAGTTTTATCTTGAAGCCTGGTGGGTAGTTTTATCTTGAAGCCTGGTGGGTAGTTTTATCTTGAAGCCTGGTGGGTAGTTTTATCTTGAAGCCTAGTGGTTAGCTTTATCTTGAAACCTGGTGGGTAGTTTTATCCTGAAGCCTTGTGGTTCGTTTTATCTTGAAGCCTGGTGGTTAGTTTTATCTTGAAGCCTGGTGGTTAGTTTTATCTTGAAGCCTAGTGGTTAGTTTTATCTTGAAGCCTGGTGGTTAGTTTTATCCTGAAGCCTGGTGGGTAGTTTTATCTTGAAGCCAAGCGGTTAGCTTTATCTTGAAGCCTAGTGGTTAGTTTTATCTTGAAACCTGGTGGTTAGTTTTATCCTGAAGCCTTGTGGTTCGTTTTATCTTGAAACCTGGTTATTAGTTTTATCTTGAAGCCAGGTGGTTAGTTTTATCTTGAAGCCTGGTTATTAGTTTTATCTTGAAGCCAGGTGGTTAGCTTAGTTTTATCTTGAAGCCAGGTGGTTAGCTTTATCTTGAAGCCTGGTGATTAGCTTTATCTTGAAGACTGGTGGGATGTTTTTATCTTAGAGCCTGGTGGGTAGCCTCCTTGCTCGCCTTCAGATGTCAGCTGCTGGGATATGTCAACCTGTGGGAAAGACCTCGAAAGCCAATGTTATTCGTATCCATGGAGGCGTGTCAGTGACCTAACAGCCCTAACGCCCTACCAACGAATCCAATGCAACACTCACCACCGGCGAGCTTGAACGAAGGGTTGGCTGGGTTGCTCCCTCGGAGAGTTATTAGATTACCTGCAAAGATAGGAATAGAGGTGATGCAAATGAACTATAAGTCACATGTTCGGGCCAATCCATATGTATATTAATCTCAAATATTCCAAATATAAAACTAACACGCCATAACTGCGTAATACTGTATATACAGGGTGTTTCAGGACTTGACACACTAACTTCGAAGGCGAGTCTTGGGCCAATTATGAGCTAAATTTGCTGCATGACACACATCCATGTACCACACGTTATGAAGCTACATGTACTGATGTCATGAGTGAAATGTTAGGGGGATCATTTCTGCCCATATGGAATTAACTGTAGCTTCATTACGGCTAGGAGCTAAACCCATGTTCATATACCGTTTTTTGTTCAAAATTAGCATAAGAATCACCTCCTGAAGCTAGTGCATCAACTTCTGGGATATTTATTTACCTGTCTAAATAACTCGTATAATATATATTATATATAACCGTATAATATACATTTTATATATCATATAAAGCAGTGTTTCTTAACCTGGGGTGCTAGCTCCCCCAGGAGGTGCTGAAATAAGTTTTAGGGGGTACTGGAAAATGCTGCATTATTTTTCTTGTTTTCTTATTGGTTTTGCCTAATATTGGCATCCATGACGTTTTATTTTTGGAGAACGTATGAAATAAAATGTCAAGCAGTACTTCACTTGCAACTGTAGTTCCACTAACCAGATGTATGGGGGTGGTGGGCCGTAAGACTTTACCACAGGGGGTGCTGAGGTCGGAAAAGGTTAAGAAACGCTGATATAAAGTATGAGAGAGAGAGAGAGAGAGAGAGAGACAGAGAGAGAATTGGAAAATACATCACTGTAGTAAATGAGTCCATGAAGACTAAGCACTTCATTCAAAGGGATATCACACATGCTCAAAGAAAAAAAAGCTTAGCAAAACTAAAATACCAATAATCATTCATCAGTTACATAATTTACCTTGCAAGAAGTGACGACGCATGTGGCGGAATCGATGAACAGCGTCAGTCGCTCCTTCAGCACATGTACATCACCATACCTGCAGGACGCAAATATGAGTTAATCAACCTGAAGCTCACCGCACCTGGTGTCCACAGTATACGACGGAACTAGACATTTACAAAAGTTAATAAAGAAGGGAACCCCGGGGTAGGGACCTATGAGCTTCGCGACTATGAACCGACATACGGAGAGCAGTACACTATCACTGCAGCACAATCCCTCACACAGGAACCTTGAGAGCTAAATGGGTTAGGCACAGACGATTCTTGACGACAGGAATGCAAAGAGGTAGTGGAACGCGGCGGGCGAAACCCTAAGACTTTTTTTTTTCGATTTTTGTTTTGTTTTGATATCATCCGCCTAGCGACACGATTATGTAATCGACTGCGTCTTTGCGTGTGTGTGTGTGTGTGTGTGTGTGTCTTACCAAAATATCTCAAAATCATGTGGGCCAATTGTATTCAATCTTTGTGTGCTGTATCCTCGGAGATGTGGCTTGAATTAGGTAAATTTTGGCGAAGTTGTGATGATAAGTCATTCATTACAGTGGATTACTGATTTTTTTTTTTTTTTTTTTTTTTTTTTTTAGTGGTCTGTCCTTTATATTTTATTCCTGCAATCTCCTCACGATTTTTTTTTCCACCTCAGAACTAACTTGTCGAATGGAGGTTTGATATAACCTTCATTAATTCATTCACTACTGTGGTTTTCTGGTTAACTGAGTAGGTTTGTCAGGAAACAGCCAGAATCAAAGAAAAATACGTCATCGGACTGAAGGGATTAACTCTATATCAAACATAATCTTGTTTTCAATATACGTACTTCCGTGTTGTTGTTTTACACACACACACACACACACACACACACACACACACACACCATTTGTAAGTTCATTCGTCGTTGTTTATAATACTGTATTTTGCTGCACATTTCTAGGTCTGTTCGATTTCTTTAAGCTTCATTCCTCCTTTTTTCTCTTGAACGTCTCTGTCTGTCTGTCTGTCTGTCTGTCTGTCTGTCTCCCTCTCTCTCTCTCTCTCTCTCTCTCTCTCTCATTCGCATTTTATGAATCATAAAAACACATACACAGCAAAATGCCTGCCACCAAAGGATGGTCGGCAAGAAGCAGCTATTCAACATCCAACCTAAAAGTCGAAGATCGCATTCATAACGAAAGGAAAAGTGAACCTTAGGAACACCCCTTTTCCAGCGCCTTTCAAACCCTGAACCCCATGTGTTAGTGGCCCGAGGGTGGCAATACAACCGGAATTAGCCGTTTTCGAGGTCGTGAAGTGAAGCACACGAATGTAAACAGATATAATTGTTTTATGAGGGGCTGGGCTGGCAGGCTGGCTTGGTGGTGGTGGTGAGGGAGGGAGGGAGTGAGAGATAAAGATGGAGGGAGGGGATGAGGTGGTAGGAGAGGGGGAGTTTGAATTGAGAGAAAGAGAGAGGGAGAAAAGTGAGGGGTAAGGAAGGATAGTGGGGAAGTGAGACGTAAGGGAGATGAGGGAGGAAGGAGAGAGGGGGAGGAAAGAAGGATGGTAGGGAAGGGATAAGTTTGAGTGGGGGAGGGACAGTATGATGGGGAGTGAGGGAAGAAAAGACGGGGAGTCATGGGGGTAAGGATATATATATATATATATATATATATACTGGAAGGGAACCCGGTGTTGCCGGGCCAAAAAGGCGAACACTCTAATCTATTTGTTCTAGTCCACTATTTCTTTCTACTCCAGAAAGATCATGTGCCTCTTATAATTTAGAAGGGAAATTATCAGATGTCCAGGAAGTTTCTCTTTCAGCTACAGCAGACTGACACACAGGATTTGTGCACACTTGTTTACTATTTCAGGTGAACTCAAATGATCTCCGACCGGTGACCTCAAATGACCTCGGAGGTCAACCTCACATAGCCTGTCTGAAATGGAGGTCATGTGAGTCTCCATGCCAAAAATTGGGCTGCAGGGGTACCCGGCGTAGCTGGGCCAAAAAGGTGAACACTCAACCGGTGACCTCAAATGACCCAGATCTGAATTTTGACCCCTCTAAAACCATCCTTGGCTCACCTTGGTTCAGAATATACAGTATATGGGTCTGGGGGTCTCTGGCCCTTGGTTTGGGAGTACTTGAAGGACAAACAACGTGGCTCTTTTATATACAGTATACTGTATATAAACACTGTATATATATATATATATAGTATATCCATCCATCATCCTATCCTACATTGCCCCAAGAGGAGCGTAGGAGCCCGGGGCTAGGCACTTGGTGTCGACATTTAAGATGAGAGTGACCAGCCTCACTCATCCCAGAGTGGTATTACTGTACATGACTTATTCCTTGTTATCTCTAGACGACCATAATCTGCTTGGCAGCAAGTTTTTGAACCATAATGGTCAGATACAACCAACGCTAACCCTCCGACATGAGGGGTTGTCCAAAGTTAACAAAAGGACGTGTTTTATAATTTATTTTTGCTATCTCTAGACGATTTTATGCAGCTCACAAGAGATATTTCGAACTGTAGGTGTTAAATATTGCCTACAATAAGCTGTTCAACACAAAAAGTCTCCCCTAAAGCTGACTATAACCACGTGGTAATAGCAAAAAAAAAATAATACAACAAAGCCATGCAACCGAAGCAGTTAACATCTTGTTACTGGACCTGAATTATTTCGATAATAACCACACTTCCATTATCCACTTCACTCCCATGACGTATTTTACATTTTAAAATTACTACCAAAAGATGATTTTGTTCAGCTTTGAAGAAACTTCCGGACTGACGGAAATACAGTAAATATAATGTATATTTATGAAACCTTTCAGTACTAGTGGTGTGTCCTACGTGAAGTTGCCTGGTGGTAACTGCAACAAAACATTACGTCATGAGATAAATGGAGTCAATATTTTCCGTGTCTACTTGACATGTCCTATCTTATCACTGCAGTCTGAGCAATATCATTATCAATACTGTTATCACCCATTTGTAATAAGTACAACACTAGGCCACTACACGTAAGTCACTATAACTACAGAAATAATTTTGCTTCCATTTCTTCTCCCTGGTCGACACTATCATTGATTTGTAGACGACAGAGGAATATGGTGATGGTGGAGGTGAGAGCTTAATAACAAGCGTATACGTTGACGCAAATGAAAATAACTGCACTGAATACCCGAGAAAAGAGGGATGATAGTTTTGAACGAAACTGCGGGAGGGAGACTGAGGAAAACACAGGTGAACAGAGGTGCGCTTATTCGCCACTAGTTTTGTCAATGACTTACTTGAGAATAAACTCCCCTTCTATTCACCTACATTTTCTTCCAACTCTTCCTACAACTATCAAAATGCCTTTACACTCGTTGGAAACAAATATTGGTACGGTCGTTCAGTGTAGCAGCTGCGGTGTGCCTCAAGGAGCATCACAAGACAAAGAATTATGATACCATCAGACGTATAGTACACATGCTTAAACTATCAGCTCTTGCAGATGCAAAGGGAGTGATTTAAGAAACAGTACGGCCTCATCAGTGTGAGGAGGTAGTTTTGAGCCGTTCAGTTTGATACACGATGAATTACAGAAACTTGGACCAGTAATCTCTCTCTCTCTCTCTCTCTCTCTCTCTTTCCACACCCTACATACGTGCCATCCATTATGGGCCACATCCGGCTGAAGAGTTTTGACCCACTAGACCAGCAAGCGTCCATTTGGTTATATAATTACCACCCAGCTTACTTAATTTTCTCCTGCGATACAAAAAAATTATCCGGCTTGTCACTCATTGTAAAGTCACCTGATGATAACATTACATCAAGTGAGTGGATGGTGCCTCACCTTCTACCAACTCTATATTATTACCTTTGTCCCCATCACTACCACAGTCACCACAACACCATCACCATCGGTACCTACATCACCCTTACTATTACCCTACCATCACTATCAACTTCAAATAGACAGCAAATGAATAAAGAAAACTGCATCTTTTTATCTTGACTAAGTTTTCGATCATCATCAGTCATTACACATTCCAGCAACATGAGCATGTCACATCAGTCATCATCATTACCACCATCATCATCACAACTGTCACCACAATCACCATTATCGTCACAATCACCACTACCACCCTCACTGTCACGTGTGCCAGCATCACCACTCACCACAGTCACTACATCCACCATCACTGCATCTTCAACAACAAAGGAAGTGAAAGATCAGACACATTAGAGTGCCATTACTTAAACTTTCAAGGTGCCAGTCCTAAGTACCATTACTGTTCCACAACAATTCCATCTTCTGGTAATAATGAAACTGATGACTATTTTCGTACACCACATAATCACCGTAAGTACCGTTTTGTGTACCGCCGCCCCCAATCTGTCCACACGAAAGAAAATGAGTACGGCGGCGGTACAAAAAAGAAACGAAGATAATGAAGGAAGAGGTCATGGAGGAGAGGGAAAGAGAAGTAGGAGAGGAACAGTAGCAGAAGTGGACGACGAAATGGAACAGCTGGAAAGGAAACGGGTGAAAAACAGACATGGAGAATGAAACAAGTAATGTGAGAGACGCCCATTGTAATGTACAAAAAGAAACACTTGCTAAAACTTGTAAAATACTTTTATTAATTCCCTCCATAGTAATTTTCTGCAGTTAAAATTATTCAAAACAGAAAACTTCATTAGTTAAAAGCAGTCTATCGAGCAGACACGGCAGTATGGTATGAAACTGCTCTCAGTAAATTTTTTGCAGACCTGTCACCTGCGTTGTACTCCTCCCAGAGTTTTACAAGCTGTCCATGATGTTTTGTGTATTTGGCGCGTTCTTTTCGCAACACCTTCCCATCTGAGAGGAGAAGCACTTGGAGAGTTACTAGTCTGGCCTCGTTATGAACTAACTTGATGAGCTGATAAAAACTGAGTTGTCCTTTGCGAGCCTTCAGATTTAACCTATTATGCCAACCTTCAACATCATTATTGGTACGGACACTTCTACCGAATACACAACACGCACAGGGAGGCCAAATGTCAGAATTAATCCATGTGTTTTTTATGTAGTCTAGAAGATCTGTGAGTAATTGAGAGCCGTTTGCTTTTCTGTAAAACCTTATAAACAGTTCTTCGATATGCTCAGCTGGCACGTATGGTAACGCAAGGACTTTTCTAAGGTATTTATGCATCCCAGCATCATTTGGGTAAGATGCTTGTAGGCCTAGTTCTTGTATTTTCCTACACACTGCCTGCCCCCAATGAATGCTGCATCCTCGAATACCAACATCTGGCAGGATGTCAGGAATCAAACGCTAGACACTCCTCAAAATCAATAGTAATTTATTCAACTTTCAATTCCTCACCCAGAAGTTCTTTACTCTTTGCAAAAACTTTTTTATAATCTCTGCATCTTTTTCCAGACATCATCGCAAACAGCAGTGGCACCTGTTTCAAATTACTCTCACACCGTACAAATGTGTGGATGTTAGGATGTACAATTATCTGGTAACGTACCTTATCACCCATTTTATCTATCTGTCTGTCTGTAGGCATAATTATGTAGGTATAATTATATACTTGCTACAGGTAAAATTCTATGCTTTGTAATAATTGGTGATTGTTAAATCGAGAGTTTAAAGAGTTGTCTAGGCGAGTTGAATGAGAGATCGAAGTATGTCTAAGGTCCATGGTACAGCTGATGGTCCGAGCTGGTGTTCCAAAATGGTCCGAGCTGGTTTGCGAGGTGGGCCGAGTTGGTAATCGTTAATGGTCCGAGTTGGACCTACACCCTTGCCGCATACATCTCAGCTGCACAGGTCAATCAAATAAACTATAGAAATGTCTCGCTGATTATTGTAGCGCGCTTCCTCTGTCCTGAGAAAGACCCAAAACCCCTTTTAGCTCAGTTGATGACGAAGTGTGGTAAGACTGGATCGGTATTTCTGTTAACTACTAACCAAAGAAATTCATTCCTACAGCTTAACATGGTCTCACCGAATTTTATGCAACGGCAAGTTAGTATTCAAGCTGTGGTAGTGGCCCAGTTCTGCCAGAAGAAAACAAATGGCCTGGAGTCAACCTATCCCTCCAGTCTGATAGCACTTGGTCAACAAAAGAGCTGAATGTGGGGTAGGGAATCTTCGTCACGTCGGAAGGAAAACTATGTTGCAATAATCTGACGGAAAATTTGAAACACAAATTAATCTCTTAATTTCGTGGTTGACAAGAGGGAATGCCGTCTATAATACTGCGGCTTAATTTTAGTTTTAAATGAAAATAACTATTGAACTTTAATTTACTGTACATACTGATTAGGCAAGAACAGAAGCCCCTCACTTTCATCTCGAAGAACAAAGATTTATTAGTCAATGCTTAACTAAAGTATTTAATAAATATAAAACAATATTAAGTGAAATAGTAGTATGAATTCATTTTATGTCATAACCATGTGATGAAGAGGAACGTCTTCACGTGATGGAAATGATATAGCTGAGCAGCTCCACTGTCCGGGAATACATATGTCCCTTAACTACCTTCCTATCCTCTATGAGGAAAACAGTGAATTACTGCAAGGGAAGGGCAACTTCAGCCTGCAATCCGCTGGATTCACGTTTCATATGAGCACTGAGCCACAATTTGAGCCTGTCATTATTAATTTTTGAGTGTAGTGCAGTCACACAACGACCAATGAAAATCCTGCAACTCATATTCATCGGTCGTTGTGTTACTGCAAGTGATCCAGTACTACTTCCTCTCTTCGTGATGGCGGTGGTAACCTACCGTCCAGTAAAGAACGAAACTTGTGCCTTCCATCTTGGGTGTGGTACGAATTTCTGAACCAAGCTGAACACTCAACTAAAAATGTGCTGTACACCACAAGGTAACAACTCTCAGGCTCTTACACTTGCTTTCAGCGGAATGAAATCGTCTGTTGTTTGTTGGAATAAAATACTAAGGTTGTCCCGACATGAGAGGGTTAATGGTGACAGTATTAACACCATCATGCTCGGATGACTCACTCTCACCTGAACAAAAAGTTTGGTATTGGCTGGAACAGAACTGTGCCCATGCAGACAGGGAGAGGATTTCAATATAATGTCACAATGATTCACGCCGACGACAGCGTATCTGAATGCCAGGTTATTAGCAGCAGCAGCGGCGGCGGTGGCAGCGGCGGCGGTGGCGGCGGCGGCAACGACAACGGCAGCGGCAGCAGCAGCAGCAACTACAACCCAAGGCTCATCTGACAGAGAACCCAGTGGACGGCAGACTTAAGTTGCCCTTCTGCAGTCCACAGTCCACCTTTTGGGGATGGGGAAGTAGCTGAGACACCTTTGTATAAACAGTTTGTAGAGCCGCGTGGTTTATATCGGTGCCACCACATGCAGGCGTCTCTCGCCTGCATCACCACGAGGTTTATGATCCCTCTTTATGCGGTTTATGCAACACGATACAGAGGCACACGTATTACTGCAAATATTGACACACAACACGCAACTCTGGTCATTGTTGTGGCTGTGGCGTTGCATCATACCTTATCTTGCCGAGACACACTCATTACCCGCTCGTGGTATTGTTGCTGCTGTAGTAATGGTGGTGGTGACAGGTACAGGCAGGGTAGTGGCAACGGATGCATTATGAAAGAGGATTGAGAGTTAAAACGTTCACTTTACTCTTTTCACTCTAATGTGGCCATCTTAAATGCTGAGCTGTGACGCAACATTAACACAAGGACATTGCGCTAGTCACGAAAGGCTAAGGAAAAGATGTAGAGTCGAGGTACTCTCTTATACTGTCATCAAGAATCTAACGGAAATAAGCCAAAAAAGTCGAAAATCTCCGTCAAGTTAAGCTGAAAGACCTATAGCAGCAGTGATGCTCGTGGTGAAAACAATAATGCAGTAATTTTATTATCACCAGCCAAGACATACATCACAGGTCAAATGTGCAAAAGTAAGGTGCTAGTGTAACTAATGTTCTGGCAAAAGTGGTAGAGGCCGGCCAGAAACAGCGATCCATTAATACAAGGCAGGGACGGTACTTCTACAGGTAAGTCAAACACTAATCCTTTTTTTCGGTACTAGGAAATGGTTGTGTAGGCCTTCATAATAACAATTACATACTGATTGTGAACAGTAGAATCTTAATTAAAATCAGGGGAAAAACAGAGATACTACTGATACTACTACCTTCTACTACTACACTACTGTACACTACTATTACTACTGCTAATACTGCTACTACGAGTACTAGCAGCTGTAATGATGGCTGTACTTGAAGCCGAGGTGGCGTCGATGGCGAAGGCGGCAGTGGCAGTGGTAGTGGTAGCTGCAGTGGAAACGGCAAAGGTAGTTGCAGTAAGTGTAATAGTGGCGGCAGCCGTGGCAGTAATAGGAGCTGTGGCTGTGGCAGTGGCAGAGAGGTTGCAGCGGCAATGGCAGTAGCCGTGGCAACGGCAGTAGCTGTAGTATTGGTATCAGTAATAGTAGCAGTAATAGTTGTGTGTGTGTGTGTGTGTGTGTGTGTGTGTGTGTGTGTGTGTGTGTGTGTGTGTGTGTGTGTGTGTGTGTGTGTGTGTGTGTGTGTGTGTGTGTGTGTGTGTGTGTGTGTGTGTGTGTGTGTGTGTGTGTGTGTGTGTGTGTGAGAAAGAGAGAGAGAGAGAGACGGATGATGGTGTATACTGTACAATGGTAATAAAACAGGTTGTTCAAACAGGAAGGAGGATGCACGCCCCCTGCCACAACACATCCTCGGCTTCATCAGTCGTTGAAGCGGCCGCCACAACCACCTCCATACCCGAAGGAAACAACGAAGCCAGTAAGAAGACAGGTAAGAACTTCACAGGAAATTATATTTATGCCGTAAAAAGGGTGAAAGCTTGTACCTCTTCATCTCCACGACGGGGAGATTTGGAACCGTTTAAGTAAGATATGATTTAAAGATCATGGTATGTTTTGAGATCTTCCTCTCTTCGGGCAAAAGAGTAAAGTTCTTGTGTTGGAAGAGATAATTGGAGAAACGACTGGTCACGACAGATCTTGGAGGAAAATAATTGCTTAAGTAACAATACTTAACACTTCACTTTCAAATGCCTCTTCAATATACAGTATATATATATATATATATATATATATATATATATATATATATCTATATATATATATATATATATATATATATATATATCTGTGTGTGTGTGTGTGTGTGTGTGTGTGTGTGTGTGTGTGTGTGTGTGTGTGTGTGTGTGTGGATGTGATAGGAAGCGCTAGGAGGAACACATTGAGGTGGACTGGCCATGTGGAGAGGATGGAGGGTGAGAGACTGACGAGGAGAGTGTATGTGAGTGACGTGGAGGAGGGGAGAGGGAGGGGGAGGCCGAGGATGAGATGAAGGGATGGAGTGGAGAGGTATACGAGAGAGGAGGGTGTGAGTTGAGAGCAGGGCAGTGAAATGGGGGGGGACAGGGTGACATGGAGGCGATTTGTTTGTCGCACACCCCGTACGGGATTAAGGCGTCTGGCAATAGATAGATAGATAAGTATATACTGGTATATATATATACATACGGTATATATAAATCTACCGGTATATCTATCAATCTATCTATCGATTGATCGATCGATTTATATATATATATATATATATATATATATATATATATATATATATATATATTGCCAGACGCCTGAATCCCATACGGTTGCGACGTACCCATACGTCGATGGGATGCCTCAGGTTAAGCAAACATCTTGCAAGTAACTCCTATGCCTTCTGCTAATTGCAATGTGGTCAGTCTGGTTACAATATTTACCACATGGTGAAATCAAAGTAGTTTTATGTATTTTTCTATGCTCAAAGATAGTTCCACCAATCATAAGGTAATTTGCCAAACAAAAGCCTCCAAATGCATATATATATATGTGTGTGTGTGTGTGTGTGTGTGTGTGTGTGTGTGTGTGTGTGTGTGTGTGTGTGTGTGTGTGTGTGTGCCTGATTATACATCCAAGCACTTAAACGCTAGTAATATTTCTCTCGGCCCGTGGTGGTGATGATGGTGAAGGAATGGTGTTGTACGTGCCACTACGGCTGGTGCTGCTGGTGCTGGGGTTCATTGCCAGTGCTGTGGAAGGCATGCTTCGGAGAGGCATCAGTGTGGCCATCGTAGCCATGACCAACACCACCACCACACTCAACAGTAACACAACATCACCCGCCGCCTGTCCTGCAGCTCTCAATGCCTCACTTAACATTCAACAGACCCAGGTACTACCGCATCACTGCACTGGTGCTGTCGGACGCAAAATTTCCCTTATTCTTTCTACTCTACGTCTCACTTCCATCTGCCACTTACTGTAATATTCCTAAACTGAGATGCTTGGTATGTTCCTCTGCCCTTAGCTCTAAGGAAAAAAAAAAATGACAGACATATCTAGAGTGTGAAGTGGGCGCAGTGGAATTGTAGGCAAGTCTAACACATCATGCACTGCAGCCTATTATTAACATGTTATTAAGCAACTCTCTCGATGGTACAGTATATGTATGTCATATATCCTTGTGAACTGCTGAACATCTCAAGTCAATCTCTGGGTCAGGTTTCATTTTAAATACAGATCCTAACTCGTTTCTCCTGCGGTGGTGCACTTTAGAATAGAAATTTTGCCCCTGACAATGTAGCATCAACCTTCTCATGATTGGGACACCTCTAATAAACTCCAGTACTATATTCTAGCTACAGCTAGACGACTTCATTTCAGTGAAAGTGTGTCATACCAGAGTTAATAATGTTATCTTGTTTTGCGGTGTTGAGGGCGGTGGAGAGTACGACTGGAGTGTACAGTGGCAAGGCATCATCCTCAGCACCATCGCCTGGGGTTGCCTGATCACCAAGGTTGTAGGTAAGACACACACACACACACACACACACATGGTGAGGGGACTAGGGACCCCCTCCTCTGTGTTTTAGTTCCTAAAAAGAGACAGGCCAGAGAAAGGGATGGGGGATGGAGTTATCCCCGTACCCTGAAGATTGGGTCTATGAATGTGCGTGGATGTAGTACGACTGAGGCTAAAATGGAGGAGATTGGGAGAATGTTTGTGAGAAGAAAGTTGGATGTGTTAGCTTTGAGTGAAACGAAGATGAAAGGGAAGGGTGAGTCAGTACCATATATATATATATATATATATATATATATATATATATATATATATATATATATATATATATATATATATATATATATATATATGGTACTGAGTGTTGTATAAAACCTTTGAGAATCTATAAGTAAAATAATACATACCATATAATTTACAAAAGGGAAAACAAAACACTCACCAAACAGTAAGCAGTGTTGATGAATGTGTAAAAGTGCAGGGCTAGCGAAAGATGAAGAGGGTGTCAGCAGTTGTCCGATAGTACTAAGGGTCAACCCCCTACATGATGGCTGACGCTTCCATCTGTTGAAGAAGACGAGTTATGTTTACGTCTGTTGATTGCACATGGACCATTACAGCACACATTCAACTCATCCGCTGGAAAACGACACGCAATGATCGAATTTATATTCAGGTCAGCAACTACACTGCTGGGTGAAGTAAGACATGGAAAACCATCTGTTTTCAAGTCTGTCCGGCCTAAGTTTGGGGAGTATAAAGGATAATTAAAAAAATAAAAAAATAAAAATAAAGAATTATTTTCTCTCAATAAATCATATCCTGCGACTCCGTAATAATCATCGTGGCTACGAGTATACACATAAATAATATTGTAAAGGAAACTTCAATATCGCCTGGTATCCTAAACCGCACCCCACCACACCACGCAGTGCTCTGCCTCAGTGCACCCTACCCTACCCCAAGGTGCTTTACCTTCAGACACCCCACCACACTATCCTTTGTCTCTTCTACACCCTACAGTGATCTGATTTCCTACACCGGATCTCTCCCGACAGCATCACGCTCTGCCTCACACTACACCACATCACACCATGCTGTCTCCTCCATTCACAAGATCACAGTACACCTACCTCCCCACAACACTACACCACACCTGCCTTTGCAAAGATGCATCTACTCTAAGACTAATTTTCGTATCATCAACAAATGTGGATAATTTACGACGTGAGAATTTGCCAGTATTTTTTACCTCCGCCAGAAGGTATATGTTTTACCACACGTTGGTTTGTTTGTTTGTCTGTCTGTCTGTTAGCAGGATTACTCAAAAAGTTATGAACGGATTTTCATGAAATTTTTCGGAAGGGTAGGGTATGGCCCCATGAACAATCGATTAGTTTGGTTGTGATCCGGAATTATTTGTTTGTTCACACCATATCTTTAAAAGTTCTCAATGAATTTCAATGAAATTTTGTGGAAGGGCGGGCCATGGGACGAAATCTTTAAATTTGGGGGCGGATCCGGATCTGAATCATACTGCACTGTATCTCTAAAAGTTCTTCATGAATTTCAATGAAATTTTGTGGAAGGGTGGGTCATGAGCCAAGAAAGAATTGATTAAATTTGGGGCGGATCCGGATCCGGCATTGATGGAGGCATGCGCTCTCGGAGTGCTGTTCCAGTTTATGTATATTACAGAATTTTACACAGTGTTGAACCCTATTACATTCCACTTGTATCGTCTTGCGAGTGATTCCTTTCCAATTATTATGACTCTTGTTTCCACCACACAAGCCAATTATCAATCCTAAGCCTTGTTTGACTGGTACTAAAGCCTTTTCCCTGTAATTAAGAGAATGAAAACGTTTTTAGTTAGGATATGTTACCCCTTCCCCCCGCTTTTTTTAAAACCTCAAATGACTCCTTGCTATACAGGTGGATGGGCCAAATTTGCCCGAAGCATGTGATCGACAAGATGAAACGAAAATAGGGTTAGATCTGCTGCAGTATTTGAGTTCTAATACTGGAATTTACCTTGATCCTCGTTTCTTCATCGTCATCGCATCTTTGGGGAAAGTGTGGCCGCAGGGTAATACAACTTATGTTCGTCATGTTCAGGTGGGCGTATCGCAGAGGTAGTGGGTGGGCGGGTGACTGTGGGTGTGACGCTGGGTCTGTGTGGGGTGATGTCCCTGCTGTGTCCTATGGTAGCCAGCTGGCACCCCCTAGCACTGGCTGCGGCGCAGCTACTGATGGGGATGCTGCTGGGACCCATCTACCCTGCTCTCTACAGCATCACCTCCAGGTGGGCTCGACCCCAGGAACGTGCCACAGCGTTGATTATCGTCTATGGAGGTAAGTTTCGTTTACTGGTTCCTGGCAGGGGGAGCGAGGGAGGGAGGGATATTATGGTTGCTGGACTGTTTGATGATGATGACTTCGTCTGACTGAATAAACTTGAAGCATGGGCAATAACCGCTCGCTCAGTCGTGTTGTCTCAATGCTGTGGACATGTGCTGGAGGTGGAGGGGGTGGAATTATATCCAGATTACAAAAGTTCTCCCTATCTATCTATTTATCTATTGCCAGACGCCATAATCCTGTAAGGGGTGGCCACAAACAAATCGCCTCCATGTCGCCCTGTCCCCCGCCATTTCATTGCCCTGCTCCCAGTTCACACACCCCTCTCTCATATACCTCTCCACTCCATCCCTCCATCTCATCCTTGGCCTCCCCCTCCCTCTCTCCCCCTCCACCTCACTCACATATACTCCCCTTGTCAGTCTCTCACTCTCCATCCTCTCCACATGGCCAAACCACCTCATTGTGTTTCTCCTAACGCTTCCTATCACATCCACATCCACACCACAACGCTCCTCCACTTCCTCATTTGTCAGTCTGTCTCTCCATGCGACTCCACATGCTCCTCTCAACTCATTTCCACTGCTCTCACTCTCAACTTCTGTCCCTCCAACAAGGTACAAGCTTCACTTCCATACGTTAGAGTTGGTATCAAATTCACTTCCATGCTCACTTCCCTGTTTCTTATCAATGATTACAAAGAACCAGCAACCTCTCTTCCTTGCTGTACCCATTCAAGCACTTCACCCTCTAAACTTCCATCCTTACTCATCACACTAACCAAGTACTTAAACGCACTCACATTTTCCATTTTCTCCTCATCCAACCTCACTGTACATTCACTGACCTCACATCTCTCGAAGACCAAAACTTTACTCTTCCCTGCATTGACCTTTAGATTCCGTTTCTTACACACTCTCCCAAACTCATCCACCAAGCCTTGCAGCTCTCTTTCGCCTTCACTAACAGCACAGTATCATCTGCAAGCAACATTACAGGGAGTTTCCAAACACTGCCCTCTCCCACTAGGGCTGCTCCAACATCACTGCCCTACCTTGTTTCTCTTTTATAACCCCATCCATATACAGATTGAACAAAAGTTCTCTCATAAGGTGGATAAACTGTCTAGCAATGCTAATAACATGACGACAGGGGACAGCTTAGTAAAATAATGAAGCCATCACCGCACTGAAGGGGTTAATATCGATGCCTGCATTTCGTACAGTCTAGTTCCAACCAGCCAGATTTACCATGGTCAGGAGTAACCTACAATCACAGCATATGTGCTGCATCAAGCAGCCACTTTACCACTTAAGGTTGCAGGGTTCCTGATCTCCATTACAGCCTGATTAAGCAATGCCACCTGTACAGTACAAATACGACCCACATTATCAATCAAACAAATAAGGTCACCCAGGCTATGACCGTCCCACTGTTTTGCAACACCGTCTATCATGCCGCAAGGATAGACAAGGATGCTGCAGGTCAATTAAGTGATGACTGAAGTGCCCGGTGATTAGTTCTCTCCGACTACAGACAAGGTGAACAAAAAGGCTCATCCTTCAGCATGGGTTCCCACCTTTTTCTGCCAAGTTTCCTCTTTCCTGCATCTACCCTGACTCTTTTGCCACACGACTCAGCATTTCCATAACTGAAAGCTTGCCTTCTTAGAGTTAACTGCAGCTTATGTTATAGTCTTTTGATTGATCTGTGCAGCTGAGATGCATGGGCCGAGTAGGGTGTGTTTGATTCGCAGCTGCTTATTGGCCGCCGATGATGCAAATATACAGTTCTACTTATTTTAGCATATATATCTATATTTTTAAACTGCTTGCACTATAAGCAGCCCCAGTTTAAATATGGAATAGTTTCCGCAGCTAAAGAGGTCAAAATTGGCTTGAAAAGTTTACCGTTATCAAAGAAAATTAAAGCTGATTATAAAGTTTCCTAAAACGATGAGTGACGTTTCAAGTACATATTATCCACCCACGGTGTACTCCCACGTCCGCATGCTGCTCTATAATATCGACCCACGGTGTACACCCTATGTCCGCATGTTGCACAACAATACATGCCTGCATTTACTTCAATGATATCATCGGCGGTCAATTAGCAGCTGCGTATCAAACACACCCTACTTGCCGCATACATCTGTACAGGTCAATCAAACAGATTATAATATTCCATGATTGGAATGTCCCCATCAGCTGTATTATTGGTTTTGAATATATCTAATACAGAATATCCACAAATTATCTTCACAACTATGGAAGTTTAAAGTTGGTGAAGTTAGTATGACAATGAATCTCGGTTTTTGTACACTGAAATGAATATTTACCTCCGCCATGATTATGTCTTACCACAGGTTTGTTTGTTTGTCTGTCTGTCTGTCTGTCTATCTGTTGACAGGATTACTCAAAATGCTATGAACGGATTTTGATGAAATTTTGAGGAAGGATGGGCCATGGGCCAAGGAATAAATGATTAGATTTTGGGCCGGATCTGGATCCGTAGTATCCCGAACAGGATCTCCTAAGTTCTCAATGAATTTAAATTAAATATTGTGGAAAGGTGCGCCATGGACCAAGAAAGAATTGATTAAATTTGAGGCAGATCCGGATCTTATATCTACGGATCCGGAGCCGGGATTTCTCAAGAAGTTATGAACGGATTTTGATGAAATTTTGTGGAAGGGTGGGCCATAAGCCAAGGAAGAAATGATAAAATTTTTAGCCGGATCTGGATCCGGAATACCCAGCACAGTATCTCCAAAAGTTCTCAATGAATTTCAATGAAAATTTTGTGGAAAGGTGGGCCATGGACCAAGAAAGAATTAAATTTCGGGGCGGATCCGGATCTTTTTTAATGGCAATGGCATTGGCGGAGGTATGCGCTCTCTGAGCGCTCTCTAGTCTCCAATTTTACAGATAAAACCTTAAATACGGATATGTACTCCATTAACACCAATTACTTGTCATGTATCAGAACACACCATACATCGTTTGATCAATGCATGGTGTGACATGATGCATGGCCGAATGTAAATACACAGGGAATGGCGTGGGTTCAATGATGGGGCTGGGGTTGTCGGGGTTGGTGGTGGAAAAGCTGGGGTGGCAGTGGGTGTTCTACGGGAACGGCATCGTGGCCCTGGCTTTGGTGCCCTTCTGGTTCCTCCTGGTGAGGGACAGCCCTGACCAACACTCCCTCATATCCGCCAAGGAGAGGCAGCTGTTGGCGGAAATCAACGTTCAGCCTCGGGTAAGTAAATCGGGCAACTACACATGGTTCATCTCCGGGCTGGCAAAATGCACAGCTGCAGACATAAATATTGATGAACGTGCCGCATACCCGTCAAGTAGAGGAGATTATTTCGGAAATTAGGGTTTAGCCCAGGCTATTGATATTTTAGCTTGAGGTTTGCCAAAATTATTGTTTCTCCCCTAAGAAACACTTTTTCCAAACGAAAGTAAAATTGTGTCATCAATTCACTTCATTACGATACACAGTGAGACAGCAGGCAATGGCTATAGGAACCCAGTCATGCGATCGTCCAAATCCAACAAACAGAGCACTGAGTACGTTTCATAACGGTTTGACTGAAAAGTGGAGTAACATTCTTATTTGCAACTGAGCTCCTGTAAGAGGTGGTGCATTGTTAGCTTACGCTCTCAGCAACTGTCTTGTCTCCTCACGATAAGACTGACTTTTCAGGTCCTATTTCTCTTTTCCCTGTTTGTTTTAATATAATGCCCAATATCTCTACGGCACATACACGACATCTTCATTACGTTTCTCGATCGCCTGAAAATATCTCTATCATTTAAACTTTCAACACGATGACGTATTCTGCATTATGTTGTTCCTTTCACAGACGGTTTTATTCAGCTGAGAAGTCTGAGTCTAAAGGGATTTGTGAAGGACATAATATCCCCTCTAGTTCAGACGCGTCTCGAGCTGAGAAGAGAATGTCTGGAGACAACAAGATTAATATACAGAGTACGTCAACAGAATGAAGAAGTTAACAATCAACCTTTGTCTCTTCACCACAAAAAAATAATCATGATCCCTTAACCACTTCACTACGATAATTTAGGTATTATTTAAACTAGGTAGGCCCTACAACCAGACGATCTAATTCAACAATTGTGTTCAACTGCATTAATGAATTAGATAAGGCTATATAAGGATGGATATAAATATATAATAAGTTCCCAACATTTTCACCACACATCACAGAGACGGGTGCCGTGGAGTCGCCTGTTCCGCTGTCGCATCATCTACATTCTCATTCTGGTCGACTTTTCTGCAGGTTGGATGGAGACATTCACATCTACTCAGGCTCCTACTTTTCTCATCGAGCAGGTACGTTTTCTTGTTTACGGATGTGCCTTGGACGGAATTCCTGTGAACTAACCAGACTTTCTAGCACTTCTTCCCTCGCGATTTATTTAGCACATCGCACCAAAATACTGTTTTATACGATATTTGTCTTTTCATCACTAAAATACATTGCATAGATAATATGAAAGAAAAAACTTACGCCCTATATGAAGAAATGAACTTGTAAGGATGAGATGCTAGAGAGTCTCCTTAAGCGACGAGAATGAACCAACTAACACTTGGCGATATTATTCGGCTGAGGGTGAGTCAAAGGAGGAATGAATATTAGGCTGTAACATTTCAATTAATATGTCATCATAAGCTGTTGCATAGCTTGAGCAGGTGGGAGGAGGAGGACTGGGAATCAATAAGAACAATTCCCATAAGCGGTATCTTTTTATCATTCAATACATTTTACATAACATTTGCTAAAAATAGTATGCAACATATCATTACTGTATCATAACTATGATATTTAGTATTATGTATAATGTGAATACATATCGTGGTCTGTGCAACTATAGGTAGGTTACGTAGCTTATTGTTTAGTGGTAGCCTTCCTTTCCTTCCTCATTTCATCGTTACATTCATTTTGTATTTTTTTTTTCTGTCCTTTCCCTCCCTCTCCATTCCCCCCACCCTCCCCTTCCCTCCCTACACGCTTCACCCTCTCCATACTTTCTTCACCCTTTCCTAATTTTCTTAACTCTTTCCCTCTCTTCTCTTTCACATCCCTCCCTCATTTCTTCCTTCTTTCCTCTTTCCCTCTTTCCTTAACTTTCTCTTCCAATATTCTCCACTCTCCTTCCTTCCATAATCCCTCCTTCCTTTTTCCTCCCATCCTCATACATCCACCTCTTGAGCAACCTATATTATTTCCAATGAACTTTTACTACCTATCGACCCAATTACTTTCCTAACTACTCACCTGCCTATAAACTAACCTATTTTCTTCTTTACTCACCCACTTTCCTACCTACCCACCCACTACCTACTTACCTACCCACTTACTTTCCTATCTACCCGTTTTCTTTCCTTTCCACCCACTTTCCTGCCTACTTACCTATCCACTTATCGTTCTACCTGTCAATTTTCATTCCTACCTACTCACTTTCGACCCACCAAAATACTTTCCTACCTGTCTACCTATCTACCTATTACACATACCTACAGTAGATGCCGACTTACAGTAACTAAACAGCCTGTCAATTTGCGAAGTCAAAGATGTTTTTGGCATCTACTTGGTTTGTCTGCTGTATGACATGTGAGTTATCTGACAAGAGGAAACATTATGTAATTAGGCTCTATTAATACTCAGGCTCCTTTCACTCAATCTCAGTCAGCTGATACGAGACGAGTTATCTGATAGGAGGTGAGATACTATATTTAGGTTCGTTCTATCAGCAGTCCGGCTCCAGTGACTCACTCTCGCTTATCTGATAAGAGGGAGGTGAGTTTTCTGATATGGGAGAGATGCTGGGATTAGGCTGTATTAAATCTGAGGCTCCTATGACTTACTCTCAGTAATCTTACAAGGACGGAGATACTGCATTTAGGCTCTATTAACACTCAAGCTCCTATGACTCAGTCAGCTGAATAAAGTCAGGCGAGTTACCTGGAATATAATAGTCTTTTCGATCATGAGAGAATTACTGTTCCTGCAACTCACTCTCAACTGAACAGAAATCGTCTGGCGTTAGGTGAAGTATAATACCAGGGTTGTCCTGATTTCCCTACAATTTTATTCAGCTTAGTAAACACTGTTCTGATAAGTGAGGCTGAACACAGGCCTCACTAACCCTTTCTTTAACAGAGTCTCTTCCTAGGCTAAGCAAATAGTATGGAGGCAGCAACAATAAGCTATACTACACTCTTTTTACTCTGCCTTGGCCTTATTCTGCCATCCCACCATCTTGAATGCAGGACTGCAACAACAAATTAATACTACCATACTATGATGGTCATGAAGAAGTGCTATGGAAACGATGGACAGCTGCTGAGCTGTTCTACTCTTCAACTGAAATACGTGAAATACGCTTCAAAAGTACCAAAATCTGATCCAAGTTAAGGTGAAATGACTGTAAGACATCGTCGTAGTGTTCCGTCTCTGATGTCTCTTCTTATTATCAAGAGCGACATGAACTACGCCACACCCAACACAGCGAATAAAATAAATAACGGAAGGTAGCCAAACTAAACTAAAACATGATCGTGCTGAAGACGATAACTCCTTCAGTCTGGTAATATATTTAAAAATTTATTTTTCCTATTCCAGAGTTTTTTTTTTTTCTTAGGAGCCTCTCGTACTGATGCGGTTAATGGAGGTTACATAATCCAACTCGTTAAGTTGGAAAATTCTATCCTAAAGTGAAGAGTACCTCTGTAAGTAGGAAAAATAAAGCAAGAGAAACGATCCCACGGTGAGGTGGCACCGTACTATCCTTCTCCTCCTGTCTACTCCCTTGTTCCAGATCGGCATGAGCCTTTCCACCTCTGATACGCTGATGGCGGTGTCACAGGGGATGATGACGCTGTTTGGCATTGCATTCGGCTGGTTGTCAGACTTCCTTTACCGCAAGGAACTGCTCTCTAAACTGGGCATACGGAGACTTATGTATGGCGGAGGTGGGTGAGCGTGGACTCGCTTCTTTTTTTTCTCTGGCCATTGTTATCCGTCCTTTTTTGGTTCTTGAAATTTACTGCCAGTGTTTTCGGCTGATTGTCACTCTTCCTCCTCTGTAAGGAACTGCTCTCAAAACTGGTTATATGGATGGTTTGTGTCTAGTTTATTCCTTTCTCTTTCCATTTTTGCCTGTGTTCCTTCGACCTAGGAATGTACTGTTCTCCTTCTTCCCCAGGCAGCATGGTGATTATGGGCAGCTGTGTGGGCATTGTACTGGCCGGTTGCAATGCAGCTTGGGTGTTCGCCCTCTTTGTGGTTCTAACCAGTTCTTACTCAACCCATTATGTCGCCAGCCTGATGACACCAATGGATATCGCGCCCAACTACGCTGGTAATGTATGAAGGTGTCCAGTTGGCATTGACACTGTGCGCAGAAACACCATAATGACAGCCCACAACGCGGCTTAACACCTTCAGTCTGGTTCTATATTTTCCATTCATTTTTAACAGTTTAACACCTTTAATCTGGTGTTATTTTCCTATTGAATTACTGCTGCTTAACACCTTTAGCTTGGTGACGTATTTTTCTATTCAATTCTAGCTGCTTAACACCTTCAGTCAGGTGATGCATATCCCATTCCTTTCTTGCTACTACCAGTTGCTTTTATTCAGCTTAAGAGAGTTCCCTGGCGGTAGGAGGGCTAATGAAGGCTATATGTAAGGTTCCAAGTCTCTCCTAGGCTAAATATAACAGTACAAGGGCAGCAAGACGGAACTAGAAATCTGTCACTGGAATGAAGTGGCAAAGTGCAACTTTGGGCTACCGCGTTTTCATGATTACGATCTCCATGTTAATATTATACTCATGGACGAGGAACGAATTATAGGGACAGTTATTACTGAAATAAGGTTGTAAAAGTTTTATTGGCGGCGGACAATTCATTAACTTCTTTAATAGATCCAAACAGTGGTCTTGCATACTGTAGAGCATCTGTACAAAGTCTCTCACATTTCCAAAAGTATAATCGACTAGAGAACCTTTACATCCACCAAACCTGCAGAACAGTGATTGACTCTGGGTGGCGGAATTAATGTTATGCCCTTTTTGTCCGTTTGTTTGTGTTTCTGCATACAGAAAGTAACAAATTATGGTGACTTCCCAGTATGTTATCTATGCCAAGTAAAAACATTTCTATACATTCGGTTATAAAAATACTCCACTTGAGCGGTGAAAACATGGTTGTCATCACCAATGACTGATATATGACGATAGCAAAGAGTACGAGGGTATGATTTGAATTCAAAGGCTCCGAAGCCAAACCATGTGTAGCTTTTTCAGGAATGAGGTAAGATCCTGTATGGTTAGGGTATACATAAGACCGGATTCAGCCTATGATAAAATTTTGCTTATTATTTCACTGCGTACACCACTTCGCATTTATGGCAGGTCTCACTATCCTCCCCTGTGCGTCATATAAAAGACAATCATATGGTCAGGGAAACATATCGAAACTCTCGCAGCTTAGGTATTAGGTAGAGGAGGAAAGAGAAAATGTGAAATATTGGATGAACTTTTCTCCCTGACTTTGTGCAGAATTTAATAAATAAAATCTGAAGTTCCTTGGTTCCTTTGGTTAATTTACAGAACACATCATGGTAAATGCATACATGAAAACCTAGCAGTCAAATCTTACTATATTATCCTCAATCTCATAACATATCTGAAAATCATATTCTTGCCATCTCCAGGCTATTCAGTTCTGTAGAAACGTTTTCAACTGGAGGTAGTTGACACAACCTTCATTAATTCCTCCACCACAGAGGCACTCTCTATTAAGCTGAGCAAAATACAACCTTCATTTAGTCCTCCACCACACAGGCACTCTCCTAAGCTAAGTAAAATGTCTGGCAGTAATAAAAATTTTGTTTAAAAAATTATATTGCCGTATCCATGGGGGTTAACTCTTTCACTCCGTTGATGTAACTGCTACTTCACTCTTGCGACCCTCAGACGATTTTATTCAGTTTTGGGTAGACCTCTTCTGAGGCAATGAGCAAAAGAAGGTTATAATCTAACTCCATGAGTTCAGAAAGTCTGTCCTAAAATGGATGAAGCTGTCAGGAAAGCATAAAGATAAGCAAGGAATATGCCACTGGACTGAAAATATTTATAAAGTCGTCTTGAGAGGGCAAGTACAAAATGAAGTCTGTCAGAGGACTAGATGTGTTACTCATTTAATGGTTCATTGCAGGTACGATCACTGGCATACAAGGGTTAGGCACGCTGGGAGCCTTCGCCGCCCCCATCGTCAACTCTCGGCTCATCTCTTTGGTATACATCCCAGTTTTTTTTCCCCTGCTCATATGTTTCATTTTAACCCCATGAACGGTTGCTGGAGAGGGGTGCCTTTGTGTGGTGGCACTGATATTGGTTGGCTCCACTGCCAAGTTACACAAACATCCCTCAGTTCCTTCCCAATCCCCATGGAGGTGAATGATGGACTGCATGAGAAAGGCAGGTTCAATCTGCAGTCCACCGGGTTCAGGTTTAGATGGGCATGAGGCTGCACCTACAACAACTACAACTACATCATCCTCGGACATCACCTTTTGCTCCCCAAACCTCGCCCCCATAACATGCTGGAGAGTGGTCAAAACCCTTGGCTCTGACCACCTCCCAATCATCATCATTACCAAAATCAGAATCACCCCAGCAGGCCACAGACACACATACACTAAATATAATACAGCCAACTGGGAGGCCCTCACAACTGAAACAGAACCACACTTTGAAACATTAAACAGTACACCCATTACAAACATCAACACCGCTGTGCACACTTTCAATACAATAATTCAAAATGCAAGCAAAGGACACACCCCTAAAGGCAACAGAGACACAATCCCGACTTTACACCAGAAATTCAAGGCCTCATCAGTCAATGCGACACATTACAACATACCCCAACACCCCATACACAATACACCGTACAGCAAATGCAAGAACTCAACGCTCAAATAAACAACAAAATGTCAGAGCAGCAAACACGAAATTGGAATAATTATCTCCAAACACTTGATCACAAAACAAACACCAACAAACTTTACAAAACACTAAACAGCATCACACTCTCCAACAGCAGCACTACACAATCACACCCTGCCATCACAACAGCAGACATCATACCTCAAACAAACACTCTCATCAAACACTTTTCACACGTCAGTCATCTACACCCCTATTGCGACGACCGACGTGTCATCCGACGCAAGAGACAGTTTCCCACAGACCCACACTTCTCACCCTTCACTTACAACCAGACGAAACGCATGTTAGCAGCCTGAAGCACTCATCTGCCTGTGGCCCAGACAACATAAGCAACATACACCTTTAAACATCTTGGACCACGAGGGATACAAGCACTCACCAACATACAGTATCACACTAGTTACCACAACATAATACCCAACATCTGAAAGCATGGTACTAACATCACTATCCCCAAACCTAACAAAGACCCCACGATACGTTTCTCCCACCACCCCATCACACTCCCCTGCACCCCCTCCGAAGTTACTGAACGACTGGTATACAAATAGTAACACCTCACATCTCCCTAGCCCCATCACAACATGGTTTTAGCCCGCTACACTCCACAAACACTCTTCTTACAGACCTTACACAAAGAGTTTTTGATGACATCAATTCAGCCAGGCCAGCACACTGAACTCTCCTATTCACACTAGACATTAGCAAAGCTTCTGATGCCATCCCCCGCCACAACCTCACAAACAAAATATTCAACACAAACATGCACAGTAACACAAAAAGATAGCTGGCAAACTATTTAGCAGGCAGATGTGCACATGCAACATTTGCCAGTCAGTCATCGAACATTAGAAACTTCACAAACAGTGTCCCTCACGGAATCTATGAAGCCGCCGCCAGGGCGGCGCTGGTGTAGCGGCAGCCATGTTACACCACGCCTTATGCCCGCGTTTTTGTACTGAGCTGCTCTGTGGGTTTTTGAAAGCAGCTGATGATTCCGGAAAATATAGTGCCATGGTCCACTGTGCAGCTTACGGATACAAAAATGGGCAAAGGAATTCATCGAAGAGACATGGCAATACATTTCACATGTAAGAAAAATATCTTGATGCTAATCGTATAAAATTACTGCCCCCTGGGGTGGGGCGGGAAGATTTTTCCCCAGTATCCCTGCATGAATGAGGCCACTAAAAAGGGCCCATTTATCACCAGTCTTTCTCTCCATGTCCTCTTCTCTTCTGTTCACACTCTCTTGTAGATATTTCCATGTTTCTTCTGGCCTTTATCACTCTGGACCTTCGGTTTCATGACATGGATAGTCTAAGGACTTCCCACACAATTTCAACACCATTACTTCGACGTAAAACAGCTTCAACATCACAATCATTTCAACGTTAATACCACACTATCTTTTCCCTTCCTGCCATTACCTTCCTCTGCCTTAGTGCCATAAAGGATATATTCTGCACTGAAGCAACCTATGGCGTTGTTTTATACTAATTGGCTAAATGTACCCACTACGCCAGTAATTCGTTGAACTAGGCCGGAAAAAAAAAGTCAGTTCATACATGTTTTTGTATTATAAGCGACGAGTGCAGGTGCTTCAATTTGGCGGCCAAAATCACACGCTCGCGGCAGAGATAGCCTATCCATACTACAGAACTCAGCACGACATACCCAGACTCCACACACCACAAATACACATAGCTTCCTATGCGGACGACATAACACATGTACGCACCAAAACGCAAACACTGCTGCACACATCCTCCAACCTCACCTCAACACATTACACGAATGTTTCACCACAAACAAACTCACAACAGCCCTAGCCAAATCCACAGTGACCCTTCTCATACACATGACAGCAGAACATAGTCACATTCCACACCTCACCATAAACAATACTCCCCTATCCCCCCCCCCCACACACAAGAACAATCCTTGGTGTTACATACAATACATCGATGTCATTTAAACAACACATCACAAACATTAAAAATAAATTAGTGGACTGCTAGAGGAAAAGGAGGCAGAAGTAGGCCGAGGGAAACCTGGTTGAGGACAGTGAAAAGAGAAACAGGAAAGGAGTGTTGGTAGAACCTGAAGGAGATGGCAAGAGACAAATATTGGTGGAGAGAGTTCATCGAGGCCCTATGCATCCCGTGGGGTGCCACAGGAAATGATTGATTGATTGATTGATTGATGACTCAACGCCCTTAGGTTACTTGCCCATACAACATTTAGGCACAACAACAAAAAACATCATAACAGTATACAAACAATATATACGTTCAGTGATAAACAATGCAAGACCTGCTTGGGCTTCTAACCTCACTGAAACACACTACAACACTCTACAGACCATACAGAACAAGGCCCTAAAAATAATCACAGGCTGCACAGCTACTGACCACCTACACCAAGAAACCAAAGTCCTCAAAGTCAAGGATCATGTAGACATGAGTGGGACACAAATTCTCGCCGCAGCCTCCACGAACCCACACCATCCACTACACTACATGGCAGCATATGCACACATACCAAGGAACAACAAAACAACACCAAGCACACGATATCATACACAAATACTGCCATCTCTTCCCCCTCGCCCGCCTCAAACCAGCTTCCAGAAGCATATCCATGCTTAAATCACTCGCCGCTCTATTCAATCACTCAAAGACAACACACAGCTGCATGAACGGGCTCCTGATATCCAACCTTCTTAATCCTACCTCCCTCGTGAGGACAGGGTCCACCTGGCCTGGCTGAAACGTGGGCATCATCCAGCCCTCTTGAGTTATCAGAAGAGGCTGGATGACTCTGTCTCAGATGCCTGTCCAGGATGCAACACAGCACCCCATACTATTAAACACATTATGAAAGACTGCATTGCACACAATCGCCTCTGCCAACAACACTCTGTGAGAGCTGCCTAGGGAACAACAAAAACAACAACAACAACAACAAAAACTACTACTACTACTGCTGCTGCTACTAACAGCAACAACAACAACAACAACAACAACAACTACTACTACTACTACTACCATCTGAAACTCGGCGGTATCCTTTCTGGACAATTTGTATCGCGGTAGGTGTCATAGGCTGCCTGGAAATTATGTCCTGGTGTGCAGATTTAAATATGCTTGTCTGAATCAGTAACATTTTTTCAATCTGTAAGCTACTGATCTCTGTAATTCATACCTCAATCAGCAGGAGAGGGGCCCGAGGAGGGATTCATAACCATATTTTTAGTTGATTCCGAGTTTTAATCATTATTATTTTTCAGGACGACCAAAAAACACAGGGTAATTCTGCACATTTCTTTCCTTCTCCCTGCAGAAAACTTGTAATCTTGTACGATATTCCTTTTGCAATTAAGATTCGTTGTTGCTGGATGAGCAGAGACATGAGAAGGCTCTACACTCTCTTTTTCTTTTCCTTGCTAAAATCAAACCCTGAAACAAATCCTAGTAACGAAAATACACTGATCGTAAGTCTATTTGTGAATTCTGTTCCTGAAGTTGTACTATATCAATACAAGAGAATTTTCGTTGTGTTTTATGGTCTATAGAGGCTTTTTCTAGCAAATCACAGAATAAGGGCACACATAAAAAGTCTCTGATCATTTTCATATTTCAGAGTCAGTAATGCGGGATTCTATTATCGGCTGAAATATAAATCTTTAAAAATGACTATTTATTTTAAGGTTGGCCTAGCAGTAGAACATTATGCTAGTAAAGGAAGGCAAGAAATGTGACAGTGTGAGAAGCATAATTCTTATATTTAAAATGCTACATGAAAACTCTGAAGTGAATCATCCCTAACCTATCATGCACAACAAATCATTAACACTCTTCAATCCGATGATGTCTCTTAAATGATACTTCTGCTACCTCTAGACTATTTCAATCTGTCCTGGTGATATTTTCGAGCTGGGAAAATTAGATACAACCTTCATTATGTCCTTTGGTACAACAGGTCCCTCGTAAATTAATACAGTATTACCATGTGAGGGTTGGAGGATCAGTGAATACAGATGTCAATGTTCTGAGGGAATTAACTCATTCAGTTCAGCGAAGCAGGAAGACCACAGAATAAATACACCATTGTACTGAAGGAGCTAACACCTTCAGTCTAATGATGCCTAACGCCAAGTTCGAGAAGACACTCCTGAGGTTAATAATCAGGACACAGCAAGAATAAAATAAAGGTTCCTAAAGCGAAGCAAAGAGCAAGATATAAAAGAAAATATTAAAAAACCCATCCGTGGGCTGAACAGGTAAAATTCCGTTTTCTCAAAACTAATGCCAATTTTCCTGTGGTGACCAGAATGACGGGTGGGACGCGGCCATCCTGCTGAATACCCTCCTGTACATCACCATTGGGGCTCTTTATGTCTTTTGGGTGACGGCTGATGAACAAGACTGGAACACGTACGAGGAGGTGGCAGGCAGTCATTAGGGCGGAGGTGGCGGTCAAGTGGTTGGGAAAGTGATATGCTGTCTGAAACAACGTGAATTCAATCCCTGGCTGAGAAGGGGGGAAAACATGACTGACCGAATTTCATTAAAACAAACCATCCTGATCTTCCACAACACCCACAGACATGTCATAAAAATACCCCCTTTAATACCATCACACCAGTCCTGCATGTGACAACCCAAGCATGCCTTCAGTATGAGCAGTGGGTATTAGTGTAGAAGTGGTGACATGTGAAAGTGTGCTGAGCCTTTTGGGAATGGGTTGTTAAGGTTATGCAAAGAGTCGGACTTACCAAATAAACTGATGAGGACAACGTCACGCCATGCCAGGGGAAGGACCTACCCAAGTCGCTAATGTCTCGAGTATGACATCAAGGAGCTGCTAATGTCTCGGTATGACATCAAGGAGCTGCTAATGTCTCGAGTATGACATCAAGGAGCTGCTAATGCTCCAAGTATGACATCAAGGAGCTGCTAATGCCCCGAGTATGACATCAAGGAGCTGCTAATGCCTCGAGTATGACATCAAGGAGTTGCTAATGCCTCGAGTGTGACATCAAGGAGCTGCTAATGCCCCGAGTATGACATCAAGGAGCTGCTAATGCCTCGAGTATGACATCAAAGAGCTGCTAATGCTCCAAGTATGACATCAAGGAGCTGCTAATGCCTCGGGTATGACTTCATGAAGTTGCTGACGCCTCGAGTAGGACGTCACGGAGTTGCTGATGCCTCGAGTATGACGTCATGGCATTAGTAATGCCTAGAGTATGACGTCAAGGAGTAGGTGATGTCTAATGTATGACTAAGAACAGGAGTAGGTAATGTTTAGTGTGTGACGTCAAGAAGCTGCTGATCCCAAAAGTATGACGTAAAGGAGTTGGATGCCTTGACTGTGACGTTCAAGAGTTGCTGTTGACTTGAGTATGACGCTAAAGAGTTGCTGATGCCTCGTGTGTGACGTCATGGAGAAGGAAACAGCTACTGATGCCTCTATGCGACGTCACGGGAGGGGAAACAGCTGCTGATGCCTCGTGTATGACATCATGGGAAGGGAAACAGCTGCTGATAACTTGTGTGTGACGTCATAGGAGAGGAAACAGCTACTGATGCCTCGTGTGTGACATCATGGTAGGGGAAACAGCTGCTGATGTCTGGTTTGTGACGTCATAGGAGAGGAAACAGCTGCTGAAACTTGAACACTTGAGCTCGAAAGACGAATCATGGGAGTTTGCTGGAGTGGAAGGAACGACGTCAGCAGTGAAGACAGATACCATTCACAGGAAATACACACACACACACACACACACACACACACACACACACACACACACACACATGCTTAACTGCTGAACGATGACAAATATATTACGTATCTTACTCTTGCTACCGCCAAATAATTGTATTCAGCTTAGGGGTGGCGTCTGGCAGTAAAAGGGTTGAGGACACATCAATAGCTAGATACAGTGACAGCAGAATATAATTTATACATCTTATAAACTACTCTCAAATCTGATAAAAAGCACAAGTTAGTAGCTCTGCAAAGCGAATGTAATTCTGATTGAACCAATGTCATTATTACAATTAAATTATATTGTTGCTATTGAGGTTGCTGTTGCTGCTATTATTATTATTATTATTATTATTATCATTATTATTATTATTATTATTATTATTATTATTATTATTGTTGTTGTCGTTATCATCAAAGTGTTTTCTGGAGGGGATACTCTTAAAATTTCTGCCTATAAACTTATTTACGGTTAAGAGATCACGTGACTGCAGAAAACTGAAGATAAGGGAGTTCATGTACTTCTGAATGAACAAAATAATAAAGCAACTGAAACTAACAGACATACATAGTTAATCTGAATCTATATCACTGCCGATGGCTGGTGTTACCAAACTATAAGTAAACCGTCTACAAAGAGGACTACATGAGTGGTAGCTTCGTCATTCTCACAAACGCCTAGTTCGTGATATCGATGGAGATTTTTGTGTATTATCTTGTGCGAAGATTCTGCGTGTTTTTCATCTGTCTGCCTGCTGTTGTATACGCCATAAAAATTATAAACAAGCGATAAGGCTTTCCGAAACATGAGAATCATAGAGTAACCTTAGCAAGCACCAGCAATGAATTGAACTTTCACCCCACTACCCCCCTCTCCCTCTTTTGACTCTTGCCAATATTCGGTAGAAATTTCCACTGATTTTACCTCTCTTACTTATCACAAGATTTAAGGACTTTAATCCTACCACCAATACATGTCTCCCTCCATTAACCAACACATCACGCAGTGGGTCACTTTACTTACAAACATCACTTTACTTTTATCTACATTAACATTCATACTTCATCACACTTTACTTATATCTACATTAACTTTCATATCTCATCACTCACAAACATATATTAAACCGAACTATTTCGCTCTGAACAATCGACACATAAGAGTAGAGGATTACTGCTGTAGGCCAGTTGGCACATGCAGCTCCTAAAAAGAGTAACTAAACTACCAGAATGAGATAGGGATAGTACAGGAGAAAGCTCTCACCCACCCTCCAAACTCTCCAGCAGAAGCCGGTTGGAAAAAGAAGGAACACCACGCAGTATAGAAAAACTGGCAGGAACATTTTATGGGAACGTGCGAAAGGAGAAACGAGACTATCATAGTGTAACCTGAAAAGAAAAAGAATGAATTTGTGCTGGTTATTGGGTGATTTTTTTTTTCTTTTATACATATATCCAACCCTTCCTTGTCATATGCTTATCTAGCCTATGCTTGAAATTCTCGAGAGAAGGGGCGGCAACTACATCACTTGGTAGCCTACTCTATTCGTCCACTACTCTACTACCAAACCAATTTCTACCTATTCCCTTGCTAAAATAAAATTCATCTAGTTTAAAACCATCACTTTCAGTGACTTAATCGGCAACATCAATAAACTGACGATGCAAAAAGTTAGTTATACACAGAAATATATCAAAATTGATATGTGTATATATACAGGAGGTGGAGAGATGAGATAGAGGTTTGCAAGCAAAACGTGGCAGAGATTGGCTATGTCACGGAATTCATGGAGACGGAATTCATGGAGAAATTGAACTCGTATGTGCAACACTAGCCTGTATCATCAACGCAACACTCGTACAACACACGAGTGTTGTGCAATTATAGACGAGTCAAAGTGGTTATAGTCTCAGGTGAATGAAACCGTCTGGCACTAAAACAATATCAGTATAGTGATGTCTGCGTATAAAGTTTCATATTTAATACTCTCATGGTCGGCAATCTATGTTCTTATTTTCAGCTAACGCCAAAGAGTTTTTATTCAGCTGTGAGTGAGTATTGTAATCTAAGAGTGTTAACAGATGCATAAATAAAACAATGTCGGTACTCACATTGATGTCTGCAAACACCCGGCTCATGTTGTACTCACCTGGAATGACAGGCATTATAATTACGTATAAGCGATGATAAATAGATTACGGCATACAGACTTACAAACATATATGAAGAAATGCATACTACTACTACTACTACTACTACTACTAATAATAATAATAATAATGAACAGGACCAGGCAGTGCCATATTACTCACTTCGGGGCCTGGGGGTCTGAGGCTAGGCTACCGTAGTCCAAAGTATTAAATTAAGGGATGGTGACCGACCTACGCCCCAGACAACATTTTACATAAAAGAAAAATCTTGAGTCACCTCTACAGGATTCGAAGTGTGGCGCGTACGGCAAGGACGTCACTCCGGGCCCGGTACTCCACCATCTTGATTTAGTGAAACTGAATGGGTACTAGTAGACATAAAAATATGGAGGGAATATGTGAATGTGAAGTCATTAATTATGGACAATAAAAACTTAAACGTAAAGAACAGAACGAAAATTGTGCAATGTTGATTACCCAAGACCTTTCATTACTAAATAAAAAAATTAAGAGTAGAACTCATTTTGTGGACAGTACTGTATATTCCATACCCAGGGTCCCTGAAAGGTTAGTCATCTACATCCTACACTTATTTTTTTTCTTGCTAAATAATTAAATTTGGTGAAACTGCTTCTTTGTTCAATATCTCTCGTTGTTAGCACTTTCTGTCTGTTCTAACGAAACCTCAAAGCAGCAGTGTTTTCTTTATAATATCTACAATACCTTTACGTAAGAGTCTTCCACACCTTGTCCTCAAGTGGCCCTCATAGTCGTCAGCTTCAGATAAGCCATTTTTTCCCCGTATTCTGGAAATCCCATGCACAGAGGTCTTTTATATTCTTAAGTTTTCTTATTAGTCTGCTTAATAACTTCAGATGGTCCGTTATCGCATAGACTAACCACTACGAAATCCGACGTGCTTTATTAGTCAATTTATAATAAGTGTTGGACTAATACAACTTTTGTAACATGTGTCTATATTACGGGGAGAAGACATATTCAGTGGTAGTATTTAAGGTCATTAATGGATCCTTTTATGATAAAAAAAGAGACACATTTTTCCATGAACTGGGTACTGCTTTGACAAGAACTTAAAAAAACAGCCTGTCTCATGGAGTAGCACCTGCAACTTTAACTCCGTCATTCCCATGACATTTTTAAAAAATATTTTATCCTTCCTATATCCAGACGATTATCTTCATCACAGCGGTGGCTTTCCTCAGTGGATGAGGTAGATATAGCCGTCATTAACCCTTCAGTGATAAAGGTCTTTCCTAAGCTGACTCAAATCGCCTCAAGGTACCAATAATCGAATAAAATAAAACAGGGCATGCACAGAAAGGACTGAATGCTCCCGTCAAGTGCCCTGCTTTATTGATTTATTCTTGCCACGTCCAGATAATATTATTTACCTCTGGCCAGACCTTCGGTAAATGGGTGAAATTAATGTCTATCTGCCTTCTTTAGTTCACAAAGTTTATCCAAAGTTGATGAAACCTGGCCGAAGGTAGTTTGAAAAAAAGTCATCGAACTGAAGAGTTAAGGCATGGCCAGCATCACCTCCTGTCATACCCTTTATCACTGTCTTCACAGCTGTCTTCATTTCACCTATCATTCACAGGCACTATGACAAAATTAACATCAGGTTATTGTAAACACACACACACAAACACACACACACACAAAGAATGTCCTCACCACTAGCTTAATATAGTCACAAACATACAACCACACCAGAGACAAATGAATGTCCTCAACACTAGCTTAATATAGTCACACACACACACACACACACACACACACACACACACACACCGGTCGTGGTTCATCCATACGAGCAATAAAGCAGACCATAACACATCGCAGGACGGGGTAGTCCACCACAACTTATACCAGTTTCCCCTCACGACGCTGCGTTTTCTTTACCGTAATGAAAACGGAGTGGGGGTCGTATATCATGAAAGGGAGGGAAGTTTGGAGGAAAGGAGGAAATATGGGGGAGTTAAAGGAGAGGGAGGGAGGGAGATGGGCCGTGGAAGAAAGGATATGTATGGAGAGAGAGAGAGAGAGAGAGAGAGAGAGAGAGAGAGAGAGAGAGAGAGAGAGAATGTGCAGGGCATATACTGGGAATGATGGAACCAGATATTATGTAATTTAGAACTGCTCCCCAAGAGTGAAGTTAAAGAAGACTACATCTACCCCTTCAGTTACAAACACCTCTCGTAGGCTAAATAAAACTGTCTAAATGCTGGGACAAAAAGTCAATATACTGAAGGGTTTAAGGAAGGAACGGTGGATGTGAAAACGAGGCAGAGGAGAAATTGAAAAGAAGGTGAGTCATAAGCTTGAGTAAAAAACAAAGACAAATGAAGGAATGAAGAACAAAATGAAGAGTGGAAAGTAGGTGCCATTAATCCTTCCACCTAAAGTTTTTTTTTTTTTTTTTCCAATGCTTGCTCTACACGACTGTATTCAGCTTATGAGGGCCTTTACAAACTGGAAGGGCTAAACACAGCGTTCATTAACCCATTCATTACTGGATACCTCCCTAAACTGTATATATATACACAAAAATCGCCCTCTGTTTTAGGGATATTAAATCACTGATATTCGTGATCATGGTCATGACAATGATCTTATACAGTATATTAGTATTCTGCTAAATTAAGTGTAACACACAAAATATGTCAAGGACGTGCGTGAAATTTATTCTATTGTAAGCTGACATTCATACAGCGCCAATAAACTACAAATTTTGAAAGTCACAGGTAAAAAGCATCTCTAATTCCTACAGTTAGTGAAGCCGCTCCTTTGGTGATTATAAACTTCTAGAGATAAAGAGTAAAAAAGTTATCAAAAGGGAATTAACAGCACAGAGATATGAAGGATGTTCGAATGGAGAGGGAAGACTATGATATACACAGACGGGAGGAAGGGATGGGTTGGAGAAGCAATAAAACCATGAGTAAGGAAGGGCCAGAAGGAGGAGTTGGAAAGGAACAGAATATTAATGATGGGAACGAAGGAGAGGGAGGAAAGAGTTGGAGGAAGGAGATATATGAGGGGGCCAAGAAAAGAGAAAAAATGAGAGAAATCTGCCGAACGCTCTCATGGTTGGGACAACTTTAGTACAATGTTCCAGCTAATTAATACCAGGCAACTTTACTCAGCTGATAAAGAGTCACAGGAGCCTGAGTGTGCAAATACTTGTATTATTTACTCTCTCACGGTTGGAACAATTATAATATTATATCCCACCTAACGCCAGACATTTCTGTCCGATGAGGGAGTACTGGGAATCAAAAACAAAAGATGTGCAAAAAATAATAATAATAATAATGCAAAATCACTCTTCGGGAAAGAAAAGCAAATTAATGATACAGAAGTTCAATAAGAGAGAGAGAGAGAGAGAGAGAGAGAGAGAGAAGGACCCAATGACTGAGATAGCCAGACAGCGTGATTTAGGAGACAGGATGTGAGAAAATCAGGGAATTATACAGTGACCGAGCGAATTAGGAAGGGAGGAAGGAATGGAAGGTCGTTACTGAATAGGGATGGAAACGCATGGAAGTTTTTTGTCGGCAACCTCATACAGGATGCAGCATCAGCCAAGATACACAGATAATAAACATTTTGATAGACACAGCCAGACAGACAGACGGGCAGATAAAAAGATAAAACAATAATACACAGCTATTCAGACGGGAGTGAAATGTGGAGGGATGGAGAGTAAAGCATTAACCTCATCAGCTCGAGGACGTAATTGTACTCAAGTGAACTGGTCAATAAAGAAGGAAAGATATGAAGAGTAACACAACTTACTAACAAAGAATGATACAGCTCTGAGGATAAAAGGAAGAGGGAAAATGAAGATTAAAACAAAAAAAATGAAAGAAGATGAAACAATTACAGAAAGAGGTGATGATGATGATGATGATGATGATGATGATGATGATGATGACAATGTACGATAAAGGATGAGAGAAAAAAAAAGAAGAAATGATGAAGGAGAACGAAGGAAATAGGGCACTGAAGATGCAGAGGAGAAATGGAAGAGAAAAAGGTGTACGAGATATATGATGAAAGAGAACTAGAGGAAGGAAAAGAAGAGAATGTAAAGGAAAAAAAGAAGAGAGAAGAAATGAAGAGGAAAACTAATGGAGGAAGGCAAGATAAAGAATGAAAAGGAAGGACGAGAATGGAAAAGGATATGAGAAAGGAGAAGGGGATGGAAAGAAATGAAGAGAGAGACAGTGGAGGAAGGAGATGAGAAGGAAGAATGGAAAATTGAGGGAAGAAGTGGACAAGGTACGGAAATATGCGATAGAAAAGAATGTTGGAAGAAATAAAAGGAAGGAACAGAGGAATGGGAATGGATGGAGGGAAAGGAAGTAGGGTAAATGAAGGACTGGTGAGGGAAGGAGTGGAAAAAATATATATAGGAGAGAAGGAAGGACGAGAGAAATGAGAAGCGGAGGAAATTTAAGCCAAGTAAAGGAAGAGAAAAAGAGCAGACAGAGGGGAAGGGAAACAGAGGGAAAGGGATAGAGAAGAAAGAAGACAAAGGAGAAGAAAATGAAAGGGGAAGGGAGAGAGAGAAAGAAAGACGATGGGAAAGAGTGGGGGGGGGGAAAGGGAAAGAGAAGAGAAAAGGAATAAAGAGAAGGTGAAAGAGATGGGACTGGAAAGAGAAGAGAGGAGGAAAACAGGGAACGGGAAAGAGAGAGAGAGAGAGAGAGAGAGAGAGAGAGAGAGAGAGAGAGAGAGAGGAAGGGAAAGAGCGAGAGGAAGGGAGAGAGACAGGAAGGGAAAGAGCGAGAGGAAGGGAGAGAGACAGGAAGGGAAAGAGCGAGAGGAAGGGAGAGAGAGAGAGGGAAGGGCAAGTGACGAGAGAAGGAAGAAAGAGGGGAAGGGAAAGAGAGAGGGGGGGAAAGAAAGAAAAGAGAGATGCAAGATAGAAGGGAAAGACAGCGAGGGGAAAGGAATGAAAAGAGAGAAGGAAGTTAGAGGAGAAAGGAAAGTGAGAGGGGAGGGGCAAGAGAGAAGGGAAGGGAAAAGGGCAGGGAAAAGGAAAGAGATGAGACAGAGAGGAAAGGAAAGCAAGAGGATGAGGGAATGAGAACAGTGATGGGAGATAGGGGGAAGGGAAAGAGACGAATGAATGTTGATAGAAAGGGAGGGAAAGAGAGAGGGAAGAAAGAGGGGGAGGGAAAGAAAGAGGGAAGACAGAGCGGGAGGAAAAGTAAGAGGAGAAGGGAAGCAAGAGGGGTAGGGAAAGAAAAAAGAGAGAGGGATAGCGAAAGGGAGAAGGGAAGAGAAAGACAGATGGGAAGGGGAAGAGAGAGGGAGGTAGGGAATGTGATAGGGGAGGGAAAGAAATGCAGAGAGAGGGAGAGGGAAAGAAAGAAGGGATGGAAATGAGAGAGGGGTAAAGGAAACAGTTAGGGGAATGAGACAGTAGCCATGAATCAAAACTTGTAAGATGAAGGGGACCGCACCAACGGCAAGACATGAAGATATTTGCTATATTCCCTCTCCTTCAACTTTTCTTTCCTCTCTTTCCTTCCCTTCCCTCGTCTCTCACTTCTCTTTCTCTCTCTTCCATCTCCTCTTTCTCCTTCTCCCTCTATTGCCTCTTCTCTCTCCTCTTTCACTCTCATCCCTCTCCTCTTTCTATTCCCTTCTTCTTCTCTCTTCCCGCTTTCTCCAGCTTTTTCCCTGTCCCATCCCTCCAGTCCCTCCTCTTCTTCTCCCTCCTGCCTCCTGTCTTTCCTTTTCCCCTCTAAAAAACTGTTTTCTTCTCTCTTCTTACTCTCCTTCCCTTCATTTCCTCTTCCACCTCTCTGTCTTTCCTCTTCTCTCTCTCTCTCTCTCTCTCTCTCTCTCTCTCTCTCTCTCTCTCTCTCTCTCTCTCTCTCTCTCTCTCTTCTCTTCCCTTCTTCACATTACTTTTCTCTCGCACTCCATTCTCCCCCCCCCCCGCCTCTATTTTCCTTCAGTTTTTCTTACTGCCGTTCTCTCTCTTCCCTTACTCTCTCTTCCTAGCCTCCGAAAACCCTCACCTTTCTTGGATCCTCTCTCTCTCTCTCTCTCTCTCTCTCTCTCTCTCTCTCTCTCTCTCTCTCTCTCTCTCTCTCTCTCCACAAAGTATGGCTGAGTCTTGTCGCCGTGGTATTTATCTTGGCTGATGTACCGTCTCCGGGTAAACTCTGGAAACTTTCTCTCTCTCTCTCTCTCTCTCTCTCTCTCACACACACACACACACACACACACACACACACACACCACTCGCTGGTTCAGTGGTAACGCTCTCGCCTATCATCTGCTAAGAAAGGGGTTCGCGCCTTGCTCATGTTGCGAAGTTTCACTGACAAAGCGGGTGGTTACTGTCCCCCTCGAGCAGGGGGATGGGTGTGTGCGTGTGTAAAAGGTCACAAGCCTTCACCTTAGATCGGACTATACGAGTTCTGAGCTCTCTTCCAGGAGGGTAAAAGCTGATGATCATGACCATCACGTAATCCTCCTCACCGAACAGGTGAATTACACACACACACACACACACACACACACACACACACACACACACACACACACACTATGGAAGTATACTGCTACAAGTTTTAGGCAGGTCAGTTTCTAGTATGTCAACCTCTTAGTCTGTATTTAACCTATCCAGTTAAAAAAATCTTGTCAAAGCATACGATTTTTTTTTTTTTTTTCGAAAAATAAAAAGTAAAAAAAAAAATTGCTTGAATTGCGTGAAAGGTCAATTTTCCCTGCCTTCTGCTATACTTTTTTTGTTTAATGTTCTATACTTTAACTTCACTCAAATGTTCGTCCTTTTACAGTTTATTTCGCGTGGCTCTGTCAGGAAAACACAACATCCTTTACACTGCACCTCTTCGCGACCAGCATCATATCTTAGTGTTAATCTGTTGTTAACACTCAGCACTGAAGATAGCGAGATGACAATTTTAGGCCAAGTTTGAGTAAAAAGAGTACAGTTTTCTCTCCCTCTCCGTATTTCCCATCCTCATGCCATCTAATAAAGCAATGTTTTCCTTTTTAACAGCACAATATATTCCTTTATACTAACTTTCACTGGTCCAGCAAGGGTCAAGTTCCTGAATACGTTCTGTTATACCACTTTATTCATGTCTATATTTTCCCTTTACTAAAGTTTTCTGTATCTCTTACTTTGTCTGTCTCATCCTCCATTCTCTCTGTACCCATTTCTCGTCTCTTAAAACAACCTCTCTCTCTCTCTCTCTCTCTCTCTCTCAAATTCCTTATACAATCCTCTACTTTTCCTGTTCGTTTTATAACACCCCATCTCCCACTCTCCTCCACTTTCACCTTTTGTCCCCTTTCAATCTCCCCTCCCCCATGTCCCTCTCACCTCTTTTCTTCCTTTCTTTCCTGTCCTCTTCAACCTCCACCAATATCTCCTCCTATACTTATTCCTCCATTTTTCTCTCCAAATCCCTCCACCTCTTTCCCATTCCTCTCTCTCCCTTCTCATCTTCCTTTCCCCCTACACAAGCCCCATTTTCATCCCTAACTCCTCCCTTTCTCCCCGGAGCAGAAATATCCCCGCCAATTCGATTACGGATATGAAAATGTCACCACCCAAACGGACCTACGATACAGACCCAGAAATTCCCCCAACCCTCGTCCTTACGTCCTCACATCCTAAGGGCGTTTTCCTACCTCCTTCTCCCCCCCTCCTGCAGCACTGTGTTGCCTCCTACGGGTTGTAATAGATTGTTGTGGGTGTTTTTGTTGCGTCGTGAGGCTGGTAGGTAATTCATTGGACGCTCCTGGGGATTGAGCTATAAGGGGGAGGAAGAAGAGGAAGACAAGTGGTTTTTGTTGTTGTTGTTGGAGTGGTGGTAGGAAGTGGTAATAGTGGTAGTGGGGAATGGTAGTGGTGGTAGGGAGTGTGTTGAGATGGTGGTACTGGTGGCAGGGAGTGTGGTGGGACGGTGGTACTAGTGGCAGAGTGTGTGGTGGGATGGCGGTCGTGGTGGTAGCAGGTGTGTGGTGATGTTGGTAGTAGTGGTAGGGTGTGTGTTGTGGGATGCTGGTACTGGTTGTAGGGTGTGTGGTGGGATGCTGGTAATGGTTGTAGGGAGTGAGTGGTGGGAGGGCGGTACTGGTGGCAGAGGGTGTGTGGTAGGATGGTTGTAGTGGTGGTAGGGAGTGTGTGGTGAATGATGGTAGTGGTGGTGGTAAGGAGCGGTTGTTAGGATGACTGGATACTTCAGGCAGAAGGATTGTTTGAAGCGGTAACACTGACTTACAAAGAGAGGATGATGCAGCCGTGAAGGAAACTGGAAAGTGACTAAAGACAACAAACAAGGGAAATGTATGAATGGCTGGCAAGCTAAGCACAGGAATGACAACTGTCGTGGTAGATGTGAAATAGCAATGGTCAGAGGTGGCTGCTGACATTATTATTATTATTATCATCACTATCATTATTATTATTACTATTATTATTATTATTTTTATTATTATTATTATTATTATTATCATTATTATTTAAATGCATTAGGTGGTTGCAGCAGTTGTGAGTGGTACAAGCTGTAGGTAGGTACTGACAATCACGTTGGCAACAATAGTAGCTGTGGTAAGAAAAACCAAATGCAATTTGGTAGTAGTGCTGACTGGTAGTATGGGAAATGTTATGGCACTGTTTGTTAAGAGGGTAATTTCTCGGGGTCTGTGGTAGTTAAAGTGGGGATGTTAGTAGTAGTGGTAAATGTTGGTAGTAAATGCTGGAAGTGACACTGGCCGTAACGACTGCGGTGCACATAACAATAAACGCCATAGCAGAGACTGTAGTAATAATATTCATAATGTTGGTGGCTGCGATGGTGGTACATACATACGAGCAGATGCTTTGTAGTACTGAGCCTGGTGACGTCTGTTTATTTATTCATTATTTTATTTATTTGTGTAAAACGGTAACAATTCAAGAGTGAAAACAGTGGACAAAAGATAGGTGAAAGGAGCATGTGGAGTTATGTGCAGAAACTGACAGGCAAATAAGGAAGTGAAGGAGCGTTGATGTGAATGTCCTGGAAAGCAATAGGAGAAGTAGCCTATACCCTGAGATGGCCTGGCCGTGCATAGACAACGGGGAATCGGAGACTAACTAGAAGTGTATGTAAGTGAGGTTGAGGGGGAATGGAAAGAGGGAGGCCGAGGATGATGTTGAGCGATGAGGTGGAAAGTTATATGGGAGAGGGAGTTGTGAGGTGACGAGATGGCAACTTGATGGCGGAGGCGAGTGTATCATGGAGGCGATTCGTCTTTGGCCACCCCTTACGGAATTAAGACATCTGACACTTTGGGGGTTTGCTTCCACGACGGCATTTTACGCTATCCTATAGTTCTTTCTCTCTCATTTGTCCTTGATTTTCGCCCTCATGCAGTTTATTACATTTTGCGTAGCAGAAGGAAAAGGAAATCCTGTGGCTCTACATGCTTCCCACTGCCCCTCTTCGTGACTAGCATAGTATACTAGTGTTAATCTAGTGTGACAACTCAGCATTCAGGATGGAGAGATGGATATTTTAGGCCAAATATTAAAGTACACAAACACAGCATTAGAGGGATTAACGCCTTCAGTCAGATGACGTCACCGTACTGAAAGGGTTTACAACAATGACGGTGTTGTGATGATAGTTATAGTGGTGGTGGTAGTCGTGGTAGTGTTGGTGGTAGTATTTATGGTAGTGGTGGTGGTGGTTGGAGTGGTAGTGATAATGGGTGTGATGGTGGAAGATAGACTTGTCTCAACAGGGACAGTGGTTGTAATCATGGTAGTGATGATGGTAATAATGGTAATTTTGGTGACAATATTGATGAGTCTGCCTGTCCCAGAGGCGATAGTGGTAGTAGCCATGGTAATGGTGGTAGCAATAATCATGGTTGTGGTGGTGGTCGAGGTGGTGGCAGTGTTGGTAAGCACTCTTGTCTCGGTAGTGATGGCGGCAGTAATCAAGGTAGTGGTGGTGGTGTAAGTGGCAATACTGGTAAGTGATATTGGTCCAGTGATCGCAGTGGAGATGACAACGCACACAATAAAGATGGTGGTGGCTGTGGTAGTGATGGTGGTAGTTGTGACAGAATGTGGTAGTTGTGATAGGGATGATGGTAGTTGTGCAGGGATGGTAGTATTGGTGGTGGTGATTGTGGTAGCTGTGGTAGAGAAGGTGTCAGTGGTGGTACACAAAATGGTAGCTGCGGCACGGATTGTGGTAGTTGCAGCAAGATGTGGTAGTTGAGGCAAAGATGGTGGTAACTGTGGTAGCGATGGTGGCAGTTATGGCAGCAATGACGACAGTGATGGTGGTGATGGTGGAAGTAGGGATGGTTGAAGTGACCGCGCTGGTGACAGTGATTACAGGTATATTGATAGTTGTTGTGGGGATGGTGATAGTTGTAGCGATGGTGGTAGCTGTCGTAGCACTGGCGGTAACTGTACTAGCTATGGAAAGGATGGTGGTAGCAATGGGAGGGATGGTGATAGTTGTGGTAGCGATGGTTGTAGTAGTGGTGGCGGGTCTGTAATATTTATGACTCCTCCTGAGGACTTTGCTGCCCATATCTTTTATACTGTATTATTCTCCTTCGTCCCCTCCCCTTCCACCTCCCTCGCCACTCATCCATACAACACATTAACCCCCACACAACCACCACCACTTTTATGCTTTGTTCTTCATCATTCCAGACGATTTGATTGCATACTGTTTTCCTCTCGTACACCCCATCCCTCAGGCATATCATACATTAATCCCAAATAACCTCTCTCTCTCTCTCTCTCTCTCTCTCTCTCTCTCTCTCTCTCTCTCCGCTATGGCACTCAGGAATATAAGACATAAATATGGGAGGAATTATGTGGGTGTCTCTGTATGGGTCACTTTTACTGCTGGCTCGTGTTGTCTCATACTTGACCGCGCTTAGCTGCAGGGGAGAAGCGGGGACATGGAGGGAAGAAGCACAACAGGGAAGAAATGAAGGAAAAGAAGAGGAAGGGATGACAGATGGAAGGAAGGAAGGAAGGAGAGACGATAAAAGAATTATGAGAAAAAAATAAAATTCAAGCTGGTGAAAGAAGGAAATGGCAAAAAGAGGAAAGGTCAGAAAGTGAACATGTAGGACTGAAGGCAATAAGGAAACCCAGAGAAAGAAAAAAGAAGATAAACAGGGCAAAGAAGGCAAAAGAAGAGAGAAAATGAAGCAAAGAAGAAAGAAACCAGAGGGGGACAGCGAAAGACTACAAAGGAAAAGGAGGGGGTACTGAAGAAAACTAGAAGGTAAAGAAAAGACGAATATATGGGCAAGAAAAAAAAATTAAGGAAAGTTTGGATGAATGGAGAAGAGGGGCCTGAATGAAGCTTAGACAATAAATAAATGAAAGGAGGAAGAGGAGAGATATACAGGAGCATAAGATGGAAGGTGAGCGGAGACGAATAGCTGAGGAAAGAAAAGGAATAGATGGAGAGTTAGTTGAGAGAGAGAGAGAGAGAGAGACTTCCCACAGTTTACGTGTCTCATCCCGTCAAATAAGCCCCCAACCTTTAGATGGACTAGGCCGGCTGTTCTCCATGCCAATGAATATAATAAATAAATCGGCGCTAAAAAAAAAAAAGTAATCTAAGTAGCTGAAAAAAAAAAATTAGACGCTTACATGAAGAAACTAAAGCAAATAAACACACACACACACACACACACACACACACACACACACACACACACACACCTTCCACAATTTACGCTTCTCTTCCCTCAAACAAGCGCGCCACTTCTTTCGTTTTGACTGGGCTGCTGGTTCTCTCCGCGCCGCACCAATGTAAATAATACTGTATATATCTTATCTCTCGCTGACTCTGGCACTCTCAATTCTTTCCTTTCGTGGCTCTTGTTATTATCTTTTTTCCCCTACCGTTTAGTAATGTCAATACATCTCACAATTCATTTCTTCTTCCAGTTCCTTTTCCTTCTATATTTTATAAATGCAAATATTTTCTTATCTATGGCTGACTCTGGCCTCTACTGTAAAATCTTACCCTTTTATGCTTCTTCTTCCTCTTCCTTTTTTTATTTTATGAGTGCAGGAAGATCTGAGTTTTTTTTTTCATGAATCAATCTTCACAGACCACTCAGTTTCCTTTCCTCCACTTTGGTCTACTCTTCTTTCTCTTAAGTTTTTATTTCCATACTTTTCTGTTCATCATCATCATCATCACCGAGATCGTCACCATCCTCATATTTCCCTAATCACGACAGGCTGGTGCCAAAAACGTATTATCAGTGTGTGTAGCAAAAATGGGCCATATGTCTACTCACTCATTAATTTATGCATCGATATTCTCATAAATCCCTTAGTCCCATACATCTCCGCCCCGTTTACAGAGAAAATGGGGGGAAAAAAACTAATCGCCCGCTCCTTCAACAGGGAACCCATCCATTCCTTCCCTTTCATCACCATAAACGCGAAATGCGTCATTTTTATTGTGACGGGGAAAAAAGCTCTCAGACGAAGAGAAGTGGGGTGGTTTCATGCGTCATTCTGAGATTGCTCTCTCTCTCTCTCTCTCTCTTTACGACTGCGACTGATACGAGAAAGAGAAGAACTATAAGAATAGCTGAGGTAACGATAACAGAGCGGGACGGAAACGAAAAATGGGGAGGAAAACCTATGGAATGGGAGTTATAACAAGGCCATGAAAAACGACAAAGCATGACATGTATAATGAAAAAAAGGTTGGTTACAGAGTAGTGTGCGTGAAAACGTGATTATGACGATGATGATGACGATAAGTGACGATTATGATAATGACGATGGCATCTGTTGAGAAGAGGTTTAAACTGTGAAACACGGTTAACTGAGAACCACCCCAAAAAGTTGGAGGGAGGGAGGCTGAGACAGGGAGAAATCATGAACAACAAACCACTGAGCAGAGTTCTCCAACTGAGTACCTAAATTATTCATGATAAGGATCTTCATACGCAATGAAGCCTGTCTGTCTTGATCTTCATACGCAATGAAGCCTGTCTGTCTGTCTGTCTTTCTGCAACTACACAAAATAACACCCACATGGTCGGAAGAACTCCAGTACTAGATTCCGACTAACACCAGACGATTTTATCAGACCGAATGACTAATAAAAGTCAGAGTGCTTATAGCAAAACAAAAAAATATACAAATTCAAGTAAATGAGTCACATCAGAAGCACTCAGAGATCACGATTTTCCCATATTCCAAATGAGTAATGGCATGTGGAGGCGCTCACCATCCACTTACTGAATGTAGTACTACTTCAGTCGATTTATTTTCATCTGAGGGAAATGAGCCACTCAGAACTTGTATACAAAACCGCGGTTGCTTAAAATTCAATGTACTTTCGTTATGAAGTGAATCTCCCTGGTTAATAGTCAAATCAACTCTACACTCTGAATACACTTAGCCATCAACCGAGCTGAGTGTAAGGAATTAGAGATCTTTGTCACGTTAGGGTAAATGTGTAATATTGACTTTGCAGTTATGTACTGACTCTCAAGTCAAATGGTTTCCTGCACTAAAAAAAAAAAAAAATGAGGGGGTGACTATATAACCAAGAAGCAGGTGCCTCGAGGTATAGTGGGTTAAGGTGTTCCAATCTGATGTGACCCATCCTGGTTCAGTTCCAAGCCATTGTTGGGAATAACATCACTCGGGGAAGCATGACCAGGCACCCTCCCCCGCCTTAAATGTCTTGCCGTGGGATCCTACACATTTACACTCCGAACAGTCTCTGAGCTTGAGCGTGGAAGGAGTGAAGCATGATTTGTTTCACAAGGCACTGTACTCACTGATTCCGTTGATTATTCCTGTCCGCCTTACTGTTCTCGCATCGGAATTATACACACTTCTTTATCAGCGTGCAAAAAGGGGATGGGATGGACTGGCGCCGCCGCCGCCGCCGCCGACGACGATACACTCTAGAGACATTTCGACGCGTATGCCATTACATTCACTTTTTTCAAGACATCTTCTTTCATAGCACACACACACACACACACACACACACACACACACACACAAAACTCCATTAGTTCTCATATTCCCTCAACAAACCACGTACAGTACTCTCACTCACACCCACACACCCTTTACCCTCCATAGGCAAATTCATATCCTCATCACAACTCCCACCCATCCAAACACATTCTCTTACTCACCCTTCCCCGCCCCCACACAACTTCTTTGGCTCTCTCATCCCATAACCAACCCAAGTCTTCTCACTCATACTCTCACAAACCCTCTACCCTCCTTAAGCACACTCATAGCCTCATAAAAACTCTCCCACCCCCACACATTCTCTTATTCACCTTACCCCTCCCCCACCGCGAGATACACAAGAGCTTCTGTCATAAATCAGAGGTGCCATCATTAATCGGTGTAAGTGCTTAGTGTCCACTGCTGGCCCGACTTGCAACCCCAGGCACGATCCCACACTTGCACACCACCACTGTACAAGCCCCCCACTCTGTGTGTGTGTGTGTGTGTGTGTGTGTGTGTGTGTGTGTGTGTGTGTGTGTGTGTGTGTGTGTGTGTGTGTGTGTGTGTGTGTGTGTGTGTGTGTGTGTGTGTGTGTGTGTGTGTGTGTGTGTGTGTGTGTGTGTGTGCATTTACTTCTTTCAGTCTAATGTCCATTCCAAAATAAAAGTCAAATGATAGCAAGATTGTAACAAAAAAGTCATCGGAATCAAGAGCTTTAACCACTCTTTCTGCGTCACCATACTAAAAATCTCTTGTACAGAAGGGGTTCATGAAGATTGTATTGAACCCCTCGTGCTCGAATAATCTCTCCTTTTCTAAATAAAAGCATCTGAATGAAGCAAAAATAAAATAAGGCTTACGTTACTTAAGTGAGAGGCTAAACCCCCTTTTTATTCCACTGATAACAGAATAACCTTACCCTCCACTCCACTTTCAGCTTCTCTCCTCCTTCACTCTACAAAGAAACTTCACTCTATTATAGCCTCATTCTCCCCCTTTATCTAAAACACTCTACCATCATCACCAATCCACAAAGATATAACATTCTCCACAATTACTTAAAGCCCTCTCCTTATTCCTTAAACAACTCCACACTGAGGCCTTTTCTCCATCACGCTACAACACACAAATTCCATTCTCTTCATCTACTGAAGACTCTTTCCCTAACAACCTTACTCTAAACAATATTAATTTGCTTTTAAACAACTACTTAAACCCTCTCTTAACCAATCAACAACACTAACCTAATCCTTCACTCCACACTAAGCCCCCTTCTCCACACCACAACATACACACACTCCACTCCACTGCTCCACCTTGATAAATTGCTTGATTCCGCCCCAAGTAACTAGCACCCCGTCTCCCCTCCCTTCTCTTCTCCCCAGTTTAATAGCCCCCCCATCATTCTCTTTAATCACCTTCCCCCTGTCGGTTATCCCCCCTCTCTCCTTCCCCCTCTCCGAGCTAATCATCCAATTTTCAATCAATTTTCTAACTACCTATTTATCTTTCTCTAACTGTCTATCTATCTACTCGTTATCTATTCATTCACCCATCTATCTATATTCAAACTTTCCATGTAATCTCAATTTTCCCTCTCTACAGTACCCTCTATTTCCTACTTCATTTCTGTCTATCTGTTCAGCTTCTCACTATCTATACCAGTCTTCATCCACCCATCATTGTACAAGTATCTGCTAACTGTCTATCTAAAGTAGTCTCCATCAACGTATCTATAACTATCTCCTACTTGTCTATCTACACTACTGTTCACGCACCTACCTATATTCTGATTATCACTTTACCTATGCATCCATCTAACTATTAGCCACCTATCTATATAAATATACATCCTCCCATCCATTCATCCATCTTCTAGCTGTCTGTTCATCTATCCATGTCTCATTAAAGTATCCTTTAATACCCATCCATGTTTCCATCCACGTATTCCTGCCTACACACCTCCCAATTTATCTACCGGTTCAATTTGTTCCTCCATCCTTATCTACAAAGCAGTCCCTCCCTCCACCACTGCTGTTACATTCTCAGTTGGGGGAGAACAGGGTGAGAGAGGGGCCAGATGCATTACCATATTCCCCCTTCCTTTTGTTACTCGTAACTATAGCTTACGTATCATTTTTTTTTACAATCAAGTATATTCACAAAGGCATGCACAAAGTTCTCTCTCTCTCTCTCTCTCTCTCTCTCTCTCTCTCTCTCTCTCTCTCTCTCTCCGCCTTAATCATCGCCTCCCTCCCCGCCGGATTATGAACGACGTCTGATGCAGTGATTAACGAGGATTATCACGACGGAACTCAGATCACAGTCCCCAGCCCTTCCTCCAGTAATCGTCCCCCCCTTACCCACATCCTTCGTTTCCTCTTCCTCCTCTTCTTTCTACATATCTTCCTCTTCTTCACCCTCCTCTCTCATGGATCCTGCTACTGCTGCTGCTCCTCCGGGTACACATATATATTTTACACCAACCCAGTTTCTCCTCCTGCCATCTTAAGAGTTGTGTTCTTAGTTCTGGGTTGGTGATCTTGGTTCTTGCGACGGGTATCTGAAGCATAACACACCTGACAAGATTTACTTTTCTTGTCTTCCTTCCCCTCTCCCTCTTGTCTCGTGCTGTTTCCTCCTTTTCCTTGTTTTCTCTCACTCGTGCGATCTGAAGGCTCTCTGTGTTCAGAGTCCTTCGGTAGTCATTTCGGTCTGCACGACTGGTATCTGACGAGTATGTACCAATGCACAATATTTACCCTCCTTTTTCTTTTCCCCTTCCTGTTGATTTCTCTTCCCCTCCTTTGGGTATGTACCGGTACATACATCTTCCTTCATCTCGGTTCCTCACTCACTGGTATCTTAAGGGTGTTCATGTGAGTCTTCGATGGCTTAAGTGTCTGACGAATCCCCCGAAAATAAATAAATAAATTATCTGATGCTCAGAGGGACTCAGTTTTTCCCTTCTATCAAAACTGTTTCCGCGAGAGACAATTTTCGTTGTGTTTTACTGCTGACTGGTTCTTACAATTAAAGTCATACAAATAACAAGACAATAGGGATCTGTTCTTGATGTGAAACTCTCCCCAAACTATCCTTGCAAGCGAAATTACCCCGGCAAGGCATTTTTCCTCTCCTATATTATTTGTATGACTTATAATGCGACAGAAAAATCTATTTCCCTTGATGTCCATCGCCCTCAACTTTCCTTTCGATAACAACGACCGGCAAGAGTGAGATGCTGACCCTCACGTTATCTTATTACTGACTGTGCTCTAACTTCTTGCAATTGGTGTCTGCCTACTAACACGACAGACAAATCTATTCCCCTCGACGTCCAACTCCAATAAACTTTCCTCTCAACCACAGCCGCCCACCAAGAGAGATATATTGTGTCTCCTAACTCTTTTATCGCTGATTTTATGACTTGCTCGCTGATTCTGTGGAGTCCATCGCTATCCATCTCAGCGACTACGCATCAGTGACTGTTCCACCCACTCGATTCTCGGCACCATTCTCTCGTCAGCTTACGAGGCTTTTCAGCACCTCATCCTTGGCGATTTATTCCTCTTATTAAACCTATTTATTATCTTGAATGCTGATGTTATCTCTCAAGCGAGTATATTCTATTCATTTTAACTTATCATTGCTATTACACCATCTTCAATGTTGTGCTGTGGCAAGAAACAGTACTAAAATATTGTGTTTGTCACGAAAAAGCGCTGTGGAAAGGGTGTAGAGCTATAATATTATCTTATTTTGCCACTGAGCTACAAGAAGTAAGCTGCAAGAAGACGAACATCTCCGCCTAGTTAAAATGAATGAACTATACACTGCATAAAAAACAAGTGAATATCAACGTGTAATATGAAGAAATAAGTTAGTAAGGACGCGATGCTACGGAACCATCTTAACTGATGAGAATACGACTCCCCTTCTCCTTCTCTCTCTCTCTCTCTCTCTCTCTCTCTCTCTCCATGTATGCCACTTCTGGGAACCTCTCCTCTTGATTAGTTCTTTTACTTAAGTGGAGTGGACAACAACTCAGAGTCACGTATCGCTGCCTCATTCAACCATCTACGTAACCCACACACAAAAGATATGTCCGAGTGTGTTAGCTGAACGACTTACTATTATCATCATCACCATCATCATCTTGTTTTTTTTTATGTCCCTTCGTATAATCAACTACGTCCAACACCAAGATACAGTATAATTCTGGTACTGAACTATCATCATCCTGAACACCACCACCATCATCATCATCATGCTTATTTTATTCTCTGTTATCAACGTGGTGGGTAGGAATATGCAAATGGGGAAAAGGAAAATGAGTAACCAGAGTAATGGAGCAAAACTTCCAATCGCTTACCCTCATCCAGGTTTTCGAAATTATCTGTTCTGAGTTTACCTACATCTTCATAAAATTTCTATGCCATCCCGTCACCTTTTAGTTGAATGTAACTGGCGCTTGGTAGAATGAAACTGATTCTGTCTTCATGCCATAACAGCCTTCTCATGGTCGCATCTGCTCTTGTAGTTCACTCCAGTAAATTTTCTTCCGCTGATGTGAGTCGTAGAATTCTGATAGTGTTAAAACTGCAAAGACAGTTTCACAGATCCACATCGTCTTGAGGCTCGACTTATTCAATATCATACCTCAAGGGAATGGCGTCAAATATAACTCAAGGGAAAAGCATCAAATAAAATACCTCAAAGGAAAAAAGTTATTTATCACAGTCCTATAGACCTTGTCAACAGTCACAGTAATACCATAACTTATCCACTCCACTACCATTATGCCTTATACTGGGTGGTTCGTACATAGCACTCCATTAGAATCTCAACTGGCAGTATCTTATGTTACAGGAACGATTTGATGTGGCAGTGAGAGTAGGACATAAAAAAGAATGCAAAACATACTTTGATAACGCGGACTGAACCGTCCTGCATACCATACCTTGTTACCAATTTAGCCAGCTTAGGAGAGATTTTTTTTTCTTTTGAGGTGGTGGGGCTAGACAAAGCTTTCATTAATCCATTCAGCACAAGACGTATCCCTCAAGCTGAATTAAATTGTCCGACAGCAACAGGAATGAACTACAAACCTTTTAACCGTATTGATGAAGTAAACTTTATACACTGATGGCAATATTATATCAGTACCGGTGGTCTAGTGGTAGCCTACAGCTCCCAGGTCAAAATGCGCTGTGCCTTATGTGCCATGGTTGAGTCCCAGAGGTGACTAAAGGGTTTTCTATCACGTAAAACAGTACCTTGGAGGTAGGTCGGTCTCCTGTCCTTAAGGCAGCATTCACACGAGACCACCGGTGGCCGCCATTGGTGGCACAGTGTGAAGGGGCCGGCAACTAATGTAGCCGTATGAAAGCTCCGATTTGAAAAAATGCTTTACAGCAAGTGGCAGCAATCGCCAATGGCGGACACTAGTTGCACTAGCGAGCCACCGCCGGGAGCTGGTTGCCGGCCGGGCAACTGTAGTGGCCTCGTATGAAAGGCTCCATTGAAAACTATGGGAGGCAACTAATTGCGGCCACCGATGGCCTCGTGTGAAAGCGGACTAACTGTTTTGGGCCATGATGGCCAAGCCTGGGACCTCAACGCTTCAAAAGGGAGAAGATGGGATTACGATTGCTGAATTATAATTACAAGTGTGCGATGCCTAACTTCATACTTTTCTGGATTTTTTTGTGTGAGTATCCGCAAAACTACATACTATTCGTGTCGATCTCTCCTTCCTTTTTCTTCTATACATCTGTCCCCCTTCATTCACTACTCCATTCTGTTCTTATCATTTTCTTATTTTCTCTCGGATATCCTCGCCGTCAGCATCATATCTCTTGCTCACTTTTTTCCCTGTTCGTATTCTAAGACCCCTCACTGATTTCAAGGTAATTTATGTGCGTCCTTTTTGTTTACCGTCCTTTTTTTTTATTATTATATTCTCGTGTTATCGTGTGTCTCCCTTTCAATGCATTCTGGGCCCACCTTACCCCAAGCTCAGATGGGAAAGTGGTCGGGATGATGATGATGATGATGATGACGATGGTGATGATATTCCTCTCCTCTCTTGTCAGCTTCAGCTTCTCATGATTCGTCTTTTCACTCCATAATTACTTCTGTCATCACACTTCCCCGTGTTTTTTCGCGCCATTTCTTATTACTTTAAATTAGCTTCCTCCAGTTGTATACGCGCTTCCTTTTTACTCGCTTCTATGATTTTCTTTTTTAATTAACTCGCTCAACCTTAACTGGAATGCAATATCTGAGTTACCCCGACCATGAGACGATTAACGATACTTGATTAAACAATTTAAATCTCCAATGACTCCCTCTCGGCTGAATATAACCTACCTTCGTTACCGCAATAGAATATTAGAGTTGTCCTCACCGCGAGAGGGTTAATTTTCTTACATTCTGGTTCATCATCTCTAAATCACTTCCCTGGTTTTCTTCTTCTATCGTTTACATTCCATTCTTCACAATATCGTCCCTCTCCATCATCGACTGACTCTCTCTAAACTTTCTTCCATCATCTATCTCCCACTTACTCTTCATTCTCACCCTCCTTATCTATCTATCTATCTATCTACTGCCAGACGCCACAATCCCGAAAGGGGTGGCCATTTGACTCTGAGTTATTTGTTTTACGGGGAGGGGCACTAACCCTCCACCAATCCACGTGTTGACACGTAGGGAGCAAGTATGGTTTGGTTATATGGTTACCACCCAGCGTTGTAAATGGTTTCCTGGCTTACAGGAAACCATCTGGCTTGTCACTCAATGTAAAGCCACCTGTAAAGGAGAGAAAAGCAATAAGAAGTAACAGGAAAGATGGGAGAAATAAGAAGAGAGGAGGGCAGGCACAGGAAAAGAATGATAAAGGCTAAGGAAGAAGTAGGCAGCACTACATCAAGTGAGTGGATGACGGTCGCCACCACCTACCACTAATCCCCTTTATAATTCTCCCTTTTCTTTTCTCAACCACATCCTTTTCATTGCGTTCTCTCTGTTCTACCTCCTTCCTCTTTCTGTTTCTCCTCTACACACTATCTTTTTCTTGTCTAAATCATAATCACGCTCCTGTCTCCTCTCACTTTCATCTCCATCTTCCTTGTCATTCTCATTTCAATTTTCCTCTGCTCCCTACCATCATCTAGAACCATATCCGTCTCTCTCTCTCTCTTACTTGAATTCTCTGCATCACTGAGGAGGTGGTGCATTAGCTAGCACGTCCAGCTCGCAACCAAAAGAACATGAGTTCGATTCTCGGGCCTGTTAGACTCTTGCACAAAGTTAGTTTCCTCCTTATTCCTGTTCACCCACTAGTACGAATGAGGACCTCAACATCGACCAACGTGAGTCATATACTAAGGAGAGACTGGAACACGGTAAAAAACGAGCTCTCTGCCACAATGACCCTCGTATTGTTGATTGGCATTGAGATAAGCCTTATTTTTCTTTTCCTTTTTTCTCATGCGATCGTTTCTTCGTTCTTATTTGTTTCGTTACCTGTCTCTTCCTTGTTCTTTCGTCTCCTTCGTCCTCACCCTCCTATTTCCTTCTATGACCTCACTTTCTCATCCGCCACTCTATATTTTTAATTTTCTCCTTCAACAACTTCCTGCTTATTTTTTCTCTAATCTCTCCTGCCTAACTTCTTACCCCTCCTTTCAATCCCACTGCAACTTTCTCCTTTCACATCTCCCGTACTTATCCCCTCTCTCTCCCAGCCCATTCATCCTTGCATGAATATCCCTAACACTCTCATGCTCCTGTAACTCATTCACGGCTGAACAAAATCGTCTAATGTTAGCTGGAGTTCAATACTGAGTTATCCCACCACAAGGTTAATGGTACCAATATAACACTTAGCTGCCATGACTCACACTCAGCTGGCAAATCGTCCACCGTCGGCCGCAGTACAAAATCTGTGTTGTCCCCACTACTACAGGGTCTGTGGTACCCATATTAACATTCTCAGCCTCCTGTATGCTCTCTTAGTCGACATAAATTACCTGGCATGGGAACATGAGTTGTCCCGAGCAGGTAAGGGTCAATACACTTCACTCCTCTTCACTTACTCTCCCTTTCTCTACCAATTTCTGTTCTTAACGTCCTACCCTATTTTCACTCACTCACCTTTATTTCAATATTTCAGTGCGGGAGCATCTCCAGGGCCGGCTCGGTCACCAAGTCACATCCTAAGGATTTTTAACTGCAAGGTGCTTCACCAGAAACACCCCACACAGTGCATCACTTTGCCAAAGTCCCACATGGCTTTGCATCTACCTGGCACTTCTTTAGGCTACTTGTTTTCACTCCTTTCATTTTCTGTCACATTCTCTCAACCATTTTCACGTTTACCCTTTACTTCTCCTTCGCTCTTTTTCTTAACAACTGCCTCTTCCCTCTAACTTTCCTTAATAATCTTCACACCATTCCATTCCGTTGCTCTCTCTCTCTCTCTCTCTCTCTCTCTCTCTTAATCACCAGCAGCGGGCCAGACGATCAGTAAGGCTGGGGCGACGTGACACCCCCAAGGGACACCCACCCTTACGAACACGCCCGATCATGGCTCCCAATTAATCCCATTATTATGAAGTGGTAAGCGCTAGGGCAGGGGCTGGGCCTTGTCCGGATCCTCGCCAGGGGTTACGGCTTCGGTTTTGGCCAATGTATAGACAGAACGATACTAAATGTGTTCGATTGCTTAAAAATAGGTTCCGAGTATTTATCAAACCCTTTCCTGTACAGTCTCTCGGTAATATCAGATACATAACAGATCCACGAGTATTAATATGGATGCAAAGCGAGTACCTGTGGGATTCGGAGATGGCTGAAGGACTGGAAGGAGAGAGAGAGAGAGAGAGACGCTAATGACTAAGGCTTCAGCTTAACGTAAAAATGGGGAATAATGTGGAGTTTGGCGCCTCCTCCCCTCCCATCTCCTCCAGCGCTGAGAGAGAGAGAGAGAGAGAGAGGGGGGGGGGAAGGAGAAAAGAGGAGACGGAACAGTGAGTGGGATAGCTGCGGAACGAACAGGAAAACAAGGTCATCGTCATCATCATCATCATCATCATCATTTTTACCTTTTCCCTTCAAACGATGTGATGCGATATGCACAGAAACAAAAGGAACTCTGTGCTACTGGTTTAGAGATCAAGAAAAAAGAGTAATCGTACTGAGGGACTTAAGATCAGGTCCACTTTCCAATACACAAATCTCTTCCTTCTGGTGCTGTCTTTCTATGGTTTATTCTCGCTGCTGACTGAAGAGTTTGTTCACTTTCAGTCAGCTTGCCTGGAGTGGTTAATTAAGGCTTTGGCCCTTATTGTAAGTGGAATGCGAGGCTTCTTAAACGATTTATTACACATATTACACCTTGATATTGTTACAATATTTACACAGTTTAAATATCAACCAAGTTTCAGCCAATAATTACATATTGTTCATTCGTAATATGCACAATAAACAACTGTAACATTCTCTTGCATGTCATTTATATTCTTTTCATACCGACATAGGTGTGTGTGTGTGTGTGTGTGTGTGTGTGTGTGTGTGTGTGTGTGTGTGTGTGTGTGTGTGTGTGTGTGTGTGTGTGTGTGTGTGTGTGTGTGTGTGTGTGTGTGTGTGTGTGTGTGTGTGTGTGTGTGTGTGCTGCGCCTGCCAGCAAATATGTATGTATATATGTATGCGTGGCTGTGTGCGCCCTGGGGGTTCAGTAAAAGGTTTGCAATTCTGGAAATTTCTTGGCCAAGTATTCAAGGTTCCTCACAATTTTTCCAAAACGCCAAATTCCTTCATGTTGTGAGATTGTCCACTGCCGGGCCTTATATATCTGACCCCCGCCACGCTCCATTCACCTCACCTCCACTCCATTTTCATCTCATTTCCTCCTCCCTCTCTCCACTCATCTCTCCTTCACTTCATTTTCATCTCATCTTCTCCACCTTCCTTCCACTCAGTTGCGCTGCCCCTCTTTCCAGTCGTATCAGCTCCAGTCCACTTCATCTTATCTCCTCCCCCTTCCCTTGCTCCACTCATTGCAGCTCCAATCCATTTTTTTTTTTAATCCTCCCCCTCCATTTAGCCCCTCCCGGTTTTCCTTTTTATTGTTTTTAATACTTATTCCTCTTCAGTTTAGTTATTCCTCTCAACTTCTCTTCCCTCATTTCCATCCCACCTCATTTTTCTCCTACTTCCTCATCCACAACCCACTTATTTTTCCTCTCACTTCCCTCCACCAACTCTAGGTCCTTACTGTGCTCCCCACCTCTCTCTCTCTCTCTCTCTCTCTCTCTCTCTCTCTCTCTCTCTCTCTCTCTCTCTCTCTCTCCTCTCTGCCTGCTCCCTCCTTCCCCTTTTGCTTGACACTCCCTCCTCAGTGTTTTCCCTCCCTTACTATATGATTATCTTTATGTATTTTCCCTGACTCATCCTCTTTTCTCAAAGCAGCCCGCTCTCTCTCTCTCTCTCTCTCTCTCTCTCTCTCTCTCTCTCTCTCTCTCTCTCTCTCTCTCTCTCTCATACACACAAGGCAATATCGTAGCTATTCCTTTTTCTAACATTTTTTTCTATATACCCATAACACCTAATAATTTCCTAACACAATTCCCTTCCGTCCCTCACTCACACAACCTCCCTCCTTTACCCACTCACACAGCTCTCTCTCTCTCTCTCTCTCTTTCTCTCTCTCTCCAATTCCTTGCAGTTACTATCATGGCAATCCCTTCCTCCTCCATTTCTCTTCTGACGATCCTCTTTCAGGCATACATTCAGACTCACTCAGGCCACAACTGCTCTCCATTGACACTCATCCTCTCATCATCCTCTCACCCAACTAAATTTCTATTTCCGCTCTCAGCATTCACTCCGGTCACCCTCTTGCCTCATCCTCTTCCCTTTGCTCAGTGCTCCTCATCCTTTCTGCACATCCTGAACGTTCACCCCCTTGACTTATCTTCTGACTCTTTTTTCTCAATGTTCTTCATCCAATCCGTTCATCCTGTTGTATTTATCTGCGGGTATTAATCCTCTTCTCCATTCATCCACACCGATCACCCTCAAGACTCATTCTCTCCCCTTTTCTCAGTGCTCCTCGTCTACTCCACTCATCCTCTGCACCTTATTTATATTTTTCCTCACATTTCCTTCCTGTTTATGAATTCGTTCAGATAGGTATATGTGAAGCTACAGAACGTGCTGATTTTTTTTTGGCCTATCTGATGAAGCCAAGATTCTGTGGCCTTGAATGATCAGTGAATGGAAGCGTGGCCCACTGAAATGGGCAAACTTAAGCTGTCTGGACGTTGATACTCCTCACCCAGCCCTAGGGTAGGAAAGGAGGTCCGGATGATGATGACGTTCCGTCATCTACAACCTGTCTATTCTTCTCCACTACCCAGTTTCAGTCACCTATCTCTATCTATCTACAGCCAGACGCCTAAATCCCGGAAGCGGTGGCCACAGACAAATCGATCCCCTATCGCCATGTCCTCTGCCATCAGGCTGCCCTCTCTTCAGCTCATACCCCTCTCTCTCATATACCTCTGCACTCCATCATCTTATATATATATTAACCCTTTCAATATGAAGCGATATGCATTAGTTATTTATTTATTCGATTACTAATTGTACTTTACTACTTTCTCTTTCAGGTTATTCATACTGGTAGCTTAAAGATAATGTATTATAGAATGTAGCTTTTCCTTTTCAGTCTTTCCTATGAAATTTCCATGTCAGTTTTTCCAAGCTGCATGGTGGTTTTTCTCACTTTTTCTTGCCAGTTTTGGCTGGAGGGTTTGGAGGCGGGGGGAGCCTTCTTGCTTTACTATCCTTATCCTTCAGCATGTAGAGTTAGATCTTGTAGTCATAGTCTACTCTGTACCAAACAGCCTCGAAAGGACCATAAGATCTGCTGCTGTTTGCTTTCCTTTGCACTCTTTTGTACTCCTTTGTACTGTACACTGTTAAATCTACAGTGCCTGTGTGTGTTAAGAAAGAGGGACTTGCTCGGTCATCGCGCTGCTACTGAGTGGGAAGGTACGTGTACTGGTGAGCGAGTGGATGGGAAAAATGGTTCGGTTGGGGAACAGGTTCATAGAATAAACAAGTCCATTGCTGGAATAGGTCCATGCGGAAAATAGGCGCATGAAGGAATAAGTCTTTGAGGGAAATGGACCCACGTGGAAGCACAGGTTCAGTGGATAAAGTAAGATCCACAAGAAAAACTGATCCACTAGAGAATACAGGTCCATGAGGGATTTAATGTTTCCTAACGGGAAGTAAATATGTACAAGAGGGAAACTAGATACTTGAGGGAAAACAAGCCCATGGAATGAAAACAGTTCCATCGAAAAAAGAAGAAAAAAAAAAAACAGATCCAAGGAGGGAAAATAGGTTCATGGGGGAAAATAAGACCATGGAGAAAATGTCCGAGGGAAAAATGTTGAGGGAAAATAGGTCCATAAGGGAAAAAGGTCGACAGGGGAAAGTAGGTCCATAAGGGAAGATAGGTCCAAAGGGGAAAATAGGTCCAAAGGGGAAAACAGGTCCAAAGGGGAAAACAGGTCCAAAGGGGAAAACAGGTCCAAAGGGGAAAACAGGTCCAAAGGGGAAAACAGGTCCAAAGGGGAAAATAGGTCCAAAGGGGAAAATAGGTCCAAAGGGGAAATAGGTCCAAAGGGGAAAATAGGTCCAAAGGGGAAAATAGGTCCAAAGGGGAAAATAGGTCCAAAGGGGAAAATAGGTCCAAAGGGGAAAACAGATTCATGGGCATTTCAGGTTCATGAAGAAAGTAGGTCGACAGGTACAGGTTCCTGGGTGAAAATGCGTGGGTGGCGGGCTGACCTCTTAGCAATTGCAGCTTGAAACGAACTTTGTTATGGCTATCCTATTTTCTATTGTTCGTTTCTAGTCTTCCTCTTTTGCTCTTTCTCCATCAAAAATATTACCATCATTATACCTCCACCACGGAGTTTATGTTTTTGCCCGCATTTGTTTGTTTGTTTGTTTGTCTGTTAGCAGGAATACTTAAAAAGTTATGAACGGATTTCAATGAAACTTTGTGGAAGGGTGGGCCGTGGGTCAAGGAAGAAATGATTAAATTTGGGGGCGGATCCGGATCCTATATCCACTGATCCGGATCCTTTTTAATGGCAATGGCATTGGCGGAGGTATGCGCTGTCTGAGCGCTCTCTAGTTTTATTATTTTTATATTGTTTCTTCTCTCTCCCTCTCCCTCCCTCCCTCTCTCTCTGTCTCTCTCTCTCTCTCTCTCTCTCTCTCTCTCTCTCTCTCTCTCTCTCTCTCTCTCTCTCTCTCACACACACACACACAATCTCACTACTATCTTAATCAATTTTTTTATTCTCTTCAGATCGTCACGTCATTTTCTTCCTCAGCCCTACGTCGTCACCATCACTTTTATTTGGTTTATTACTTGCATTGTTGTTCTTTGCCTCCTCTACTACGAATAATTTCCTTGTCTTCTTTATCTTTTTCTTCTTCTATATCTACTACTACTTCTTCTTCTTCTTCTCCTTCTTCTTTTTCTTCTTCTTCTCTTTCCTTCCTCCTTCTCTTCTTTCTCACTCCACCTCCCACTTGCATTCCTTCAAGACTGAGGATATTATGCGCCCGTCATCTCCAGAGAAGGTGCGTGGGAGAGGTATGGAGGTGGGTTAGGTGGGTAAATGAGGGGGTTTAAGTGCGGATGACTCGAGTTGCGTCAGTAGGTGAAGATGTTAGTGGATATGAAGGTTGTGTTGTGGGTAAATGGGTGAGGAGGTGGGTAATATGTGGACAGGTGGTGGGTGAGTGGGTAAGAAAGTGCGCAGGTTGGTCGGTAGGTAGGAGGGTGGTAGACTGATAAGTGAGTGAGATTTAAGGTAAATTTGTGGGCAGGTGGGTAGAAGTGTGAGGTTGATAAGTGAGTGAGAAGATAGGTGAGTTAGTGGATAGATGTACAGAATTGTTGGTTGGTGTGTCGGTAGGTGGTTGAGTTAGCGACAGATGTAAAATTGTTAGTAGGTGGTGTTGCAAGTAGGTCACACTGAATTTGTGGGGAAGTGTGTAGATGAGTTAGCAGGCAGCTGTTCTGGTTGGCTGGTAGGTATGGTAATAAGTGGGTAGGTTAGTTGCGAGAAGGGTTTGTGGGGAGGTAGGAGGTTAACAGTAGGTGTGGGCAGAGGTGAATTCAAGGGTGAGAAGGCAGGTGGGTATTCGGGGATGGTAGGTGGGATAGGTATGTTACAAGCTAGCTGATGAATTAAGAAATGAATTACTTGGAGTAGGCAGTAGACTGAAGATGTGAGTGTTGAGTTAAATTATCACGGACGTGGTTTAGTGGTGTGGGCAATAGGTGGATTAAAGAGTGGGTGATTAGTTGGGTTATTAAATTTATACGGTGGGTTAGTATATTAGTGGGCAGTAAGCCAGTGGTAAAGAAGAGGGTGGTAAGGTGGATTATCTCTGACTCCCTAGATTGGACTAGTGCATTAGTAGGTAAGGAAGCAGGTGAGACGAAGTATGTAAAAGGAAAGTGAAGTGGATTAGGGTAAATAACGATGGTAGCAGCGATCAATCCAGGTACCACTGGTCGAGCAGACCCATCAACTGCAGGCAAACAATCGCCCATGCAAAACTGGCCCATGCAGTGAACCGATGTTTCCTTGTGGTGGACTGCGCCTCGCTGTGGCGAAGCGTAGAGGAGTGTGCAGTGGTTTGATTTCTGGATGGATGCCGCATTTGCGTCCCTCCATCCAGTTAATTGGGGCACCATAGTAGGCTCCACATTATCCCGTTATTTGTTCATATGGTTATCAGCCAACGTTGGAAATGGTTTCCTGGGGTACACGAAACGATTAGGCCTGTTACTCAGTGTAGAATCACCTAAGGAAGAGGTAGACAGCACTACATCAAGTGAGTGGATGATGGTAGCCACCACTTACCACCAAGATGACGATGTTATAAGAAGCATGTGAAGGAAAGTTTATAAAAGTTCATAATCTCGTGGCTTTAGGAGGTTCCCTAGCAACTCTCCCTTAACAGCTGCTTATGCATCCAACAAGTTAATATGCTTTTAGAATATTAGTCGATAAAAAAAAAAAAGTATGGTGGACTTACCATTCAAGGGAATATTAGCCATAGGAAAGGCAAATAATCACTTCAACTTTCATTCTGGCTAACACCATATGATTATATTCAGCTGAGTGAAAACCCTGTTTGACAAAAGGATTAGAGAGAAATACGTCGTCGAAATGAAGAAGCAAAACCATTGGACCACCAGGCGCCCCCAAACTGCCCCATTTAATGTCTCTTTCCACTTTTGTATTTTCCTCCCTGACCTCTGGCCCTGCCTTTTCTTCCCTGGCATATCCTTTAACTTCTGGGTTTCATTATTTTTTTCTAACTCCGCTGTGCCTGAAGTCAAGTGGCCCGGGAGAGGAGGAGGAGGAAGGAGAAGTGGAGGAGGAGGAAGAAGAAAGAGGAGAGAAGTGGAGGAGGAGAATGGAGCTGGAGGCGAGTTTTTCCTGCATTCTAATGTGGGTCGTCGCAGGGAGCCGCGTAAAAAAAGTTTTGATAGGTGGAGAGGTGAGGTGGAAGCTGATGGAGGAAGTCAGGGATCACGAGAGATAGTGAGGGGGAAGAGGGGAAGATAGCCATGAAAAGTGAATGTAAGAGAGAGAGAGAGAGAGAGAGAGAGAGAGAGAGAGAGAGAGACTGCACAGGACAAAAAAAAAAAAAAAATGAATAATATTTTGGTTAACAGTATTTAAGTTATGCCAATATATCGAATAACGCTCAAATTTAAGGCACGTATGAAAGCAGGACTGAATGGCGGACAGACAACGTCACACACACACACACACACACACACACACACACACACACACATGCAGACAGATAGGTAGACACAGATGGTTATATATGTGTATAGAGATCGACAGATACGTAGGTAGACTGATAGATAGACAGATATAGACAGAGTGATTGATACCGGAATATACAGTATATGACAGGGTGATACTACTGTCTACTAGAGCAAGTATGTTTTTAATTGATGAAAATTATATTGTAAAATGGATTTTTATAATTTTGAAATATATTACTTCATGTTAAAGGTGGACTGCAAACTGTACCTTACACGGAAATTTTTTTTGCATTTACCGTGGTAAAAACTATTTTGGAGGAAGCATGTTACCTTGAGTGAGCTTAGTGTCTCTAAAGTCTATGCATTAAATACAACTTTGGATGTCTTTGTCATATGAATAAACAGAAAGGAAAACATTATTAAAAATTAGTCATTAATTTTTTCACCATCAGTGTTACTTCTTACAGCAAAGTTAATCCGAATACAAACTTGATCGGCACCGTGCGTGTGTTTCGTGTTCTGCACTCCATTTCCGAAAACTGTTATCAAATGTGAATATCAGCAGATACATACTACTTAACAACAGTAAGTAGCCAAACTGCGTGATATAAATACAATACAGTTAATCAGTGACTACAAACAGTTGATCGACGTATAATGAAGATTAATATATATGATTACAAACCGGAGAATGCATTGTTCCCCAAACACATCGACCGACCAAAAGTAGGAAGCCAAAGAAATAGCTGGATAATATATGATGTTTGGTGTACGCGACCAGCGCTGCACAAAATACAAAAGGAAATTCTATTATGAGCGCGGGTATTCATGGCGGGCGTCTCCATTCTTCAGCACATCCGGGGTTTTTAGGACTCGGAGAAGAAGTAAAATAGACGGTGAAGGCATGATGGATAGCGAGGGAGACTTTTTTTTTTTTTATGCGAGGAAGAAGGAACCAAAGGCCAAGAGCCCGCAGTAACAGTTCCCTCCAAGAGAAAAACAAAATACAATAGAGATCCAAATTCAAGATCCGATCATTTCGAGATGCCTGGACACACTGCGTTTGAAAGACTGGAGATCATAGGCAGCAGGAAATACAGACAGAGGGAGACAGTTCCAGAGCTGACCTGTTGCATAAATGAAAGACTGGGAGTAACGGTTAACTCTTGCATTAGAGAGCTGGACAGAAAAGGGATGAGAGTTTGCTGCCAGACGGGTGCTACGCGCCATGGGTCCGTATTCACAGAAGTTCCTAACCAATGGACAGTACTATGATAGACAGTCTCTATAAGATCGCCTTTTTTTTCGAGTTTTGTCACTCTTTATTTTCAAACAACCATGACTGAATAGTCTGGTGGTTATATAGCTCAAGGCAAACGTACGACTTAAGCTCATAGGGAGTTTATATATATGTCTGTAGTGAAATAAAAATGTCTGTGGTAGTGATGTACGGGAGTCTAATGAGGTAAGCAAAAAGAAGCTTACCGGTACCATTAATGAGTATCGAAAGGGTCATTAAGGCACACCTTTTTCTTTCTTTCTTTCTTTTTCTTTTTCTTTTTTATTTATTTATTTATTCTTTTTTTGTAATATACGACCATCATTAGCCGACGTTACATCCAGGTCCCCGATTGCAGTGCAGGGAGACTAAAGATATGGGGGAAAATGTAGTGTCTGAAAGTCCGACCAGCGCTTGGGGAAGGAGGGAGATGGAAGGTGAGAGGGCAAGAATGGGAGTATGGAACGAGGGGAGAAGGAAGGGAAAAAACAATGCAGCCTGGGGTAAGATTTGGGATAAGGTGGGGTGGGGAAACAGGGTCACTGATAATGGACTGGGGAAGGGATGGGGGAAGGGTTGGGGGTCGGAGGGTAGACGACGAAAGACTGACGAAATGGCTAAGGAGGAATGAACTCTGCAGAACTAAGAAGTCTGGGGTACAATATTCAGGAAAAAGGGTAATAGGGAAGGAGAGAGAGCAAGAGAGAAGACAGTGGGAGAGGGGACTGGACTGAGAGAATAGGGAGGAAAATGAAAGGAAGGGGGAAAGGACTCGGAGGAAACGGAAGAGGAGTAACTGGGGTCAAGAGAGGAGAAGGATCCTCCACCGAAAATCAGGTCACCTTTCAGTCCAGTGGAGCAATGCAGTATGGTCCTTTCACCTTAACTCGAACCAGATTTTTGTCCTGTAGCTTTCTTCGTGTACCTCAGTGACAGAAAGACAATGCAATGGATTTACATCCTTTCCACAGCACTTCCTTGAACTAGTATCATATTCTGGTGTTAATCTGTTGTCACAACTTAGCATTCAAGTTGGAAAGACGACATTTTTAGGCCAGGTTAAATACAGTTTACTAGGGTACTGTGAGTGGGTGTGTACAGTGGCAGTGTGATGTTGCGGGATCCTTTATCACACCTACCACAACAACGTCCAATTCGTCCACGATTCAATAACTTTCAAATTAAGCCGGCAGATCACACTTCAACACATAGGTCTACAAGTAAAGTAAGATCACACATCAATCAAGCACTGTGCGTGAGTGTGTGTGTGTGTGTGTATGTATGTGGAAGGGGGGGGTAGTGGACTGTAGCAACTAGTAAAGTCAGGTCACTCCTCCGTCTACAGAGGTAATGTGTGTGTGTGTGTGTGTGTGTGTGTGTGTGTGTGTGTGTGTGTGTGTGTGTGTGTGTGTGTGTGTGTGTGTGTGTGTGTCAAGACCCTCCAGCACAGCCGCTACACCAGTCTTGACAATGAGTGCCAAAACTTCCCTCGTCGGCCAGGGTAATTTTCCAACATCGCTTGGGAGGGGAGGTGGCGGGGTAGGGGGGTTGATGAGGAGAGGAGAACTGAGGAGATGTGAGAGAGGAGGTGGGGTGGATAAGGAGAGGAGAGGGGGGGAAGAAGAAGACAGGAGAGAGAAGGATGGGACTAATGAGGAGAGGGGGGAGGGGGAAGAGAAGAAGATCAGGAGAGAAATGGATGGGATTGATGAGGACAGAAGAGAGGGGTGTGACGAGAGAACTGGAGAGGACAGAAGAGGAGTGTGACATACTGTATATTCAACCTCCTCCCCCTGTCCTTATACCTCCTCTCTTCCCCTCTGTCCTCTCATCACACCTATGACCACCACCACTATCATCACAACCACCACTACTACCTATCTATCTATCTATATACCTAGGCTGCTTCCCCCAAGGAGAGGGAGGTAGCCGAGACAGGACGACTCACTCCCCATTTACTCATCCATTCAAACACATTCATTCGCATCTTAGCCCCAAAGGGGAGAACGGACAGATCCTCACCGCATCACACCGCACAAGGGTCAACTGCGCAATGCAATCAGTGACATCCGCAGCAGGGCCCGACAGCAGAACTGGTTTACCCCTGCCACATCATAACAGACCCATCCCCTTACCCGCACCTGACCTGACTAGCTGATCAGACCAAATGCGGGAGAATATCCCCTCAGGGCTGCGTCATCACTTATTCATTCACAATTTCTCTCCATTTATTTCTGTCACGCACAGCCACTCTCCCTTGCTCAACAGACATCCCTCTCGCATCCAGCGCTCTCTTCACACTGTCCATCCATCCTATTCGTGGTCTCCCTCTCAGCCTTACACCTCTCACATCAGATCTAGTTATCTTTTTCACCAATCGTTCATTATCCATTCTCTCCATATGCCCAAACCATTGCAACACCCTCTGCTCAACTCTACCAGCCATCTCCCGAACAACTCCAGTTCTCCTTCACACTTCATCATTTCGCACTCGATCCATACGCGTCACTCCACACATACTCCTCAGACATCTCATCTCCATTACATTCAAACTTTTCCTCTCTGCTACACCCACATTCCATGTTTCAGCCCCATATAATGCAGTCGGTACCACAACACCCTCATACAGCCTTCTCTTTACATCCATTCTAAGCGAACGACATTTAAACACTTTTTTCATTCCTCCCAGCACCTTTCCTATTTCATTTATTCTAAACTTCACTTCTGCATCTATTCTTCCATCCACAGCAACATGTGACCCTAGATATTTAAAACAATCTACCTCCTCAAGCAACTCACCATTCAAAACTCTATTCATCCCCCTACCATCCATCAACCTCGTACACTTCATCACTTTACTCTTATTCTCATTTACTTTCAATTTCCTCCTTTCACACACCCTTCCAAACTCCTCTACCAACTGTCTCAATCTCTCCTCTGAATCAGTCACCAGTGCAGTATCATCTGCAAACAGCAGCTGCTTCAGATTGTTGACTGGTTAGTGCTACTACCACTAGCATCATATCTTCCAGCACTACGACCGTTACCACCATTACTACCATTATCACCGCTACCGCTACCACCATTATCACAACTAACACCATCATTACCTTCCCTACAGCTACTACACTTACCAAAACCACCACCACTACCACCGTCACAGCAACCACCACTACCACCATTATCACAGACACCACTTCTACCACCAGTATCACAACTACCAGCACTACGACCGTTAACATCATTACTACCATCAAAGCTACCACCACTATCACAGCTACCACCATCTCTACCATCATGACGGCAACCACCACAGTTACCATCATCACAGCTGCCACCACTACCACCATTATCACAACTGCCACCATCACTGCCATCAGTCATTGCTACCATAGTTATCACAGCCACCAACTCTGTCACCATCACAGCTACCATCACTACCACCATCATCACAGTTATCGTCACTTTCACCATTACTACATTTATCACTATTATCACCATTATCACAGCCATCACCACTACCACCATTATCACAGCTACCACCACTACCACCATTATCACAGCTAACATCACTACCACCATTATCACAGCTAACACCACTACCACCATTATCACAGCCATCACCACTACCACCATTATCACAGCTAACACCACTACCGCCATTATCACAGCCATCACCACCACAACTGCCACCATCATCACATCTACTAACACTACCACCATCATCAAATCTACCATCATCATTATATCAGGTACCACTCCTGCTACCATTATTACAGCTACCACCACTACCACCATCTCCAAACTGTAGCCATCACTACTACCACTATGATCACAGCTACCACCACTACCACTGTAACCACCATTATCACTCTTATCACAGCTACCACCACTACCACCATTACCACCACTACTACCATAACACCATTGCATCCATCAGCGCCAGAATTCCTATTATTTTTCAGTATTTCTGCTTCCTATACACTACTTATCACCGTCTTTCATTCATTTCCTCTCGGAAGCTTTACAGCAAAAATTTTAACTATTTAAAAACAATGTCTCACTCCTCCAAAGGGTAGGGGGATTCTTGGTAGTCCCGGTGGTCCACAGAGGATTCTGAGTGGTCCATGGAGGATTCTGAGTGGTCCATGGAGGATTCTGAGTGGTCCACGGGGGATTCTGAGTGGTCCACGGGGGATTCTGAGTGGTCCACGGGGGATTCCTGGTGGTCCACGGGGGATTCTGAGTGGTCCATGGAGGATTCTGAGTGGTCCACGGGGGATTCTGAGTGGTCCACGGGGGATTCTGAGTGGTCCACGGGGGATTCCTGGTGGTCCACGGAGGATTCTGAGTGGTCCACGGGGGATTCTGAGTGGTCCACGGGGGATTCCTGTTGGTCCACGGGGGATTCTGAGTGGTCCACGGGGGATTCCTGGTGGTCCACGGAGGATTCTGAGTGGTCCACGGGGGATTCCTGGTGGTCCACGAGGGAATCCGGTTGGTCTACGGGGGATTCTGCGTGGTGCAAATGGAAATCTGGCTGGTCCATGAGGGTCTCCTGGTGGTCCACGGGGGATTCCTGGAGATACACGGAGAATTCCTGGATTCTGGTTGGTCTAGGGGGGGTTTCTGGGTAGTCGTCCTTGTCGGCCTGGGATCATCCAAGAGGTTATGTGCACATCAACAATAACCCCTCTGGCGATCCATACTCTTACACCACTTCCCCCTCTGGTGATCCACTTTCAACGTGGTCCTCGTACTGGGACCACTTTGGCTCCTCAATCGGTTCCCTGTGCCGTAATTTGGCTTCACTAAGCTCTCTTGGCTAGGGCTAAGCTAAGGAAGAGAGGTCGGAAGAAGAAAGCTCGAAGGAAGAAAGTGTGAAGAGAGAGAACCCAGAGGATGACAGCTTTGAGGAGGAAGAAGAGATGGAAGAAAAGGGTGGACAAAAGGGCAGCAAAGGCGGAAAGGGCGAGGGAAAGAGGAAAGGAGACAAGGGCATGGATAAAGACAAAAGAAGGAGGGGACGGGGAGTCATTGTCATCACTGTCAGCAATATTGGGGAGAGGGTCTGGAGCTGGGTAAAACTGGGCTTCAGTCTCGCCATCCTTTATGCTGCCCTGTGGCTTGTTCTTACCTTCGTTTGAACATTTCTTACTGTAAGTGAAGTGCTATGATATAGATTTTGACTATCCGTTAGTTTCATATTCTTCTTCCTCATTACATTTCATTTTTCCTACTTCCATATGGGGTCAATGTGTTTGATTAATTTTCGCCATACAGCTCAGTTTTGGTTTTGGTGTAATGGCCGGATGCCACTCCTGACAACAACCCTCCCTATTTATCCAGATTTAGGATTGGCACCTGGCTGGGTTGGCTTGCCCCTCCAGTGGCTGGGGTCAGTGCTTTTGGTCTGCCAGCAGTTAACAGGCCCTTTCAGTATGGCCCCACTTTGTCGAAGCAGCACTCAAGCCTGCTCACCACTCTAAGGTAGCACTCCACAAGCAGGCTCGTCTCCACCCCTGAAGAGCAACAACTACCGGCTAGGGCTGGGGCTTTAAAAGAGTCTCAGGGGAGGTGGGGGCCGAGGTGGCATGGCCAACCTCCTCTGTGCCTTCCTCGTCCCTCTCTCAAAAGGTAACCACCACTTTTTTCGGTTGGTGTTTTTGCTCTAGACCTCAGGAGAGGTGGGGGCTAAGGTGGCCTTTCCATCCTCTTCCGTACCCTCCTCTGTCCCTGCATCCAAAGGGCCTCCACCTTTTCCAGCTGAGGATCTACCACATGATCCCCTGGGGAGGGGAGAGGGAAACTAATGCTTCCCCAGTATCCCTGCTTGTTTTAGGAGGCAATTAAAAGGGACTCTTTGTCTCCAGTCTTTCTTTACTGTCCTCATCTGATCTTCTGTCCTACTTTTCTTCTTGATATTCCGTGTTTCTTCCAGCCATTCGTTTCTCTCTACTCCTACAGTGCCATCCATCCATCCATCCATCAGCCAGTCCTACGTTGTCCCATGAGGAGCGTAGGAGCCTGGGGCTAGGCAAGTTAGTCCTGATATTTAAGATGAGAGTGACCAGCCTCACTTACCCCTGAGTGGCATAACGTGACCAATAAATTCCAACCATTCTTTGGAAATAAACCTTCACCGGCTCAATCCGATTGGAGCGCCGTAATTACCCTCTAAGCCACCAGGCGCCATAATTTGGTTATATGGTTATCACCCAGCATAGTAAATGGTTTCCTGGTGTACAGGAAACCATCTGGCTTGTCACTCAGTGTAGAGTCATCCATAGGCAGAAGGAAGAGGAAAGAATGAAGGTAAGAGAGACGAAAGAGGGAGTGTAAAGTCACCCATATGCAGAAGGACGAGCAAAGAATGAAGTAAAGAAAGACACTTTTTAAGTGTTAAGCTTCCGCCCACAGGATGTGCATGGGGTACAAAATAAAACTGTTCAAATGAATTTAATCTTTTCGTCAGACCTTTCTATTTTTTCCCCGTCCCCCTATTGTTCATTTAAAGTTGCTGCTTTTCCAGTCTGTTTTCTCTGTTGCTTTCTCTCTCTCACTTAATCCTTCTCATCCTTAACCTAACCAACTCGTCCATTCATTAGGGGTTTACTCTCTTTCCAATTCAAATTCTCCATTGTTATTTAGCGCTTATTTTTATTCAGATTCTTATTTTAAAAGCTTATCTCTTTACTCTTCAATCGAATTTCTTTATTCCTAGCTGATCACTTCCTACTTTCCCCGTCAATTCTCAGCCGCTTCCCTATTTTCCCCTTCCCAGCAAAACCCCGCCACAGTCATCGTCGTCGTAGTCACCTCGTCCAATCATCAGGAGGCTTGGGACGTGATTCCCATTATAAGGAATTTGATGGGTTCTCCACGCAGACAGACGAAAGCCTGACATTTCCATCACACAGGAAGAGTTGGCCTGAGAGAGAGAGAGAGAGAGAGAGAGAGAGAGAGAGAGAGAGAATCGCAGACAATCTTCTCCTCTTCCTACCACCATCTCCACTGCCTCCACCCCGGGCCAAAACCTTCATTTCAGGGGTCAGTCGTTAACAAACTTTTACGGTGGGAGAAAATGTTAGATAGGCGTCCTCTGCACGACGTTTATGCCACTCCCTCGCGGATCAGTCACACTCGGCGTCCCTGCAGACTCGCCACTCTTAAAACTATTGGAGAACTCGGGTGGGGGAAAGGGGAGGGGGGGGGGGCGCGTCAAAGTTTCGAGGGGAAGAGATGGAGGGGGATGGGAGGAGGGACATCTTATCGCGAAGTCCTCGATCATTTACAACCTCGGCACTTTTCGGCTTGACGGGGTGGGTGACGTGACAGTGGCTAGGAGGGGATGGGGGTGGGGTGTGGAAGGACAGAGGACAGTTTGAAGGAAAAGAGTGAGATGGGACAGAAAAAATAAAGGGTAAAGAAGGAATAGAGAGGCAAAAATGTGAGGGAAGCAACGAGGTTCGGGGGTGAAACGAAAGGTACGAGGTTTGAAGGGAAGATAGGGTAGGGTGAAAATGGGAGGGCGGTGGTAGGTTAAAGAGAGAGAGGGTTGGTGACAGAAAAGGGGGAAAGGGAAGGAAAAACAGGGAGGGAGGAAAGAGAGAAAGTGGGAAAGAGGGGCCAAAGGAAAGACAAGGTAGGGGAGAGGGAAAGAGAAAGGGATGGGGATTGAGAAGGACGGATGGGCGATGGGATGGAAGAAAGGGGAAAGAGAAGAGGGAGGGCAGGGAAGAAAGAAGGAAAGGGAACGTAGAAACTGTAGGGGGAAAGGACGGAAGGACGGTAGGGTAAAGGGATGTAACATTTTCCAGCTACTTTCCTTCCTAGAGCACAACCCTGCTTATACGAATATCACTCCCACACTGCTATGTATACTGACCACTGTATCCAGCATGAAGGACTCGAGAAGGTAGGCGCAGCTGGGCACAAAAGTTCGATTAACATTTCACCTTTTCTGCTTCTCACTTTCTACTGACTCGAATTCTGAACGTGAGCGAGGTTTGGTGTGCATCCCTCCCAACAGATGATTATGATATGCTGCGTCAGGGAGAGTGGTGAACATGCCCCGTGTTAAGCAGACAGAGAGGAACAGTATGTGAACTTTAATCTTTGGCTAAACGAGAATGTTTAGTTTTTATTGCTTTCGGCTTGGGTCGCTCAAGTCGGCCCCGTTCCGTCTCTCGGTTTTGTTGGAGAGTTTGGTGAAGGCTTTCACAGGACTTGGTGGAATGACAGGGCGACGGAGGAAGTTGGGATAGTGCCTTACCCTGTATTGCCTACTGCAGGTTTTATTTTTAACTTTTACCTTATAACTTAATGGATTATTCTTTCTGTATTTGCCTCTTTGCTATTACTTTATTGCCCAATGCAGGTTTTATTTTCTACCTTTCCCTCACCGCTTACTGAATTTTTTTTCCTGCATTTATATCTTTGCTTTCACATAATATTCATCTCTTACATGATGAGTGACAGGCCACGATGAGGGACAGAATTATGTATTAGATTGTACTGTCTGTAGCTGTTTTTATTTTTGCTTAAATTTACTGCATTTTCTTTTTTCTCCCGGATTAAATGAAAATAGATTTCCTGTCATTTCCTACATTAACGGATGTTTTAATTCATTGCTGGATCGTCTAAACTGCATTTCTTGTTCCTAACTTACCGTCTTTGCTTAACCTCTCCAGCCCCAGTACGTCTTACCTCCTTTATTCTTTCTACCACCAATTTAGGGACGCCTTTCGAAGCTGTTAAAGTCTGTTACAGATATTTTATGAACAGAGGACACCAGTAATCTGGTGTATGGATTAATTTTTTATTCATTTGTTTTTCCTTCTTCTGTTCTGTTATTACAAAAAAAAAAAAATGGTCTCATAAATGCCTATGTCGCAAGATGCCAGGCAGATGACAATAACCCCAGTTAATATTGTTCTTGTTGAATAAAAGTTAGATATAAACTTTCACTGTCCAAAACCATTAATTCTACAGCCACCATTTCTGAAGCGTTTACTTTATTCGCCCCTCCCCACTCCCCACCGTAATTCCAGCTCATTCCAATAATTTCTTTGTCTCCTAACCCATTTCTTTTGTAGAGGAATTTACCTACACCCACCAACCACCACCCTTCTTACCAATCCCACCCACTCCTTGGCTCACCAGGCCCAGGCGTTTAACCCTCCTGGACGACTTCATTGCGCAATCCAGGAAACAAGCTCGACAAAAGCGCATGCTTTTCATACTTTTATGTAATTACCTCTTCCCTCCCTCATTCCCTATACAATTCCCTATCTTCAACCCTCTTAAATATTCCATTTTATCTCTTCTCCATTCTCCCCCTCTCTCCCTCCCTTCCTCTTAAATCTTCCTTCCTCCCTCTCCAAATCAAGCTCCCTCTCACACAGTCCCTCTGTCACTCAGCAAATTGAGTTTATACATTCTGCTCGGGTATGAAGTCTCTCCCTAGGTATTTTCCCTCCCCTGCAGCACACGGAGGTGTAAGTGAGCCCTGGAGACGGAAGAGATCCGACTGTCTGCTGTATTAAGGGCTATGGGAAGCGACGGATCCGAGTGTCGAGGGAGGATTTACCGTAGTGATGTGTGAGTTGCGTATGCCGTCTAGATTTAAAGGTAGGACTCTGGAGAGATGGAGAGACGTATTCGCAATGACGTATATCGCCGTTTATTCTTGCTACATTCAGATTATTTTATTTAGTTTGGGGGACCACTGTTGTCGTGAAGTAGCTAATGAAAGATATCAGCTCCTTCAGAAACAAAAATCTCTCCGAAGCTGAATACGAGCAACATCGTCTGGAATGAAAGATATTATCTGCATTATCAAAATCTTCCTATTCATACGCAGTAAAGGGCAATGAGAGACGATGGATCTGAACGTGGCGTGAAGATTTACCGTATAGACCAGTGAGCAGGCACGTCTACTGCAGATCTGGGGCACTTACACATGAAGTAAAGAAAAATCCTCTTATCTTCATTCATATTATCCTCACATTTAATCTGCATTGTTACACGCTCTTTATTTCTGTAGTATTTGACTCCCATGCTAGAACTTCATTATCACTTCATTACTCCCTATATCATTCTTACATTTCTTTACCATTTCTACTTTATTATTTATTCAGCACTTAATTTTCGTTCCGACAGTAGCTATCATCTCATACTTCTTTCATTATTCGTACTATTTCACCTACATTCTTTAATCTTTCTTTACGATTTCACCGTCATTCTGTTCGCTGGTAATCGTTTCGCTCCTTATCATTCTCACATTCCATTTGCATTTTTCGTGTATTTTCTTATTTCCTTAGTACTTGACTCTCATCCAGTAGAAGCATGATCTCATTACTTATAATTCTCTCTCTCTCTCTCTCTCTCTGACATGCATTCTAGATTCTCGTCCAAACCTCTCGCACCTCACACTAGAATTTCTTTCGTGATTTCCTCATATTCTCCCACAATTTTTTTTCTCCCTTGCATTTTCCATTCCCCGAACACTCTTAGCTTCATCTGCACTCGTTACCCCTCCAGCCTCCCTCCCTTCTCCCATCAGTACCCTCTCCTCCCTCTTTCCTTCCCGTCTCCCCTCTCTCCATTTCCAAAATCAACAAAATTCCTCTTCCTATACTTCAATATATTTTCACTTTCCCCGCCCTGTTCCCTTAGCCTGTCGCTCATATTTTGCATCTCTTTCAGGCTGCCACTCACATATTTACACACTTGTATTACATCTTTCATTTTCTTCTCATTCCCCGAAATCGTCGCCTCCCTCTGCCCCTTTACCTCCAACACCACCATCGACAATAACCCTGGAGTCACCACCACCACAACCAACCCCGGACCGTAACCACCACCGCCGCTACCACTACCACTGCCACCACCACCACCAACACCAACCCTTGATCTTCACCACCATCACCACCACTACCACCAACCCTTGATCGTCACCACCATCACCATTACTACGACCTTCACCTCCATAACCAAACCTGGCTCGTCACAACCATCCACCACAAGTACCACCAACCCTTGATCGTCACCACCATCACCACTACTACCACAAACCCTTGATCGTCACCACCATCACCACTACTACGACCTTCACCTCCATAACCAAACCTGGATCGTCACCACCACCAGCACCTACTGACTCACATCCATTCCCTTTCAGTCCCTTGCCGTCTTTCATTTTCTTTCATTTATCCTAGAGCATCTCCTCTTACCCCTTTTCAGTGCATCTGTACCATCCCCCTTCCATGCCTTCTCCCAGTCATGCGTTCTTTGAATTCTCATAGCTTCAACTTCACCTAATCTCTCTCTCTCTCTCTCTCTCTCTCTCTCTCTCTCTCTCTCTCTCTCTCTCTCTCTCTCATACTGAAATAGTTCTTTCCCTGTGATTACCATCCCTGCATCATCATCATCATCTCCCAAACGCCATCCCTTCCTTCGCCCCGCCCTACCTTTGCCAGCCACTACCACCCCCTTACCTCTCCTGAAATTCTTCCGCACACTTCCTCTTTTACACTTTTTCCCATTAACTTTCTCTCATATACTTTCCCTCAAACACTATCTCATGTTCTCTCCCATGTACTGTCTCACACACGCACGTACTTTCTCTTGTACTTTTTCTCATACAGTTTCTTTCATACACTTTTCATCATGGCTACACTTTCTCATACCCCGACTCACATATACTTTCCCTCATACATTTTTGTCTTAATATGTCCCCATACTACGGTGGAGACCTACTGTATAGGCTTAGTTTTTCACTCTTTCTTTTCTTCCAACCTCTTTCCCATCAGGCGGAATTCCTTCATTTCTTCACCAGTTTACTTTAAATTTGGCGCAAGTGTTCCATGACAAACCACCCCAAGACACCGCCATCTTTTTCATTTCTCAGACGCTGGCCTTTAAGAGGGTGTTATGGAATTACAGTCAAACCAAATCACAGCAACGCACAAATTCTGGGATCCAGTGTTTTTGTGTGTCCATTAATCATCATGGCAATTTACACAAAAGTATGTCAGTGTACTGTTGGTCTATGGGGCTATCCTGTAGTCCCTTGAGCATGCTAGCAATCTTTATTTCTCTTGTACTTTCACACAGTATCTCATATTCTTTCTTCTAGAATTTAGGTACGTTCACCCATATACTTATGATCATAATTATACTTTCCTCCCACTTTCTTTCATACCACTTCTTAATTTCCATTATACACAATCCTCTACACCATCTCTATAACTCTTTCCCTCACATCTTGCATTCTTTGAAATCCACATCAATATATTCGTTTCTCATTACTCCTGTTCCTCCGTCCTTCCTCCGAGCCATCATCATCCCCCACCACCGCCTCCGCCTCTCTACAGTTGCACTCCTCCACTCCATCTCTCACAAATATTTCTTTAAATCTTGTATTCCGGGAAGTGTCGTGCTCCCATCTTCATATTCAGGCTTCCCCAGCAATTTAACCTGCTTTTCTTTATCTTGTATTGTCAGGCCTATCCTGCCCTACATTTGCGTCCACCATAACCTGTAAACGAGTACATGCAGTCGTGTGCACATGCACACAGGCACTCACGCACGCACAAACAATCAAACAGACAAGAAATGATGCATGCACGCACGCAAACACTTGCATATGCACAAAAATACCCAATTATTCTCTCCCTCCCTCTCTCTCTCTCTCTCTCTTTCTCTCTCGCACACACACACACACACACACACACACACACACACACACACACACACACACACACACACACACACACACACATTTTCTTTCCGTCTCTCTCCCTCTCTGACACAGTCCTCCACACCTCACATTCCCGGAACTATCTCGAAGCTCCGTCTTCATCTTGCATTTTATATTCATTTCCTCTTGCATCTTTACCCCTCCCCTTCTCTCTCTCTCTCTCTCTCTCTCTCTCTCTCTCTCTCTCTCAAACCATCACCTTCTATTGCCCCTTCATTTCTCCCTTTTTCCTTCCCTCCTCTAATCTGAAACTCACACATTTTGTCTTCCATTGCCCATTCTCCTTTCCTCCCCTTCTCTTCCCTTCCCTTCCCTTCCCTAACTGACTCCTCATTACCGTACCCCTCACTCACTTCCCATTCACCCCTACCCTCCCTCATCTGAAATCCTCTCCCACTTCATTCCATTTCACTCACATTCTCTCCTCCCCTGCCCCTTCCCTCATTCAAACACCACTCCTATCCCTCATTCCTTCCTCTTCCTCCCGTCCACTTCCCTTTCCCCTCCGCCTAACCTCATCTGACAATCTCCTCTCATACCCCTACCCATCTCTCCCTATTGTCCCCCTCCCCACACGCTCACTCACGCATCGAAAAACTCCGTGGGATGAAAAAGCACGCACTGTTATGAAGACCATGAAACTCTCACTCCGCCTTCCTCTCGATATTGAAAATTTTACGAGATCAATTTTCTGCATACGCATCCCGTTACCGCGCACCTCCGCATAGGAACTCACATATTTTTCCCCTACTCATTCTTAAATACGAGAGCGGAAGAGGAAGAAAAGGAGGAGGGGGAGAAAGAAGAAGACGAGGCCTGGAACAATGGGCAAGAGTTGAGACGACCGATGGGGATGTAAGTGGGTACTGGAAGGAAACTGAGAAAATGGAGGTAGTAATAATGAATGGAAAAAAAAAGGGGGGGGGAGGGAAGAGGAAAAATAAGATGAGGGCCGGAAAAAAGGGGCAGGGTTTATAGGGCCGAAGTGGGGGAGTGGGTAGCCTACTGGAAGGAAATACCGGAAGTGTAGGTGGGACTGACTTCATTAAGGAAGTTTATTAAAAGGAACAACTCGGCGAGCATTGACTCCTTAACGAAAATGACGTCTTTCTTGTTTTATTCTTCCATTCTCCAGACCACCGTCATGATCTATTCGAACTGGAGGGGTTACATTCAGCCTTCATTAACCTTCCGCTGCCAGATGTCTTCCCAATTCTACCAAAGACCCTCTGTTAATAGCAAGAATAAAACAGCAAAGATTTTTTTTTTCCCGGGTTGACGGTATTTTGTTACAAACATTAGTCAATAACCAAACAAAAACTCAACGACACAGAACAGTGAGGACCATGTAGTGTACACAACTATTACTCAGCCACACCAAAGAATTCCTGCAAAATGTAATGAGCACACTATTTCATTTCACAGACATACCCTTCTCTCTCTCTCTCTCTCTCTCTCTCTCTCTCTCTCTCTCTCTCTCTCTCTCTCATTGGTCTGCCAGGCTGCCAAGAAAATGCCAAGGAAAAAAGTGGCAAATGAGAGAGAGCGGAGGAGAGCCTGATTCCATTTCACGAGCGGGTGGTTGGCGTAATTAGCGGCCGCGGGTTAGCATTTGTTACACTAAAACAAACTTAAATTGCCACAGAAGGAGCCCAGTGTGGAGAAGGACCGAAAACCACCACCTGCCCTCTCTCTCTCTCTCTCTCTCTCTCTCTCTCTATGCCCGCTTCACCTTGTCAGTATAATTAGTTTTACATTTCTAACAAGATATCAACAGACGATTTTATCAACCCTCAGAAAAAGACAGTCACTCCTAAGCTGAAGAACATACCATGACGTCTTGGAAATTTAATTCTTGCAGTTTTATTTTTGCTCCCTCCATGCGATTCTTATTCCTGCTGCCACCTGACCATTTTATTTCTGCTGCCACCTGACCATTTTATTCCTGCTCCCACCTGACCTGCTCTCTCTCCCGACAATTTCATTCCATCTCTCACCTGTGTGTGTGTGTGTGTGTGTGTGTGTGTGTGTGTGTGTGTGTGTGTGTGTGTGTGTGTGTGTGTGTGTGTGTGTGTGTGTGTGTGTGTGTGTGTGTGTGTGTGTTCAAGATCTCCGGCAGGGAATATGGTGCGAGTGCATATACTGCCCAAGGGTGTATTCGCAAATTTTCTAAAGCTTCAGCTCAGTGTCATATGGCTTTCTTTCAGGAACTCATACTGACTCAAAACACTTTGCAATCAAACCAGAGTGAATAACAACGTGAACTTATACGACAAAACAAAGTGATTCATGGTATTTATTAACTTAAATGCCGAATCTAATAGTAGTGAAAAATGGCCAAAATCCTTTATAAATATTTGTCTTATTACTGAAGGATTTTTTTTTTTTTCTCCTGCTGTATATGACTTCTTCACGTCCCATTAACTCTTCAACTTAATTTTACCTAGAAAATCTTTACTCGTATGTCCTTTATTTGCCCAGTATTCGCTTGACATAATTAACTTTTTTTTTGTACAAGCAGTTTTTCCTCTTATTCTTTATCAATAACCACAGATAATCAGAGGAGGAAAAGGATAAAGAAAAAGGTATCAGCAAAGATGTTATTATCCTTCCATCCCCGCTCTTTCTTTACCTTTTCCACAGGGAGAAATACGGAGAGAGAGAGAGAGAGAGAGAGAGAGAGAGAGAGAGAGAGAGAGAGAGAGATGTGTAAAAATATTAAATTCTCTTGTTTCTCTTTTCTTGATTCTTTCCACAGATAACAAATATGTAGATACAACGTTCTTTCCTCTTCCCTCTTACTATCCCCTCGAATCCTTCTCCAAGCCACAAGAGAAAGATGAAAAGGAGTCATTAGATATTGTTTTTTGCCCCATTCAGTCTTTCTCCCATCCACATATAAGAAAAGAGGATACGGAAATCAAGGAAAGCAGTAACGTTCAAATCTTTTTCCCTTTTATTCCCAATCGCATTCCTCTCCCAATCCACAGATAATAAACAATAAAGACGAGAGGAGAGAGGCAACGAGGATAAAGTTCTTCTTCCTCCATCTTCTAGCTCCTCTCCACAGATAACAAGAGCAAGAGGAAAAGAGAAAAATGTGGTGGAGGTGTTTGTCTGTGCCTTACCCACTGTTATCACCCACAACCCGCACTAATGAAAGGAAAACAGTCTATGTCCACCATCCTCACTCCCAAGAACCGCATGTATATCTGCCATGCCTCACAATTAACTATTTTTTTTTTACTAATCTGTGTGTGTGTGTGTGTGTGTGTGTGTGTGTGTGTGTGTGTGTGTGTGTGAGAGAGAGAGAGAGAGAGAGAGAGAGAGAGAGGTGGAGAAGCGAGGAGAAGGGACAGAAGGGCAGGCCAGAGAAGAAAGGATAAAGAAAAAATATATATATACCTCCAGCGTCTACTTTCCCCCCGTCCATTACCCGTGCATACCCATTCATTAATTTTCCTATAAACTCCCCGCCTCCGCTGCTCACCCAACACGCGCATCCTAAAACCTGCTGACCCTCCCTCCCCTTGTCATCTAAATTTCAATGAGCACCTGTGTTATCATACCTACCCACCTGCCCGACCTGTATTTACCTGCCCTAAGTACGCCTATATACGTCCCTTCCTATACGTATACCTTCCCTCTCCCTACACTTATATCTTTAGATGGACTCTATACATCTGACCGGCATGCTTCTTATCAATGTCCTTTCTCCCTTTTATATGTGCAATATATATCTCTGAACAACTATATTTTTAACCATTCTCTCGTCTATACTTACATATTTAAAGCAGCATATATCACCACTTATATTTTTAGCTGTTCTCCCGTATATATTTATTTATATAAAGCGGCTGTGTTCATTTGTTAAATATTCTCTAAGCTGTATCATCTCCATTTTACCCTCTCCCTAGTCTTCCAAAATATTCCGCTTCTTTAAGCATCCCTGCCTATACTGTACTTATACGACTGAACTTCCCATAATTATATAGCTCTGTATTGTGGCCTCTACCCACTATGCCGTCCATATTAACTAGTCACCATACATTTAACCAATCCTTACCACCAGCCACTGTATCCTGCCCATATATAATACTCCTGAATACCTCTTTACCTGGCTGTCTGTAATTTGACCCTCTAACCCCCCATATACTTACACCTATAATATATGCCTCTACAGCTTCTTCCCTCCACCATCCTACTGCGCCTTAGCTTCTTATAATTTCCATGTTAGCATAAAAATAGCAGTTCCTTCATCAGATTATATATAATTTTTTCCTTCTTTATAACAGTTCTCCATCAAACAATTATATTCTGCCCCTGCCACCGTGCTGTCTACATCAACTAACCAGTCTCGATACACTTCACCCCTCTTGCTACCAGCACTGTGTCTTTTACCCATTCGTTATTATCTTGGATGCCTTTTTACCTGACTGTCTATAATTTGACTACCTTCTTTCATATACTTACACCTATACAGTATGTCTCTATGCCTTCTTTCCCTTTCTACTACTACTGCACCTTAGCTCCTTACTAATTTTCTGGCACGTAAAAGAATATTACTATCTTCATCCGATGACGAACGTGGATGTATCGAGTGATCTGAACTAACCACAAACCAATTTCTTCCCAGTTTTTAATTTTTCCTTTCCAGAGGAAAAACAATGGGTCACTTCAGTTGCTGCTCTCCCGACATTAATATCAGTTCACGTGTGCCCGACTGAGTGTTATGTTCGCTGGTGATTATATCGGCACAATGCAGGTAAGTACACGGCTGATGAAGGCTCGTGTTTTATATTTCGACAACGCAGGTAAGCGGCTGATGAACGTTCCTGCTTTATATTTCCCGGCTGTGCTCTATCATTACCTATCAACAGATCTCGAAGTACATTATTACAGACAGGTAGACAGATACATTTCCCTAAACTCGTACCTGTCTCTTCCCTATAACTACGTCTTTACTAAGGTCAAGCGATATTCGTCTCCACATATTACATACTCTTCTCTCCTCCAACACTTTCACACCTGCTATGCATCTCATTAACCTGCACCATGAGTTACCAGCAGCTGCTAGGGAACACAGACGACGTAGGAGAGAGAGAGAGAGAGAGAGAGAGAGAAGGGGTACTATCTTATCTCTCCTCCCACTCCCCTCCCTTCCTCCCCTCCAATGCATACCTTCACAAACCTCGTATACTAACAAACTTGACGTTCATGCCTACACACATGCATTCGCGTACGCGCTCAAAGGTACACACACATGGTACAGACAAGCACTCACACACAGGCTGGCTTAACACTACAAACCAGACACAAATGCAAATACACACATAACATACCTGCGACCACAGACATACACGGAACCACACAAACACACAGGAGCATATAACACACACACACACACACACACACACACACACACACACACACACACACACACACGTTCCTCAACCACAAACTCCCAGACACAATTTCCAAGGGTCGCAAAATTTCATTCTCTCTCCTCCCTTAAATCTTCCCGCGAGACATATTCTCTTTACGACTGTCTGCCTTGGGCCTGTCTCTTTACTTTCTCCCTTTTTGTCTCTCTCTCTCTCTCTCTCTCTCTCTCTCTCTCTCTCTCTCTCTCTCTCTCTCTCTCTCTCTCTCTCATTTTGTGTCTGCCTGCCTGACTGTCCATATCAATGACTGACTGTGATTGCCTGCCCCCATCCCCCTCTCTCTCTCTAAACTGCATATTTCTTACCATACCTTCTTCACCTCTCTCTTCTCTCTCTTGCCATCACACATCACGTCTTTTCACTGCTCTTCTTCACTCCCTCTTATTCATTTTTCCTTGATTCTTTTTCCTGTATACCTGCTCATTATATTGCTATCTCACGGCAGTTATAAATTTGCTGATCGCCTCTTTCTTACTGTTTCCTTATCTTACTAATTAATCTGATAATAACTGTTTCTCACCTTACTTCGCAACTGGGTTATATTTACATATTTTCGTTGCTTCCTGTGTTTGTATCACATTATCTAACTATCTGCGTTTCGTATTACACATTCCTACTTTTATATTATGTAACGATGCCCAATTCTCTCTCTCTCTCTCTCTCTCTCTCTCTCTCTCTCTCTCTCTCTCTCTCTCTCTCTCTCTCATCTGAGTGTGGAAGGTGACAATCAAACTCAGTTTTGCGCAGAGAGGAGTGGATGTGGTTATATATGGGCATGGGAGGGGAGGTAGGGGGAAGGGAAAAGGGAAAGGCGGGGGAGGGGGACGGAGGGAGGAGGAGGAGGGAGAGGAAACAGTGAAGAAAGGGTAGCTCTAGATCGGGAAGGGAGACAGGGATTGAGGGAGGAGGAAGGGATGGGGAGGGGACATGGAAGGATTGGAGTAGAAATTAAGGAAACAATCTCTCGCTCTTTCTCTCTCTCTCTCTATAAAATTCTCTCCTGTTTATCTCCTGCCCTTTCCATTTCCTTCCTCCTCTACTACTTTCCTTATCCTCTCCATCTTCTTTATCTATTTCAACCGCTATCCTTTTCCTTATCTTCAGTGTCATACACTCCCCGCTCCTCGCCCCTCACTCTCCGCAATTCCTTCTTTCCCTCCCCCTTCCAGGCTCTAATGCATTATAATTATTCTCTCCTTGATTAGATGATGCTGATGATGTATTCAACTTCTTGTCTTCTACATTTCTTAGTTACTTCATTTTCTCTCATTATTCTTCCTCTACGCCGCACAGGTACATTGATCCTCAACACTGCCAGGCTCCTATGACCCTCTCACCCCCTTTCCCAATCATCTACCACCCTTAGCCTATTTTAATTCACATCTCTTTCCTTAAGTTCTGCTATATCCTATCCTCCTCCCCCAACTCCCTTCCCTCACCTGGTTCCCCTCTCACTCCGTTCCCAATCATCTCCCCCACCAAATCCTTTCCCTATGCCCTCCACCCTTCCCCTCATTCCCTCCCCTTCCCTTCCTCACCTCCCTCTTCCACTCCTTACACCTCTCCCCGTCCCCCTTCCTCCCCTCTATTTCCTGGTCTCCCCCCTCCCCGGTTCCCCTTACCCACCCCTAACAGCACGGGTTGTGGCAGAGTTAATACGTGGTAACTACCGGGGCGGAGGCCAAGTTACGTCATGGGCGCTTCTGAGTTATTCCACCCAAACCACTAATTCCCTTCATTATTTTAGCTAAGTGGGAAGCATGGGCTGGTGTTTGCGAGGGGAGCTTATGAGGGAGGAACAGGTGGGGAAGAGAAGTAGGGAGATGAAAGGGTGAGCTGGAAAGGAGGTAAGGCCGCCGTATTAAGGTGCGATGTTACAAATATTAAGGGTATGTATGTATGTATATGAAGAGTAAATAGGTCAACCATTTCATTCCGGTGATGTATTTTACGAGTATGCCTTAGGCTACATATTACTGACACAAAACACTTATATTCAGCAAATGAGAGACCTCTTGCAGCGAAGAGGTAAATGACCGTTGTATCTAACCTCTATCCATCCATTATACAATCCTGCTTTCCCTAACAGGAGCGTAAGGGTCCGGGGTTAGGATATTGAATCCCAACAATTACGGCGAAGATGACCAGCCTCCTTGGCCCGGAGTGGCATTATGTAAACAATAAACTTTATCCATCTCTCCGATGTAAAACTTGACCATCCCCATCCGGCGGGGCAGGCGTCTCTATCCAACTTTTCCAGTTCGAAAAATTTCCTAATTTGAATAAACTGTCTGGTTATGAGAGAGGAAATATAAAATGCGTCACCGAACAAATGTGTTAAGCGTACAACCATGGAATATAATTTATTTTCCCAAAATATCAACTGTTAATAAACCGGAATGAACAAGACGGAAAAATTACCTCGGTGCAGCACAAAACCTGGAAGCCAATCAAAATCCTTCACTGTGATTCAGAAAAACACTTAGGACTCTTAAACACAGGCGTATCCAGAACTAAAGATGCTGCTGGAAGAGGGAGAGAGAACTCAGTAAACATTCTCGACCAAAAATGATCGGCGGGTGGGGAGAGCGGGGAAGAAAAAAGGAAAAAGAAGAAGAAAGGAAGAAAAGAATGAATAAGTTTACATTAAGATTTTACAGCAGCCCTCGAAAATTTTACTATTAAAAATTCTCTGTGAAAAAGAATAGGCTATGCAGGTAACTTGATGTTGGAGGATTTCCGTCCAAAAGAAAAAATAAAAAACACAGCTGAACAGACAGAAACTTTGATTTTCTAAAGCAGACGTCGACAACTGGGCATATAAAGAAAAGTAAAATTAAAGTGGACAGAAATCTAAAACAAATGTAAATGTATAGGACAGTGGAAAGTGAATGAAAAGGAAAGCACTCAGTATGCTGTGAGGCTTACTCCCTAGTCGCAAGCATTGAGTGGGGCAGAAAAAAGCTGAGGTGCTTACGAAGTGAGTTTCAGGTGAAGGAAGAAGTGTCGGGCCGATGTATGTACGGACTGTGCTTTGTGGGGAAGAAATAAACATACAGAAGTGTGACTGACAGGAGACCCAAACACTTCTCTACACGACATCACCTAACCGTGGTTTTACGTTCCAGGTGTGTATTTCAGGTCTAGGTACCACCAAGGAGGAGGAATGACGACCCTGGGCAAAGGAGAAAAGAAAAAAAAAAGAGACCAGCATACCAATTAATAAAAGAATACATGACAAGGGCACGGAGACAATAAAACAGGAAAGAAAGTGTGGACACAGGCACAAAGGCAAAAAATAAAGGATAAGTGATCAACGGCAGAAACAAAGCTATTTGAAGAAAGTGAACAATGACTGTTAAAAAAGGACGTAGAAGTAGGCAACAAAGAACAGAAAATTACAAAGAAAGTAGTAACGAAGGACAGAGAAAATACAGACTCATGGAAAGATTGGAAAAGGATAAACACATAAATAAATGAGACGAAGAAAAGCGTGGGAAACGAGAGACAAGAGATACTAAGAAGTGGAGAGAGAGAGAGAGAGAGAGAGAGAGAGAGAGAGAGAGAGAGGACACAATAAACAAGGAGACATAGAAGAAGCAGACACGTAAAGAGCAGGGGTATGTGATGAGACAGAGGATGTCGTGGAGATCCTAATTACGGCCGGCATCTGTCCTATTACCATCCTAAACAATGTCTTATGAGCAATGGAAGGGGTAGGCGACGCCAGACAGAGAGACAGAAAGGGACAGAGAGGCAGAGAAAAAGACGGAGCGAGATTGAGCAAGCGAGAGAGAGTGAAAGAAAGTAAGAAGTCAGTTCAGGAGATAAATATGAAAAATTAAGAGACGGAAAACATGGGAGACAAACTATGGAGTTGGAAGGGGCGATGATTCAGGCAGCAATGTGTAGTGCAAGGTGCTAATTCGCTCCATATCTTCTTAGTTGAAAAAAATCATCCTGCGTTAGCCAAATGTATTTAAAAGAACGTCAAATACAGAGAAACTATTCGCACTTCCATCTAACTAACGGCCTGTTTCTTGAAACTCAGATTATTTCTTGGCATAAAATATTAATTTAATTTCATTTTAACACTGAGTATACAAACAGGGAAGTATTACTATTCATCTCAGAAAAAAATTAACCTGACTATTGGGAAACAAACAGTAAATTAGCTAGCTGTTGGTGTGGAATCGTTTCAACTCTCGTCTGTGGTCACTCCTTAGCGCAGTTGTTCCCAAACGGGGGTCCATGGAAGAATTTCAAGGGGTCCATAGGGATTTTATATATTTTTACATTATTATTCTATTGGAGTTAAGAGACATGCAGTCCAGTATAAAATTCAGATTCTACAATACTTAAAACAGAATGTAAAGATGCTAGAATTTTTCTACATATGAATGTATGTATTTGTTGCAGAAATAGCTACTATCAGTTTTGCTAGCTCGACCTATTTTGTTGTAGGGATCCACAGGTGACAAAGTGGTTGGAAAAGGAGGAAGGAGACAAAAAAGATTGGGAACCACTGCCTTGGCGAAACAAAATGACCGGGTGTTAAAATGAAGAGGTTACGTGTAGTTGACAGGAGGCACTAGAGGAACTGGAGAATTTCATGAGATTGAATCAGTCCCATGAAACCGCAGCGACCGACAATGACGACTTTATCAGGCAACAGACACTGCCATCAGTGTCGTTTGCTTCGATCCTTTCAAAGTCCACGGAGAGAAAAAGCAGGAGTAGAGACGAAGACTTGTGTTGCTGATAGTACACAAAAGCAGGGCCATCACTAACTTTTCGTTTTTCCTCCACAGTTTTCCATCAGCCATAACTTATACAGTAAGACACAGAACAGTACACACATACTTGACTACATTACGGTCGCGTGTTCTTATTATCACACTAATGTCAAGAGTTTATACAGCTGGATGTGAGTCATAGGAGCTTAAGTGTTACTTGTACCTTTAACTGTTTCACGGTTGTGTCTTCTCTCTCACTTTATTAAGCCCAAAGCCACACAATATTATTCAGCTGAGTGACTCACAGGAGCATGAATGTTAAAAAATGATGTAAGGGAATGTAAGCTGACTAACCTATATATGATACAAATAAAAAGATGATCGGACGATTGCTCTTTTTCTCTTCACCCACTCCACTTGATGGGTACTTAAGAGGCTTTACAAACAGAAAAATGTAAAAATAATAACTCTGACTCGCTCTTCCCTCATCCTTCTTTTGCCATACCTATATATGAACTTATCATTATTCCACTAATGTCCCTTTCAACCCGAGTACGTTAAATTCATTTGAATGTTGCTTCTATCGGACGCCATCGCACTTACAGGGTAAATAATTATTGCTTAATTCCTTCAATACAAGACTTTTCTTAAGATTAATGTAATTGTCTGGAGCTGCAAAAATGAACTGAACAGACTTCACTTAATTCAATGAGTTAACTTCACGGTAAAAAGTTGAAACAAAGCGAGATGGAGGGTGGAGAACAGATAATGGGATGAGATAAGAGGAAAGGTGAGAGAGAAATGGACAGAGGGGAGGGAAGCAGGTGATGAAAGGGAATGAGGAATCAGGCAAGGGGGAGGCGAAGGGGTGTGATGATGGAGCATGAGAGGGCGGTCAAAGGCACTGAGATAATTGAGTAATATTATTGAGTGAGCGGGGAGAGAAAGATATAGAGACGGAGATGGAAGGGAAGATGGAGGTTGACAGGGAAGGTGAGAATGATGTCGAGAAGAGAGAAGGTTGGAGGAAGTGGCAGAAAGCAAAAATGATGTACAGAGGGAAAAAGAGGGACGATGGAGCTGAGAGACTCTAAAGGTGTTTTGAGAGAAGGATGGAGAATGATAGGCAGAAGGGAAAAGTATATATGTAGAGAGGCAAACAGATGAGAAGGACGAGGCTGAAGGAGAAAACACTGAAGGAGGCGTTAAAAGCACAGGAGGATGTATAAAGGGAAACAAAAGCAACTAGTGGCCCACCAAAGGGAGGAATCACGCCAGCCGCGAGCCAATACATAAATAGCGCGGCTCGGAATATGATCTTGACCTTGATCTACTTTCACCAATTTCGAACTCGTAGGAGATTTTCATCCCTACTACAAACGTGTAAAATTTTTTTTTATAATATCTTGACCGATTGCTAAGTTATCGTGGTAACAGACACACAGACCTTGCCCTGCTGTCACCAATTTCGAACTCGCAGGAGATTTTCACCCCTACTACACACCTGTAAAATTCTATAATGATATATTGAGTGGCTGAGAAGTTAGCATGCTAACAGACACACAGACTTTGACGTACTTTCACCAATTTGGAACTCGTAATCGATTTTTTCCCCTGCTACACACCTGTAAAATTCTGTGATATTATCTTGAGCGGCTGCGAAATTATCGTGCTAACAGACACACACACACACAAATTCAAAACAACACCAGCTTCGCTATCGCGGATGGTAAAGATACAGTAGAGGAAGTGTGAAAATGTAACAGAGATGGATGAAGACAGAAAGGCAGAAGGAAAGAAAAATGCTGGTGGGGATATAAAGGTGCAATGAGGAGAGAGGTACAAAGGGCGATAGACGGGAAGACTGAGAGGAGAGAGTGGAAAGGTACAACGAAGAGATAAAGATACAGACAGATAGATGGGAAGAAAGTAGCAGGGCCAGCTGGAAAGGTGTACAACTGGACAGAATAGGGTAGACAGACGCGGAAAGGCGCAAGCTGACAGATAGGGCAAAACAGTTTGCGTGGACAGGGAGTCAACGTGGAGGCGCAGTCCATGAGAACAGGTATATGAACTCCATCAGAACCGTATACTCTATTAGTATTGGGGCCAGTGAGGGCAGAAAGCGCATATTCTGAAGAAATTTTAATGACGAGCACGAGAAACTTAACGAGCAAAGGATAAGGAGGAATAGCACCAGAACTGTCCAGCGCGGAATTAAGAGGAGAAAATCTTTGAAAAGAGCTTAAGTTTAGCAGAGGAAAAAATAGCTACACTGCCATTTGTGTATAAAGGAAGAGTGAAAAAGGAGGAAATAACGTGATTGGAGAGGTTTTTGATAAGGTGCCAGAAGATGCGGTAAGAAGCTGAATTAAATGGGCTAGAACATTTGGAGTGAAGGAAGTTGTTTACAGTAAGTCGAAGAATAGTTTTAGTACGATTCCGGACTGAAACATTTAGTGTTCGTACTTCTGGGTGAGACTGAGATCGATAACCCTTGAAAGCCACCTCGTTGTGGACAGCATCAGAATAAGCGTGATCCATGTTATTTCTTTCTTTCTTTCTTTTTTCTTGCATTAGTAAGAGATTAGGAGAAAGTGATGTACGCTTCCACATCCAAGAAGAAACTTTTTTATCTGCTTTTCTTTACTGTTCTTTTCCTATTATTCACAGCTTACTTCTTATCCTTTTCTCTCATTCTCTTCATTTACTTCTGATTGCATATTTACTGTTCCTTTCGTTTTCTGTTAATTTAATCCTTGGTTTTATTATCTACTGAATCTCACTTTTTCACTTATCTATACACACTCTGCCGCATCTTAGTCAGGCTCCACGTAGAGGCTAATTTTGCCGCCCAATTCTTACGTCCTAATGATGATGTTTTCTCGTTTAGTGACCCAGAATTTGACCAGATGAGATGCCAAGTAAATAAGGGCGGAGTGTGGAATAAATATGGGCGTGACCAGGCATATCAAGGTCAGATAAATGGTTTCCCTAACATATTATGACAAGATAAATAGATACTGAAACAGATTATATTATAAACTGCACACACCAGCCCGAAATTATTTCAGATAAATGGTTTCCTTAACAGATAAGATTGTAAATTGCAAAAGCCAGACCAGACTTTCCAAATGAATAGTCTTGGTAACAAAGGAGTGAATAAATAGCAAAACTAGACTCAGAATTTTTATGGATGGGGCGAGGACAGGCGGGCAGCGAGACAGGTGCATTATTAGGCTGTGTTAAGCCATTCAGTGAGAGGGAGTTCTTCTCCGTTAACTTAGATAATTTCAGTCAGCCGAGAAGAAATACCATCATGATTATCTCTGTATCATCATCACCATCATCATCATTACTATTATAAATATTATTATTATTATTACTACTATATACTACTACTACTACTACTGTCTGGCATTATAAAGGGAGGATGAAATGAGAAAGAGCACTCCCAGTTCAACGTCCACACTCTAACATTTGATTTGGCCCTGTGAACCTGGCCTTCAATTCACGGTTTCCAAAACCGAATATCTTTCTCCTTGCGTTACCCCTCAACCCCTCCACGAAGTTTGATCTGAATTAGACCAAAATTTAGCTGACTTGGCCATCTGACCTTGACTTCTGACTGACTGTTCTCAAAGCCAAATCCATTAATCCCTGAGTTATCTTGAACCCCCGACACAATTTGGTATCGACAGGACAACAACCTTAAGCTGATACTGCCATGTGACCCTGACCTCTAACCTATTGTTCTCAAAAACAATGTCATCCCCTTGGCTAACCTTCTACCCTTCCACCACGTGTGGCTACAATCGACACAAACTGTAAGTGATACTGTTCTCTCTCTCTCTCTCTCTCTCTCTCTCTCTCACACACACACACACACACACACACACACACACACACACTCACCCTGCCAAGCAAAACATAACACACGCCTGGCGATTGCGAGGGGGATTGTAAAACGAAACAGACACTGTCCTACTAATTTAATTATTTACATTATTAGGAGTGGATGAAAGAAGGGAAGGAGGGAGGGAGTGGAGAAAAGACAGGAGGGAGAGAGAGACAGCGAGCGGAAGAAAGATGGGAGAAAAAAAAGTGAGGTGAGGGGGCCAGAAAATCAGGGAGATATGTAAAGCTGAGACATAAGACGGTATCCTCCCTGGCTTAAAAGATTTCCGAACAATTTTTCCAAACCGAATTATTTTGCATTTTCCAGCTTGATATCCTCTAATACGCTATTGATCCAAATTACGATATTAAAAAGAGATGTAACATGCAGGTAAATATCCAGGTGTTATGTACAAATTTAATAGTTATAGAAGAACTGTTGTCAATTCCCATGCCAACTAAATTATGACAAACAGAGTGTGAGGAGAGGGAGGGGGGAGGGTTCTGAGATTAGTGATAGCGAGGGCGATGCGAGGGAGGGATAGGGTGAGGGAAAGGATGAGGAAGGGGATGAGGGAGAAGAGAGTGACTACTGGTACACGAAGTTAAGAGAGAAATGAAAGGGACGGAAGGATATAGAAGGGGGAAGGGAAGAGGAAGGAGGTGAAAGGAAGGAACGGGACGGAACAGGAAGAATGGAAGGGGGAGAGGAAGGGGGGGAAAGGGAAGAGGGGAAATGCAAGAAGAAATGAGGCACAAAGGAGTGAAGCAGAGGGAACTGTTCACAAGAAGGGGTGAGGCAGGGGAGAGAGAAGACAGAAAGGAGGTGAGAGAGAGAGAGAGAGAGAGAGAGAGAAAGAGAGAGGCAGGGGGAGCTGACGGGGAGGGGTGACGAAGAGAGACAGGGGGGAAGGAAGAGAAGGATGACAGTGCCGTGAAATGGAGAGATAAGAAGGGGGTGAGAAAGGGAGACAGTAGGCATTAAGAGGAAAAGACTGAAGGTGCAGCAATGGGAGTAGGCGGTGGGGTGAGGAAGGCAGGGTGGGATGCTGCAGGAAGAGGGTGAGGAATGAGAAGGTGATTAGTTGAAGGGTTGTTGCGGCTCTGGGGGCGAGATTGAAAGACAGTGAGAGTGGGATGATGTAAGAGGTGAAGCAGGGAATGTCGCAAGACAGAGGGATGAGGCAAGGAAAACAGTGGGGCTGAGAAAGTGGCGGGGCTGTAGGGTGAGGTAGGGAGGGTGGTAGGACTGAGAGATGAGACAGAGAGAGTGGTGAGGCTGACGGGTTAGGCAGGGAGAATGGTAAAAGAGAAGAGTGAGGCAGGGAGAGTGGTAAGGCTGACGGGTAAGGCAGGGAGAATGGTAAGAGAGAAGAGTGAGGCTGGGAGAGTGGTAAGGTAGAGGGGAGAGGCAGGGAGTTGTAAGGCAGACAGGTGAGGGAGGAAGAGTGGTTAGGCAAAAAAAAAATTAGGCAGGGAGATAGGTAAGGAAGAGGGGTGAGGCAGAGTGAGTGGTGGAACAGAGGAATGAGGCAGAGAGAGTGGTGAGTAAGAGGGGTGAGGTAGGGAGAGGTAAGGCAGAGGGGTGAGGCAGGGAGAGAGAATGAATGGGAGGTGGGATGAAGCAGGGAGAGTGGTGAGGCAGAGGGGTGAGGCAGGAGGGTAAAGCTTTAAACAGACAGTGAGACACGGAAGGGTGAGGTACGGTAGGGTTAGGCTGGGGAGGGATGAGGCAAGGTAGGGGTGAGGCAGATGGATGAGGTTATGAGGTGAGGCAGAATGGTGAGACAAGGAAAGAGTGAGGCACGAGAGCGAGGCAGATGAGTAAGGCAGCGAGGCAGGACAATAAGGTCAGGCTCCCAACAATAACAGTCACTCGGAGTTATTACAAGGAAACAACTGCCTCTTCCCTACGTGTGGCCCCCGCTCTCTCTCTCTCTCTCTCTCTCTCTCTCTCTCTCTCTCTCCCTACTAATTAACACAAGATTCCAAACCTCCATTTTTCTTTCAAGATATCTTTCTGTGTCCCTTCTGCTTTTTTTGCCTGTTTTCACTTCAAAATCAAGTTTTCCCTCTCATTCTCGCAAGTTTATTTTTACGTCCTCCTCCCAACAGAAAACAAAAAGCCTCATGAAGAAGATCCCGGAAAAACTAGGAAAAGTGCAGAAATACATATTATGAGAACTGAAATTACGTGGAAAATGCCATTATCAAGGCTAAATAATTAACCCTTACACTACACGGCCTCTGCGAACATCAGACTATTTTCTTGTCCTATGAAAGTGCCATAGTTGTGAAGGTGATCATGAAGGTCACATCTAACGTACACATGTTCGAATTATTTCCACTAAGCCTAACAGACTTTGGAAAAATATTCCGAACTGACAGGGATGATTAAGAATGGATCTGATCCCTGAGTGAGAAGGTCAAGCACTCAGTAGTAAAATACCCGCGTCCCTGAACTGGTCTACGGGATGAACATCAGAGCTTCCCTGCGACCTTCACTTTTGATGGAATGTTCTCAAAATCGACAGATTTCATCCTTGCCTGACCCTCGGCCCTGTCAGCGGATTCAGTCGACATCGGATCACGTTTGTTCGAGTACCCCTTACCCTGTGACCTTGGCCTTTGACCTATTTTCTCATACTAGCATCACTTCATCCATGTCTGACCCTTGGCCCTTCCACATATTTAGGTATAAAACAAGTTTACACTGAGTTGTAGGGCCAAACCTTTGATGCTGAACTTTGAATGACTGCTGTGAAAACAGAATCACTTCATCCCTGCCATACCCTCAATCCTTCCTCCATGACTGAGCTGGATGAGATAAAAATTGTTTGATAGTCTTGCCATACAACCTCTTCGCCAGTTGTTCTAAAAAATAGGAACACTCAACTCCTCCAACATGTGTAGTCCAGATCGGATCAAAATTATCTCAATTACTTCCTTCGGACGCTAACACACACACACACACACACACACACACATCGATATACTGTACTAACCCGAGCTGCTTCCAGTGAGCACATACCCGAACAGAAAGGGTTATTTTAATGACTATTATCATTTATGACAGCGAATCGGTCTACAAAGTGTCCTTAACTCATTCAGTGCGACGATGTCATCTTAAATATTAGTTTTACTTCCACCAGTCGGTTAATTCCAGTCAGGAGAGGTCCCTGGTTATGAGGGGGATAATAATGTTTGGATCTAATCCTCTGCGTTGGAGAAGTCTAGAACTTAACAAAAACCGTGTGGCAGCAGCAAGAATACACAAGACAAGACGTTATGGTAAGGTTTCACTCTTACTATACTGTGACGTCCACAAATACCATAGCCCGCCTCAGACTTACAATGCACACACTGAAATCACGAGAGTTACGAAACATGCGCTCCGGCCCTTATTCCCCCCAAAAAAAAATAATTACAATGATTTCCCTCCTGCTGCTAAGATTTTAATATTTGAAGGATGACAAAGACATGGGAAGATTCTGCAATGCTTCAATCCCTTTAACCCGTACTTTATACACGACTATCTTTCTTGCTACTACCAGACGATGTTATTCCACCTAGGGAGCAACTCCACTGCGACGGGATAATGGGGGCTATATCTACGCACGCCAGCTCGAAAAGTTTGCCCCTGTGCTAAACTAAATCGTCGGAATGTTAAAAAAAAAAAAAAAAAAAAAAAAAAAAAAATAGAATATGAATCGAACCCCGCCATCTGAGTTACCAAGGAGAACCCCGCGAAAAAAAAAATATATATATATATATATATATATATATATATATATATATATATATATATATATATATATATATATATATATATATAACATTTAAAATGAGAGAGAGAGAGAGAGAGAGAGAGAGTCAGCGGAGATGGCACACAGGAAAACCTGAAAAACGGGAAGAGAATAAAAAGCGAATGACGAGTGAGGACATTTGACGGCGAATGGAGACAGGGAGGCTGGTAAAAAAAATAAATAAATAAATAAAAGACGCGTTGAGGGAATACTGACAAAGGAATAATGAACGAAGAGGGACTATGGAGGAGGAGGAGGAGGAGGAGGAGGATAAACGAGCGGAGGGGAAGAGTGACAGGAGGATAAAAAGGGGAGGGGAAAGAAGGGAAAAACACAGATAAGGGGGTAACTGGCAGAGAGGGGAAAGAATGGAACCAAAGGAAGAGGAGGAGGAAAGACGAGTGGAAAGAAAGGAAAACATGAGCCACAGAATATAAGAGGAAAAGATGAATACGGGAGAAAAAGAGGGGAAGCGTGGAAAAGAGGAGAAACGGTGGGCAGATGAACAGTTGACAAAAAAGTGGGGATGCGAGGAATACAGGAAAAATGGTGGGCAGACGGAACGGGAAGAGGATGCAAGGAGAGAGGAAATTAACGAAAAAGGAAGACGGAAATGGAAGTAAACAAGGACCGTAAAAGATGGAAGAGATGAGGAAGGAGGAAAGAAAAAAGAGTGGAGAAAGAAGAAAACAGGTAAGAAAGAAGAGGAAAGTGAAAGGACGAAAGAACAAGAGGGGGTACGAAGAAAGAAAGAGTATTTGATGGAACAAACAACCTATGATTGAGGAAGAGAGACAGAGGAGAAAGTAAAAAAGGAGAACAAGAGGGAAGAGGGAATGGAAGAAAGGGAAGGCAGGGAAAGCGGAAAGAAAGAGAAACCGAGGAGAACGTGAAGGAACGGATGGAAGAGGGAGGGAGAAGGAAGAGGGGAGAAAAGCAAGATCAGAAATAGAGGGAAGAACAAACGGATAGAAGGGGAATACAGACTAAAAGCGGAAAAGACGAAGAAAAGCAGAGGTATAGAGACGGCAGAGGGAGAGGAGAGAACGGAGGAAAGAAGGTAAGAGGACTGGAGTAAATGAGGAAAAAAACAGGAAAAGAGGAAAGGGAAAAGGAAGTGAGGACAGAGAGGAAGAAGAAGAGAGGATTAAAGAGAGGTCCATCCATCCATCCATTGCCAGACGCCATGTATCCCAAACGGGGTGGTCAAGGGCTTAGAGTTAATTGTTTTACAGGGAGGGGCACTAATCCTCCACCAACCCCACTTGACACGTAGAGGTCAAGGAAGGAAAATAAGTGAAAAAGAAGGTAAAAAGTGTAACCTATGAGAAAAGACAGAAAAAAGGGGAAACTAAGGATAAAAGAAGAGGTAAAGAGAAAAAGGAGGAAGAGAAAGTAAGAAAGATATATGGACAAAGGATGAAAGAAATAAAAGAAAAAGAATACTGAAAAAAAGACATGGGATGGAGGTGGAATGAAGCAAAATACAAAGCAACAATGGAGAGAAAGGGGTAAAGAGACTACAAAGCGAAGTATGGAGGGAGAACAAGAATGAGAAATGTGCGGCAGGAAAAGAAAACGAAAAAATGGAGAAGAGATCACACACACACACACACACACACACACACACACACACACACACACACACACACACACACACACACACACACAGAAATGCGTGGAAGAAGAAGCAAAGAAAAGGGTGGAAGAGACAGAGAAAAGAATAAGACAAAACGACAGAACAGAAAGCAGATGGAAAGAGGAAGATTAGATGGGAAGAGGATTGAAGAGGAAGAGAGAATAGCAACAGGAGGGGAGAAGATAAAGGAAAAGGAGTAAAGTAGGAAAAGAATAAATGATAAAGGATAAAGAGACTGTAACAACAGCTGGAAGGAGGGGGGGGGGCAGGAAGACGAAGGAGAAGAAAGAGAAAGAAGTAGGAACGAGAAAGAATAAGTAGCAACAAGAAGAGTAGTAGGAGAAGAAGGAAGGTCGCCGAGTCAAATTTCATTAAGGGTGGAAGGCGCGGCATAAACATGGAACTTTGGGTTAGTCTTCACTGGAATGTCAACAAGGGTTTCTATGAGGCGGCCTGACGCGGCTGCGGCAGGAAATTACACCCTCACACACACAAGGGTTTATGCCGTCTGTTTACACCCAGGCACCACGCAGGCACGTTAAGGTAGGTAGGTAGATGGATAGGTGGGTAAGGATTTGGAGTAAGGAGGTAGATAAGTACGTAGGATGGTAAGCAGGTAAAGTACAGGAAAATTACACTCTCACACAGTGTGGGTTATGCTGTCTGTTTTATTCCCAGGCACCCAGGCTAAGTAGGTAGGTCGTAAGGTAGGAAGAAGCAGGTTATAGCAGGTAGGTAGGAAGAAAGGTTGACAGGTAGTTCGGTAGGTAGATTTAAGGAAACTACACCCTCACACACCAGGATTTATGCTGTCTGTTTAAACTCATCCACCAGGCAAGCATGAACACACGTTGAGGTAGGCAGGTAGGTAGGTAGGTAGAATTTTAAAGTAAGTAGGTTGGTAGGTAGCACAGTAGGTAAGACTAATTAGTATGCGGCCAGGCAAGGACATGAGCTTATGTGGTAGGTAGGTAGGTAGGAGAGAGAATTTAAAGTACGAATATATAGGGAGGAAGGAGGACGTTAGTGTACAGTACACAGAGAGAAAGATAGTCATTAAGGTGGATTTAAAGTAGGTTGGTATGCAAGAAGGTAGGCATATGGGTAGGTAAGCAGCTAGGCAGGTAGATGCAAGAGAAAGTACAGCCTTGCACATCCAGGTTTATGCCATCTGTTTACACACAGCGATATGGCAGGCAGACTGGCATACACAAATCGCAAGGTAAGCAAGAAAAGTAGCGAGGTTTAGCAAGTGTAAAGGCAGGCAGACATGCGGGCATATGCTGTGGGCAGGTAGGTTAAATTAGTCAGGTTACACAGACGGGCAGATGGCAGACAAATAATGGAAATGAGAGTAGCAGTATAGTTATTGTAGCCCCAGGTTTATCTCGACGTGAACCCAACGGACTGCAGGCTGAAGAAGCCCTTTTCCTGCGGCCCACCACCCTCCTCTGGGGGATAGGGAGGGAGATGTAAAAAGTCTGTATAACCCGGCAGATACATCGCACGGTTATATCGGTGCCACCACATGAAGGCGTCCCTCTCCTGCACCAGCAATGAACGATATGGCTAGGTGGGAAACAATGTGCGTGGGAATGGAGGTACGTGGAAGGAAAGACAGCAAATGCCAAAAAGGTAAGGCAGGACAGATACTAACAGTTATTTATGTTACTCACAAGAGGAAAGCCACAGTGACACAGGTTATAGAAACATACTCGCAGAGTTACCCTTTCCATTGTACAATAATGTGTCTGAATAAATAACTAACCAAATAAAACGTACCAGACAAAAACCTAGCGTATATGGAACAACAACAGAGGGTGTCTAGTGTTCATTACATATTTATTTTGTGCTGCGTGTTTTGGTATTCATGTGTAGTGTTATTTGTGCTGGTGCTGCCCATACACGTAATCTCCATATTCATAACTAATAATGCAGGCAGAGGGGAGGCACACGCAAAAATTATATTTCTCAAGCATCTTATATGTTTCCAAAGCTAAACAAGACCCTGTGGCAGTGTAGTATTATCGGAAATCGTACCGTTTGTCGTATGCTCTCTGTAAAATACATTCTAGTTGTTTTGGTGATTATGGTAGCTATATGAGTAGAAAAAATAATAAACATGCATACACAAAAAGTACCTATACCAGTTTATTATTACCGGGTACCGTTCTGTTTGCCATACACTCTCTCTTTAATATTCTGCTTAGTATTTTGCTGTAGTAGGATCTATGGTAAATGTATGAGTATAGAAAAAAGACTAAATATGCATGCCCATTTTAGGGTCAGGAATGTCTGTAATTATGGAAACAAACATAATCCCCCCTCCCCTCCAGCCAGCCCTTGGAATGAACAACATATCGGATTTTTTATTTCATTTTTCCTCCATCCTGATTCTGGAAGGGACACGGGAAGGATACGTGCCTGGTGTTGTGGATATTTCTTGCTTCCTTCAATACAATCAAGTTTATGCTTTTCTTTTATTTTTATATTTCATGTTTTATTAATTTTTTTTCCATCCTTGTTCTGGAATAGATAAGCTAACATTTTCTTTAAACTACTTAAGTATTATTTCATATCTATTTAAGTCCATCCTTATTCTTGGTGAGAAGTATATTCTTTTCTTTTCTTCTCTATTATTCATATTATATTATTTTAATGATTTTTTAAATCCATCTATATTCTGGACAGGACATGATTATTCATTTCTTTTATTAGCATTTATATTTCACTAACATACTATACTTTCATTCTTGATAAGTTTATGCTTTTTTTAATTATTCATATACTTTTTTCCATTTTTTCCCACCTACCTTGATTCTGAAGGAGATGAGTTTATTCATTTCAGAACGAGACATGGGAAAAGGTGGTTAAGGGAGGCTATGGCTTTCGGCTTTGTGTATTTTTCTTAACTCTTTCAACTCGAAGGCGACATTTCTATGCATTATTATAGTCCAGAATACCGCTTCTATCCGATGGCGTGATTTCTCTAAAGTTCTTGCGACCTCCAGACCATTTCATTGATACAGAAAGCTTTTCGTGTTCATGGGATTAATGAAGGCTATACGTAGCCCCTCTACTTCTAAAGGTCTCTCCGAAGCAGCGTCCTAACACTTGTTGGTAGCAATAATGGACTAAATAATACGTCACCGATTTAAAGAGTATAAAACGAACGGCACAGAAAGGATTAGAAGCAAATTCCATCAATCAGGGGCGGCATTTTTTCCTATCATTCTTGCAATCCTCTAATAACTTTGTTCACCTTACAAGAAACTTTTGGATCTGGTGGGTCTGATACATTTTTCCCTGCATGACGTGCCATCCAGGTTAATTCGCCCGGAACTGGCAAGAATAAAATGCTGCATGTGGATGAAAGGGTTGAGTTTCTTGGGGCATCACCTGACACAATATTCACCTGGGATATCAAACCCCAACTCTGAGATATTTTTTTCATTCGTGTAAATATGAAGTAGGTAGGCAGAGGACGCTGTCATGAGCTGTTATTGGTCATCTTTCCCGTGTGTGTGTGTGTGTGTGTGTGTGTGTGTGTGTGTGTGTGTGTGTGTGTGTGTGTGTGTGTGTGTGTGTGTGTGTGTGTGTGTGTGTGTGTGTGTGTGTGTGTGTGTGTGTGTGTGTGTGTGTGTGTGTGTGTGTGTGTGTGTGTGTGTGTGTGTGTGTGTGTGTGTCAGCATGGCAGGACCCCCAAACTGCCTGAGTAACAGAGGGGTAGGGCCAGCAAAAAGCAGACAGCAGCATCCACTGCCCCACACCGGGCACACACGAATACAAATACGCCAAGGCAAAAAACACAGGTAGAACTGACATAAAGAATAACACGCCGGGATGTCACGCCCAATCACTGGAAAAAATCACAAACTCATACACGCATAAAGGTGCAAGAACGAAAGGAAGTTTCGACAGTGAGCACGCGCGCACACACGTACACACACACACACACACACACACACACACACACACACACACACACACACACACTGGAACGAGTATAAAATATTATTCAATTTTTTCCTAACAGGTGAAATATAAAGGACATCCTGTGTACTTACCTGAGGTGGATAGAGTAAGTGAGCAAGGCTGGATGGTATGCCCTAATTAAGGGCCAAGTTCCTCCTCTCTTGTTTATCTGTAAAAGAGAACAGAACTGTAAGAGGTATTAACACCCGTAGGGTCTCATCGCTCACTCCCAGCTGAATAAAATTATCAGATGTGAGCTTGAACAGAGTACAAGAACTGGCTCGACCATGAAAGGGTTAATGGTGCCACAAACAACACTCCCAGGTTCCTGTGACTGACTCGGCCAAAAATTATCATCTGGTGTTACCTGGAATAAAACTCTATAAAAGACAAAACCATGAAAGGCATAGTGCACTGTCTGAGTACACCTTTGCAATCCACATAGTCACAGAATAAATACAGTTTATAGTCTAAACAACATAAGAGTAAAACTGTATGAAGAAAATGTGGTAATTTAGAATTTCAATTCAGTACAGTTATATAAAACTGCGTAATTAACCCCTTTAACCCGACAACGTCTTGCAGTTTTATTCTTGTCATCTCCAGGCGATCCAAATGAGCTTAGGACAATCTTGCTGAACTACAGGGGCACCTCCACTATCCCTTCACTACCAGGCTGCTCTAATAAATTCAGTGGCATCGTCTGGGGATAACAGGGGGAAATGAACGGGAAGGCACCGTAGGGAAAATATAAAAGCCTACACAGTATCACTTGAAATTGTGTGAAGTAATGCAAGGCCTGTATATGTGCATTACTGTGGTGTTGGGTGATGGAGGGAGGATGAGAGAAAATGGAAGAAAGGAGTGACTAGGCAACGATAAAATTCTAATTGGAGGAAAGAGGCGATGAGGGTGAGGCGAGAGATGAAAAGGAGGTAAATAATGGAAGAAAAGAATGTAAGAGAAGGGCGAAGAGCTGGGATGGACATAAGTGACTGAGAGAGAGAGAGAGAGAGAGAGAGAGAGAGAGAGCATATACTGCATTCGAGTCTGGCTGTGAGATGAGATCTGTGCTGTGCTGGAGGTAATTGTAAATTATGTAAGACTGGAAACTCTCTCTCTCTCTCTCTCTCTCTCTCTCTCTCTCTCTCTCTCTCTCTCTCTCTCTCTCTCTCTCTCTCATTCCTATACTTCAACTCAGTAAAGCGTCGTTTCTACCCGTTTTCTAGTTCGGCCGAATGTCGGAGGGTTTAGAGGAAGAGAAGCCTTAATTTTTCTCGTATATCTAAAACTTTTGTAATTCCCTCCAGTATGGAGGTTATGCTCTGAGTTTGGTTTGTTTTTCTGTCTGGAAAAAGTGTTGAATATAAATGCACCAAATTTAGAATAATGATTGAGGACCATCATACGATTGCACAATTACCCGTAGTGTGCCGATAACTGTCAAAGGTTATGACCAAAACAGGAGAAGATATTGCCCTGGCAGATGTATTGAGTCTGTGGGCGCTCTTGTTTGAGAATTTAGTTATTCTGTTAATGCTTACCGCCACCTAGTATGGACCATAACGTCTATGCATTTTTATCCACTTGTATATCTCTATTAATCAATGAAAGTTTCTTTTCTCTCACTTCCAATCTTCCTTCTACCTCTCTCTTGGGTTCTTTTTCCCTCCTTTCTCCCTCCTCCCTCCGTCTCCAGCCACAATATCTGGTCACCATGAGAAACACTTTAAAAAACGAATTCCTTCACACGACGACGCTCTTTACATTCCCCTCACACTCTGTTCCCCCCTCCTCTCAGCTCCCTGCCCTCCCCTCCCTGCTTCTTAATTCTCCTTTATCTCCTCCTACTCTGTTCCCTCCCCATCCTCTAACAATGACTTTCTTTCTCTCATATATACCCCTACATTCTGTTTCTTCCACATCCCCCCATCCCTCCTCCCCTCCCTTCAGCCATCTCTTCTTTAATCCCTCTTCCTTTTCCACTTCTCTGCTTCTCTTCCCCTTCTCTTTAAAACTGTTAATTTTACTGTTCCCTTCTCCTCCCAATTCCCTTCCAGAAATTGTCTCCCTCCCACCATTTTTTCCTTGACCGCTCTTCTTAACCAGTTCTCTACTTCCCTTCCCTTTTCTCTTTCTCTTTAAATATTTCTCTTTCCCCTTTTCTTCTCCGTCCCTTCCTCAATCTGTTCCCTTCCTCTCCCTCCCTTCATTTCTCACCTATTCACATAATCTGTCCAAATGTTCCCCTTCTCTCAACCCTCCACACTCACCCATTCCTCTCTCATCTCTCCTCCACATCGACCTCCACAAGTTGAAGTCTGCCTCCCCCTCTCCTTCTCCATCTCTTCTCGAATCCCTCTACCTCCCCTCTGTCTCTCCCCCTCCGACCCTCCCACCCTTTCTTCTCCAGCGGCCAAAATTAAACCCATTTGAGCTTCAATATCCCCAGAAAAAAGTAAAAGGCCAAGACACAGGATTAAGGGCTGTGCCAGACAAAAAATATATTACAACACTCCCACCCCCTTACCTTCCTCCTTACCTCCCCTTCTCCTACCCTCCCTCCCCCATCCTTACCTCTCTCTCTCTCTCTCTCTCTCTCTCCCTCTCTCGTATCCGCAGCGATCTTTTCTCTCATTCGAATATTTTCCCCTTTTGCTCCTGCTTTCCGCCCCTTCCCCTCTCCTTTCCCCTCTCTTCCCCTGTTTCCTTCTTCACCGACTTCTCCTGCCTTCTCCCTCTCCCTCTGTTTTCCTCTTTTTCCTCTATTTCTCTCTTCCTTCCTCCCAACTTTTCTTCTTCCACTCTTCCCCCAGCTCCCCCTCCTTCCTCTCACTCTGTTTTCCCTCCTTTCTCTTGCCTCCTCCACGAATTTTTCTCTCCTTCACCCACTCCTTTTTCCTCTCTTCCTCCCGTTCCTCTCCCCATCCCCTCTCCCTCCAGGGTCTATCACACACAGGGAGATGGACAAAACTGACGGAATTCCCATGCAAAGTCACCTTATCGCTTGGCCATTTGTATTCGACCGAAGGAGGGTAAGAGAGGGGGAGGGGGAGAGGGAAGGATTTGGAACCGCAGAAGGAAAAAGGATGGACACAGAGAGGTAAAGGGAGAGGAGGGAAGGGGACGGAGAGGGAGAGAGGCAAGGAGGAAGAAGGAGGGGAAGGATTTTGATGAACAAAAGGGTAGAGGAGGAAGAGGAAGGGGGACTCGGGGAAGAAAAGTAGGCAAGGGGAGAGGGGGGGGGAATAGGAGAGGATAGTGGGGAGAGGAGAGCGGAAGGGGAATAGGAGTGGAAAATGGGGAGACGGGAAAAGGATGGAGGGCGAAAGAGAGGTTGGGTGAGAGGGAGGTATTTTCAGGAAAGAGGAAAAAGACGGAGAGTGAGAGACAATGAGTGAAGTGGAAGTGGGTGAGGGAAAGGGGCAAGCAGTGGGAGAGTGGGTGCAATAGGAGGAGATCTGCAGCAGCAGGGGAATGGAAGAATACTAACAAATGGAAGCAAAACAAGACTCAGATGGAAAAGGGTAGTTTGAAAGAGTGATGAAAGGGACCACTGGGAGCAGAGGGGAGGTAAAGATGACTGCTTTTGGTGATGCACAGAGAAGGAATGTAACGCACAAGAATGTGTCTGACAGATGTGAAGAATACTGTAAAGAGATTTGAAGGTACTGATAGGGTATAAGGATACGTGATCAAACGCAGTGGAGAGGGTGAAATGAATGATCTCCTGGAAATATTTCACAAGTATTTGAGGAGTGGACCAGTACCAGTGGAGTGGCAGACGGCTGTAGTGGTGACCTTGTACAAGAGTAAAGGTGAAAGAAGAAAGTATAAAAATTACCGTGGGATACGACTGCTAAGTGTTGTCGGAAGGATACTCAGAAGAATACTTAGACAGAAAAATATACCGCTTATCAGAATGCTTGGTGAGTTATAAACAAGGTGGTTTTACGAGTGGTAGGGAATGTCTGTATTAAATATTTGCAGTAAGATAGATTGTAACGAAAGCATATGCGAAGGACTACTCAGGCACTTATGGTATTTATGGATTTGGAAACAACTCATAAAAAGGTGAATGGAAAAGGAATATGGTGGATTTACTTATGGATGGTGTGAATGCAAACAGCCGAATGCCAAAAAAAAAGTTTCTATGATAGCAGTGAAGCACGTGTAACAAACAGTAGCAGGGTGTCTCAACGAGTGATTTAATACCAGTGTTGGAGTGAAATAATGGTACATGATGTCCCAATGGCTACTCAGTATATGTATGGATGGAATTATGAGAGATTTAAACTCGGGCTGAGTAAGTGAAGCGAGGATGGTAATTACTGGTGAAGGACAGAATATCTCAAATCTGATGCATGTACATGAGAGGAATGAGGCAGGGAGTGAGACTGAGTAACGATGGGAGTGGGACAGTGAGGGTGTGAGGTAAGCAGAGGAGTGAGATAAGTAGAAAAAGTGAAGCAGATTGGATGAGTGAGGAACTGAGACAGGGAATGAGGGTGTAAGGTAAGCAGAGGGCGTGGGATAAGAAGAGAGTGAGGTAGGTTGGAAGAGAGTGAATAAGATTAGATGTGGATCAGGGAACCATAAAGTTCTCATTTTTTCATTCCTTTCTCTCGTTCTGGCTTTCAGTTTGACCCCTTCCCCCCCCCTTCTCTCTCTCTCTCTCTCTCTCTCTCCTGCTTAAGCCACTCCGGAGAATAAATTAAGAGTCATGATGACGAAGGAGAGGAAACAGAAAACTTATTTCAGCCCGTCTCTCTTAATGACGCCACACAAACACTCTCTCTCTCTCTCTCTCTCTCTCTCTCTCCCCTTCTGCTCCCTTCCTTCGTATTTTTACTTCATCTGCACTTTCTCTGTTTTCATGAACCGATTTTCAACTCTGAGCTTAACTTCACCTCCATGCACCTGGTGGCAGGTGGCGGCTACCATCATCCACTCGCTTGATGTAGTGCTGCCTACTTTTTCCTTCATTTTATCATTGTTTTTCTGTCTACCGTACTCTCTTCCTATTTCTCCCACCCATCCTGTCACTTTATTACTGTTCTTTCCGCTTCAAATGGGTCTACACTGAGTGACAAGCCTAATGGTTTCCTGTAATCCAGGAAACCATTTACAATGCTGGGTAGTGACCATATAACCAATTAACAGGTGCTCCAATCAACTGGGTAAAAAGAAGTTAACGTGGCGTCAATATGGGAAGCAAACCTCAACACTCTTCTCTGCACCTCGCTGTCTAAGCGAGGCACTGTGTACCGCATGAAAGCACTGGTTCACTGCATGGGACGCCCCTATGGGGCGACTGCTTGCCTACGGTTGATGGGTCTGCCCGGTCAGACAGACCGGGGTTACTCAACAACAACAATAATCTCCATCCACCTTCTAATTTTCTTAACACTCCTTCAAATTCTTTCTTTCTCTTCTTTCTTCTTCCTCTCCGTCCATTCTAATTATCCCTCATTGCATTATTTTCTGCCATTCAGTTCATCTACTTTCAGTCTGTACCTCTCTCACGAGCCACCTCTGACTTTCATCCTTTTCTTCCTCCCACTTCATGACGTATTTACATTCTCTTACTTTATCCCCTCATATCTCTTCCTCTCAATTTCTCTTTATCTCCCTCATTTCCTTCCCCGTAATACTCCTTTTCCTAAACCCTAATATCTTTCCCTCTCTCCTCCTCTCTCTCTGCCATCTTCCCATCTCTTTCCACCTCTCGTCTTCTCCCTTTGTCTTCTAATCGCTATACACACTCCCTCCAATCATCACTCCTCTTGCTGCTGCTGTTGCTGCTGCTGCTCTCTCTCTCTCTCTCTCTCTCTCTCTCTCTCTCTCTCTCTCTCTCTCGCAATCTGCCCCAAACTCCCGTCCGCTTCAAACTAGCGACGTCAATACCACACAATTAAGAAGTTCTCGGCTCCCTTACTAAGCAACCGCTAATTGTAGCTAACGCGATTATGACTCGTCAGAACTCTTACCTGGCGATTCCGGATCCTTGGAAAGATGAGAGGATTGGGTAAAGGGGGATGAAAGTTGGAAAAGTTGGAAGTAAGACAAAAGCTGGGAGGGAAGTATTGTGATAGGTGGATTGTTATTGCGCGCACACACACACACACACACACACACACACACACACACACACACACACACACACACACACACATTCTTTTAACGATTTCACACATCCCCTTTCCAACTTCTCTAGTCACCTGTCCAACCTTTCCCCTACTTTGACATCTTGGAGCCTCTTCTTCTCGATCTTACTCACATATTTTCTGCATTTATGACCTAACTTTTCCGCACATCCCTTTTTTCCATACTTTACGAATATATTTACAGTCTCCCCCACCTTCCCATAGCTCCATTTATAACTTACATTTTTCTCTTTTTAGTCTGATGGAGCAGCGTGACAAGCGAAAGCTAGAAGTGACAGAAAGCAAGTAGGGAGAATGATAAGAAAAAGAAATGTGAAGGGGAAAATAAAAGTGAGGACTAGAAAACGCTATTACGGATCAACGTATCACTGAGGACAGAGAATCAGAACCTTCTATAACTGTGGGATATAACTATTATGAGGTTACGCCCTGGAAGACGCCACAGAGACAGGGGAAACGAAGAAAATGTGTGGGAGAGACAGACACAGAGACAGGGGAAACGAAGAAAATGTGTGGGAGAGGCAGAAACGGGAGAAAGATCCGGCAGGGAAGAAAGAGGAAGTAGACAGACAAAGAGAATGAAGGAAAGTGGGAAATGATCGAAAAGAGGAAGGGAGGCAGGTTCTGGATATGGGGAAGAGATAAGAAAAACACGGATGAAATGCCATCATAAAATTTAGACAAAATATGAAGATATAAAGATGCTAATGAAGAGGATGGGAAGAAGAGGAGACTGATGAAATGAGGAAAAGCAATGAAAGGAGCCAAAACAAAGAAGGAGAGATAATACCGAAGAGAAAGAAGGGTAATGGAAGAAGTGAAAGAAACAAGGGGGAAATGTTGAGGACGATACAGAAACGACAGCAGGAAAAAAGATACCAAAGAGATGGATGAAACGAAAAGACTTAAGAGATGAAGAAGGATAAAACAACTCAAAATATCCAAGAGGTCAGGGAATCGGAACCTTTTACAACTCTTGAGATTTAAGATTTATAAAGTTACGAGCGGAAAGTGAACAAGAAGCGAAGGAAACGAGGAAATAGTAAGGAAGAGACTGAAAAAAAAAAAAAAAAAAAAAAGTGAAGAAATAAATATAAAGGGAAGGAAGGAACGACGAGAACAAAAACAATGAGGGAAGGAAGAGAAAGAGAATATCTGAAGGGAGGTGAAATGAAAAAAGGGTGAAAGATGGAAAGAACAGGAAGCGAACTACGGAAAGAAGAGACAGAGAGAAAAATGAGGGCAGAAAGAGGAATAGCATTAGTGAACCAAGAGTTAGCAAGAAAAGGAATGAAGAGGAAGAAGATGTGATGAAAAGGAGAATGATGGAAAGATAATGTAGGAAGGGAAAGCGGATAAAGGAAGAGGAAGAAAATGAGGGAAGATTATGAGATGAAAGGGAAACAGAAGGAATAAAGGAAGCAAAAAAGAGAAGAGGGAAAATCCAAGAGGGAAGAAGAGAATTAATGAATTGATGAAGAACGATGGAAAAGGGAGAGGAAGAAGAGAAACAGGATGAGAAGAAAGATCAGCGATAAGGATAGGTGTCCAGGAAGTTCTTTAATTGTGAGTTACTGACGCTGATAGTTTAGAGGAGGAGGAGAAGGAGGAGGAGGAGCAGGAGCAGGAGCAGGAGCAGGAGCAGGAGCAGGAGCAGGAGCAGGAGAAGTGTGGAAAACATGGCAACAAGAAGGAAACTGAGAGGAAAATATGACAAACACAAAAGAAAATAATTTATAACAGGCGAAATGGAAATATTTGTTTGTGCAAAGTTTTAGGCCCCATCCTGTCTATTTGTGGTAATATTTTTCACACATGTATTTATTTACTTCTCTCTCTCTCTCTCTCTCTCTCTCTCTCTCTTGTCTGTTTTCCTCTTCTCCCCTCACCTCTCATGCCTCTCCCTAGTCCATTCCTCTCCTATCTCCCCCTCTAACATTTTTTCCAAACATTTCTTCCTTTCATCTACAGCCACCCTAAAACAGATATTAAAGAAGGGAGATGAAAGAGAAAGTGAGTGAGTAACAAAAGAAAACAGAAGTAAAGGGAGGTGAAGAAGAAAGTGGGAGAGTAACAAGAGAAAAACAGAAGTAAGGGGAGGTGAAGGCCGATAAAGGAGGGAGAGTAACCAAAACAAAGAGACAAAATTTAGAGAGAAATACTGACTGAAAAAGAGAGGAAAATTCAACAGTAGGAAGAATATCTTTTTAGAAAAATGGGTCTTAATTAGAGGAGTAAACAGAAAAAAAATGAAAATTAAAATCCAGACTGATAATTACAAATAATATTAGATTTACGATAATATAACTGTGAAGACGCGATCAGAGATGAAAAAAAAAAACGGGGCATAGTGATATAAGCAAAACATACAAAATTAAAACCAAACCACGATAAAAAAAAAAAAAAAAAATGAGAAATGGCGAAGAATGACATAAGGTACCGGTAACATGTAGGAAAAACGATAATGTTTAAAATAACTCCAGAACCCAGTTACAGAAAACTACGATGGATATGGGGCTCACAGCTGGCCGTCAATACTTTCAGTAAGATAATGTCTTTTGAACTGTACCCTTGCTGTCGCCGGACGATTTTATTACCCTCGAGACTAAATGTGTTAGATAAAGCCTTCATAAGCCCGTTTACCACTACCGTGTTTACCTACGCTGAATAAGATGAAAAGATGAGAGGAAAGGGAAACAGTGAATACCAAAAGAAAAAAAGAAAGAAAATATAAACTCAGCAAGTGACTATGAAAGAAGAATGAATGTAGGCTAAAATACAGAAGCCTGAAAGATATCATATGAAGAACAGCAACGAGGAAAAGAAAGGACTACAATGCGAGAAACGAGAAAGAAAATGACAACCGAAAGAGGAGGAGAAAGAAAAGTCAGTGAAAACAGGAAACAGCTAAATAATGAACCCTCAAAGTGGTAAAAATAAAGACGACAGGGGAAAATACCAGGAGATATAGAAAAGAATGAAGGAAACGGCGAATGAGTAGGAGACGTGCGAACATGAGAAGCAGAAGAGGGGAAAAAATCATATCTACAATGAAACGACTGAATGAATAATGAAGTACGTTATAATTATGAAGAGCAAAGAATATACCAGGGGAAACAGCAACGAACGAAGGAAAAAGTGAGAGAGGAGAGAAGATGAAAAGCTAAAATCAGGAGGAGGTACGCAAGATTAGGAAGGAAATTACAAAAACATGCAAGACATATTAAACCAGGTGAAAAGAAGAGTGAAGGAAGAAAATGCGAGGAGAACGCAGTGCGGAAATGTGGGAGAGGTGAGCGAGTAGAGAAAGATAGGAAGGAAAGGAGGGGGAGGTGAAGGAGGAGAGAAGGAGGAGAAGCAAATGATTCGAGTAGGAAAATAATTCACACTAGAAAGGAAATGACTAAACAAAGGGAAAACGAACAATGGTGAAAATACGGAACGATGAAAGATATTACCAAAAGAACAACGAAGAAAGGAAATGCCGCACGGGTGAAATGCGATAAAGAGACGACAAACGAAAAAGATGAGGGATATTTCATGGAACTGACTGATGTAAAAGCAACGAACGTAGATACAAATGAGGACAATGGAAGAAAATACCAGGAGAGAGAGAAATAAAGAGGGGAAATGAAGAAACCTTGAGACAACAGAAATGATACGAGTGGAAAAAGTGCGTTTACTACGAACTAGTAAATGAAAGAATAACGATATAAGTTGGTCGCAAGAAATGTTGGTGAAAAGTGACAGTAAACTGAAATAACGAAAAATAAAAGAAATTCCACAGACAAAAGAAACGATGACACGGGGAAGAAACGAAGAAAGGAAGAAATAATAAGAATTAATAAACTAATGAAAGCTGATGAAGATCTAAGTGAACTCTAAGAGAAGGCCCAACGAAGGAAGTAAAATAACAAGGTAAGAAAGAGAAAAGATGACGAACAAAAGCGAGGAGGAGAAACAATGAAAGTGGGGAGGAGGCAAGTAAAATGTTTAATTAGGAAAGAAATGCTTAAAGGAAGAACACAGATGAAACAGATGGAAAGTAAGTACGAAAGATAACCCTCGCCACTCAACACGCGGAACGGTGTGTGTGTGTGTGTGTGTGTGTGTGTGTGTGTGTGTGTGTGTGTGTGTGTGTGTGTGTGTGTGTGTGTGTGTGTGTGTGTGTGTGTGTGTGTGTGTGTGTGTGTGTGTGTGTGTGTGTGTGTGTGTGTGTGTGTGTGTGTGTGTGTGTGTGTGTGTGTGTGTGTGTGTGTGTGTGTGTGTGTGTGTGTGTGTGTGTGTGTGTGTGTGTGTGTGTGTGTGTGTGTGTGTGTGTGTGTGTGTGTGTGTGAGAGAGAGAGAGAGAGATGTAAGACTTAGAGAATCAAAAGTATTTTTTTAATTTTTGAAACAAAAATTCATGAGCCTCTTCTATATACCATCATTTATATTTCATACTTGCCACCTCCAAATGCTTTAAAGTAACTGGCTCTCTATATATGCAGGATTTTAAAAATAGGACCAGAAACTCTCACAGTCATTACATCAACAGGCAAAAACAAAACTACTAATACGTGGATGCAAGCGGGGAGAGCGAGAAAAGGACGAAGAGGAGAGTGGCAAGAAGACCGTGAGATGGGAATGAGATTGACGGGCGAGAGGGAGAGAAAAACACTGACAAGTGAGGTGTCAGAACTGAGGCAGGAGGGAGGAGGAGGAGGGAAAAAATGGAGGACAAAGGTAGGAAAGGACATGGGTGGGAGAGGGAAGAAAGGCGAAAAAACAAAAAAAAAAAATTGAGTAGAAACACGGAGGGGACAGTGAACATGGTGGAGAGAAGGGGAGACGAAGAAAGAAAACAAACAGAAAGAGAGAACGGAGAAGACACGAATGAGAAATAGGGGAGCAAAGGTTGGAGACAAGTGAGAGGGGGGGAGAAACTGGGAGAGAAGAGGGAGAATGGGTGCTGGAAAAGGGAATTATAAAATGGACGGGAAGGGGCTAGGGGGAGGGAGGAGAAAGGGGAGAGGGAGAGAGGAGGAAGACCAGAAATACATTTAAAAAAAAAAATGGGTGATGAAATGACTGAAAAGGGAAGGGGAAGGAAGTACGAGAAGAAGACGGGGTGAGGAGTGGAGGAAGAAGACAGTGGAAGCTGGAGGAAGGAAGAAGGCAGAAGAGTATTGGTAAAGAGAGAAAATAAACGAAGGAAAGGACGAAGAGACAAGGCAAGAGAAAGTGGCAAGGAATATAGGGAAGGGAAAGAAACAGTGGATAAGTATAGAGGAAGAGATAGAGCTCAATGTACACAGAAAGAAGGGAGGAAAGGAAGAGGAGAAAATGGGAGAATGAAAGAAGTAAGGGCGAGTCGGACAGGGAGGAGCAAAGAGTGAGTGAAAAGGAAGGTGAAAGACATGAGAAGGAAAAGAATGAAAGTGGAGGGAAGCCGAAACAGGGGAGAGTAAGGGGGGAGGGGAGAACAAGAGGATAAGGGAAAGGCAATGGAGACTGAATGAAGAGAAATGAGACAGAGAATGAAGAATACAATATGGAGATGAGGTGGGCGAAAACGAAGAGAAAGAAGGCAGAAGAAAACAGAGAAGTGAAGTAAAGGAAGGGAGGAAGGGAGAAAATCGGATGACAGACGCAAGAGACCGGACCGGAGGATGGTAAAGGTGAGCGAATAGAGGAACAGATATAGGAGAGAGAGAGAGAGAGAGAGAGAGAGAGAGAGAGAGAGATAAAGAGGGTAGGAAGGGCCACAGAAGAGAAGGAGACGTGTGTGGGAGATAAAGAAAGATGAATGAAAAGGAAATGGATGGAACAAAGTTTTTGAGAGAGAGAGAGAGAGAGAGAGAAAGAGAGAGAGAGAGAAAGCAGTAAAACAGGGGAAAGGGAAAAGGAAGGAGGAGGAGGAGAAGAAGGGAGGAAGAAAAGGAAGATGGATGGAGGGCGGAGGTGGTGACGAAGGAGGGTGAGGGTGGAGAAAGACGGGAAGGCAAGATTAGAGAGGGGAGGAGAGAGTGAGAGGGAGAAAGAGAGTGAGAGTGAGGCACGGCGGGAGATGCAATGATAGGGATGATGAAGAAGCGTTGATGAAGGAAAGTGACGTGGAGTGTGTGTGTGTGTGTGTGTGTGTGTGTGTGTGTGTGTGTGTGTGTGTGTGTGTGTGTGTGTGTGTGTGTGTGTGTGTGTAGAGAGAGAGAGAAACTAATGATGTGTGCCAGTGAAGGGTGATGGAGGGAAGGGGGGAGGTAATGGAAGAAAGGAGTGACTGGGCGACGATTAAAATCTGACTGGGGGAGGAAGCCGAGGAGGGAGAGGCGAGAGATGAAAAGGAGGTAAATTAAGGAAAGCAAAGAATGTAAGAGAAGGGAGAAGTGCAGGGATGGAGGAAAGTGTGTGTGTGTGTGTGTGTGTGTGTGTGTGTGTGTGTGTGTGTGTGTGTGTGTGTGTGTGTGTGTGTGTGTGTGTGTGTGTGTGTGTTGCTGGCTGATACTGCTTTGATTACACCACCTCCACCCCTCTGCCCCTCCATTAACACAAGCTTTACATTATAATCAGTATACAAAACATGTGAACACCTGAGTGGATGATTTATATTGCTGTATACAATATCATGCTTTAACGTGATAACTGATTTACCTCTTTCAATCTCCCGTCGAAATTGGAGTCGCTCTTTTTCATATTCAGTTAGAAGGGTACGAGTAGGTGATAAGTGGGTGAATTAGAGTGAAAGGAAGACGAAGAAATTAGGACGTGAACACAAAGAGGTATGAGGAAGCATGGGAAAGTCCAGAAAGTATGGAGGAAGAGACAGATTTAACTGAACGATGATATACAGGAACACATGAATACAAAGAACGAGAAATTACTGGAGATGAAACATGAGAAAAGGGAATCAGAGAGGCATGAGGGTTACGAAAGTCAAAAATACAAAAAGAATCAAGGAAACTGGTACGGTACATTAATGACTGGATGGGAGTAAAAAAACAAACAAACAAACAAGAAAGAAAATTACAGTAGAAAACTTAGTCATATGAGCTGGGTAGGAAGATATCAAAGACTGGTGAAAACTTAAGGAAGGGAACTGAGCATGCTTAAAGAGGGGAACTGAGCATGACCCTGCAAGAGGAAAAAGTACACAAAAGAAAATTTTGGTGAGGTAAAAGAAAAAAATCGAAGAGAAGCACAGGTAAACAGAGAAAATTAATGAGGATGAAGGAAAACTGAAAAAGAACCAGGGGGGAGGGGAGGGGAGGCGAGGGGAATTGGAACGATGTTGGCGAATCAAAGAAATGAAGGAAAAGTAAAAGGAAAGATATCCATTTTAACTCGTTCAGTATGATGATGCATTTTTATATCATTCTTACCATCGTGAGGCAGTAATATTTAATATTAGAATGGGCCTCATAAAGTGAAGGGGTTAATGGAAACTTGTAACTTCCGCTACGATGGTCCTCTACTTAAGTGAATCAAGTCGTCTGTCGAGAACATGAATGCAATGAAAAAGTGTCAGCGTATCGACGGGGTGAAAACAGAGTTCACAAAGGTGGAAGTAAGCCTTGCATTTTCAGACAGCAATTTGCGAAATACAAGAGGAGAGTAAAACGTCTCTCTCTCTCTCTCTCTCTCTCTCTCTCTCTCTCTCTCTCTCTCTCTCTCTCTCTCTCTCTCTCTCTCTCAGCGCTCTACAACGCAGCATGCAGGCCAGCCTCATCTAACAATCACAACTTTCTCTCTCTCTCTCTCTCTCTCTCTCTCTACAACGCAGCATGCAGGCCAGCCACATCTAACAATCACAACTTTCTTCGTATATGACTGTCCGAAATTAGGGGCTTGCATACACCTTCGCCCACTTAGTTTGAAGAATACTACTATAACAGCGAGGAATGTTCAAGAATACTGATGTAATACAAAAAGAATTTAAAAAGGAAAACAAAAAAAATCACAAGGGTGGAATAAGAATATTTTGGAGAAATACAGAGGAGAAATAAAAGGTAAAAGAACCACCAGAAGGAGGCGTGCAGGAAAGAACGGGATTTTCCAGAAAGAAGGAGGGGGTAGGAAAGAATAAGACGAATCACGTAAAGGTAAAGGAGAAAACGAAAAGGGACTGGAACAGGAGGAGAGGAAGAGAAGCGAGGAAGAGAAATACAGAGGAGGGAAAAGAGGCACAAGTAAAAAAAAAAATGATGGAAAACAAACAGAAGAGAGTCACAGAGTGAGAGGTGGGGTAAGAGAACACTCAGATGATTCAGGAAATTAAGAGACGATACAGGAGACGGAGGAGAAATATGAACAGAAAAAAAAAAAAAAAGACAGACGAAGACAAAGAATGGTCGAAAGCTAAATGTAAAGAATAATTCACAGATAAAGCTAGGCGGCAAAGAATTACATGAATCATGAAAGAGGGAGGAAAGGGAGGAAACAGGAGGATAGGGAGAGGAAAGGGAAGGAGAGTGAGAGAACGGGGAGGGTGGCTATCGATAAAAGGGGTAGTTTATGGGGAAAGATAAGGGAAGACTGTGAGAGGAAAATGTAGAGAGCGGAAAATTGCAGAAACTGAATAAGGGGGAGTGAGAAATAAATTGAAGAGTTTATCTGTACTGGTATTTATGGAGAGGGAAGGGAAAAGCGCGAAAAGAAAACGATGGGACGAGTAGAGGGAAGTATGATTTCTTCTCGAGGGGAGATGGAGGGTCGACGGAAGATAATAAAATGTTCGATGAAAGCTGAGAGGGTACTTGGTGAGAAATATTTTTATGAGCTTAGCTGGATAGCATTTATGGAGAGGAAACTGATGAGGGATAAGATAGGGGAAGTCGAAGGCGATTCTTCTTCTTGAAAGGTAATGAAGAGTCAACTGGAGAGGTAATGAAGAGGTGTTCGATGACAGTTAAGAGAATACTCTGCGAGGAGTATAATCGAGTTTATCTGAACAGTATATTCTGAGACGGGGGAGATAAGGACTAAAAGGGAACTATAGGATTTCTTTCCAGGCGTGGTGGAAAGTAGACTGGCGAGGTAACGACGAGGTGTTGCGGTAAAGTTGAGCTGGATGCTTGGTGAAAGGTACCTTGTACTCTGACAAGCTTCTTAGTGCAATATTATACAGAGAGGAAGCTGAAAAGAATGAACATTGAAACATAAATCATATCAAGTGTGGTGTATGAGGTAAGGTGGAGAGTAATTGCAGAGGTAATGAAGATGTGATTTGGGAGAGCTGAGCAGGAAGCTTGGGAAGAAATGAATTAACGATATTATGTGGTTGCTACTGATGGACAGAACCAAAGAGCATAGGCTATAAAGGAAAAAAAGGAGAAGGGAACAAGTCACTAGTGATTTCCATCGAACGGCGACAAGATGGTAGCTAATTTAAAGATGTTTGTGGATACTTACGTGATACATTAGCTTATGTGTTACCTCGGCATAAAGGAAACAAATGGGTAAGGTCAGGATAAGTCAGGGGTTATGTGATATCTTCTGGAAAAGTGACGGAGAACAGACTGGAGAGGTGATGATGCGAGTTCATTAGGGCACTTGATGATCTACGAGGTTAAAAGGGGTGAGCTGAATGGGACGACTGAGGTAAATGTGGAACGGGGTACTCTGAATGAGATGGAAGATGTGGCAAGACGTGAAGAGGTGCAGTGAGATGGCACGGAGGAAAAAAAGGTGAGCATAGAGAGGTGAAGAGGTTAAAGACGTGAGGTCAGGCAAGCGAAGCAGAGCCGAGGAGGGGAAGGGAGGGGAAAATAAGGGGGTAAGAAGAGAGGAGACGTGACTGGCGGGAAGGAACGGGAAGAAGAGAGGAAAAGAAGGGAAAGACTGGAACAATGGAACTAAGGAGGGGAGATGTCCAAAAGGGAAGAAGAGGACAGGGATGGGGAGGAGAGATCGGGAAGTGACGGTGAGAGTAGGGAAAGGGGGAGACACAAAGCTCCCTATCAATGAGAGGGGAGATAACGAAGCATCGGACACCCTCTGACACGAGAGAGGGGGGAGGGACCAGAGGAAGGGGAAAGAGAGGGAAGGAAGGGGAGAGGAGGAGGGGCTACAGAGGAGACATAATCAGGAGGGGAAGGACAAGGAAAGAAAAAAAAAGAAGGAAGGATAACGATGAAGGAAGTAACGAATAAAGAAAAATAAAGAATGGGGGAAGAGGGAAAGTAATGTCTGGAATTAACAATAGGAGAAAAGGAAGGGAGAGACCGTGGAAGGAGAGGAAGGAAAAATAATAGGGAAGAAAGGGGAAAGAACAAGGCAGGGAATAAAGGAAAAGAAAGTGGGAGGAATGGAAGGAAAAGAATTATGAGTGAAATGGAAATGAGGACAGGGAGAGAACAGTAAGAAACGAAGATGATAAACAGATGAGACATTTGTAATGAAAGGAAAAAGGGAATAGGCGACGCAAAAAGGAGTCGCAAAAAATGAAAAATATTACTCGTAAAGAGTAAGAATCGCGAAGGGAAGAGAATGTGAAAAAAGGAAAAATAAAGACCATGGAAGATGCAAGGAAACAAAAGAGATAAAATTAAGGGAAGGAAAACGAAGGAAAACAATAAAAATAATGGAAAGAATTAAGGAGCACAATGTCAGAGAGACAAATGTAAGAGAATAAGAAGATGAGAGGATAATAGAGAAATAAATGTTGGGAGAGGAAACAGGAAGGAATAGAGACTGAATATACGGTAAATAAAAAGGGAAAAGGTGGATTATTATTATTATTATTATTTTTTTGTGGGGGAGGGAGTGAGATTATTACCTAAGTGTTTAATTGTGCTTGCGTCAGTGCGTCTGAATGTTTTGTGTACGGATAGAGATACGTGTGTGTCGTGTGTTCTGCTTACACGTACGAGTAAGTGTATTCCCGTGTACGTGTGACTGGAGGGGAGGTTATGAGAGAGAGAGAGAGAGAGAGAGAGAGAGAATGTGTATGCATGAATGTATAAATACATGCCCGTATGGATATACAGTACATTATGTATGTTGTCAGTGCAAATGTTTATTTTTACATGTGTGTGCATAAGTATCATCATGTATGTGCCTGTTTCTTTTAGCGTCTACATAATTACGATGTATGAATGTGAGTGCGTGTGTAAATATATGTGTATATGAGTTATGAGTGTGACTGAGTGGGTGAGACATGCAATTAACTTCCCTCTCGTTATCTCTTATCTACTGACACAAACACACACACACACACACACACACACACACACACACACATTGCTTGTTCCCCCTCCATCCTGAGTCTCCGTGCCTGGCTCCTTCCAGTTCTCCCCCCTCCTTCCTTTCGATTTTATTTTTTGTGTTTTGTTATCGTGACACGCCCCTCTTTCCTCTTCTTGCCGCCCTTTGTCTCCTCTCCCCATTCGTCACAGGGACAGCGATAAAGGGAGAGGAAAGGGATGAGAGGGAGAAAGGGAGGAAGGGGAAGAGACAGAGAGAGAGAGAGAGAGTAAAAAGGGGGAACAAGAAAGGGAGAAGGGAAAGAGAGTGAGGGGAAAGGATACGAATGCGGAGAGAGGAGAGGAATAGAGAGAAGAGGAATGGGGGAGGAGAGAAGAGGGACAGGGAAATGGAGAGGGGGAGGGAGAGAGAAAGAAAAGGGTGGGAGGCAGGGAGAGAAGGAGAGGAAGAGAGAGGAAGGAAGGGAGGGAGTGAACAGGAAATCTGAAAGTAGAAAGGAAATGGAAGAGTAAAAGAAGTTGAGGATGAGAAACAACGAGGAAATCATGAAAAGACAGGAGAGGAAACGAGGGATGAAAGGAATGCGGAGAAAATGATGAACGCGAAAAAACTGAAGGGAGAAAACGTGAAAAGGAAGGAAGGAAGGATGGAAGGCGGGTAAAGAATGGAAGGGAGGAAACGTGATAAGGAAGGAGAGTGAAGGGGAAGGGACGATGAGGAAAAGGTGGAAATTGCTCTCACTATCTTGACACTTCACTCCTGTACATCTTTTCCCTTTCTGGTCATCTTTCTCCCTCCCCCCCCCTCTCATTTCCACCCTCAAACCTCCCTCCCTCTCCTCATATTTCCAATTTTCCCCTATCTCTTCCTTCCCCTCTCTTCTATCGTGCTTATCTGAGAGTGGGTCGTTTTTCACATAACACAGCGGCCTTTTCATTATTCCTCCGCCAGTTTACGCAATGCCTCTTCTGAAATTTGGATGCCAGTGGGAATATCCTGCTCATCGTATATTCTCTTGCGTCACAGCAGTGTTGGCTATATGGTACACTCTACCCACTTTAACTAGGAGTAAAACTGCCATCTCTCTTTCTTGAATGTTGTGTTACAGCAAATATTAACACCAGAATATGGTGTCAATCAAGGAGATGTGCTAGGAAATGTCTGTACAGCCACAGTATTGTCTTATTTTGACGACGTAAGAGAAGTAAGCTGCAATATAATGAAAATTTCTCCCTAATTTGATTGAAGGAACTATAGAAATAAGAGTAAACACGGATAAGCAAATGTATGTTTAGACAAAAATTCAATGGTTTACAGACATACTAACAGGCAGATACATATGAAGTACAAGAAGTATACAATGTACGTACAAAATTCTTCAATTCCTGATCACCAGACCTTACACCCATGCATTTCTTCTGATGGCCTGATAAACCCTTCACACCGAAGTACTTTGAAACCTTATTCTGGATGACGCGTGACGAATCTAATCAGGTTAGAACACCGGGGGTTCAGTGTGTACGTCCCTCCACTTTTTGACATTACAAGATCGAACAAGATTTTCTTGAAAGAATGTAGTACAATGAAGTGCAAAGGAAAGCAAGCAGCAACACAGCTATTTGTCCTTTCAAGGCTGTTTGTTGCAGGGCAAGTTATAGCTAACGTAAATTTTCTGTAAGTCAAATATGGGGGTAGCAAAAAAAGGAAGGCTGAATATCAGTTTAATTTTTTCTACAGTCAATGGAGGCGTATATGTTAAAATCCTGTACTCTCACACAGCAAATGTGAAACTCATCGAAATAAACTTTCGTTCTGATTATGTTTCGTGTCTTCAACATACGTGATTCCAAACATAAAGATTAAAAACTGTAAATGTCAATTACCGACACCTTTTAATACTGTTCTCAGAATTTTATACAGAAATATGCCGGTTTACAGATTAATATAATAAGCAGATACGTGAACGAGCCAGTGATTAATAAGATTTTGCGTTAAATGCTTTTGTGTTTGGTAATACAGGTAAAAAAGGGAAAGCTTACATATGATTTTGCAGGGTTTTACTTGTATTACGAAAATATTTCAGTAATTACAAAAAGCAAAATCTGACATTATATTACACAAGGAAATTCATACTACACCTCGTCTGACAAAATAATAACGTACATTCAGTATGGACTCGTATACTCCGCCTGGTGGAGTACCACGACACAAATACCTATTGGGCACTGAACTCAAGCACATGACCAGGCCGCGTATGTGGTGTTCTAACCACTAGATCACGAGTCGCCATGACAAAAGAAGGAAGGCAGAAAAGGGAATGAAGAAAAAGAAAAGGCAGCAGAAAAGAAAGGAAGGAATGGGTAAGAGAGTGGGACCGGGAAGGGTGAATGGATGAGAGGAAAACTAGAAAACAATAAGGGGTGAAGAAGAGCCAGTGTGAAAAATGGAGTGATAAAAAACATGTAAGAGAAAAATGGCGATAAACACAGAGACATGGAGAGACGTGGAAAGAAAATACGAGAAAAGGTGAGATAGAATGTCAAATAGTGAGGAATTACAAAATACAAACTGGGAGAATAAGTGAGTTAATAATAATAATGATGCTACTATTACTGCTACTACTACACTATTACTATTGCTGCTGCTGCTGCTGCTACTACTATTCCTACTACGACTACTACTACTACTACTACCAATAATAATAATAATAATAATAATAATGATAAAATATAGAAAGAGACTACTGCCAGACTGACTCCCTCCCAATTATCTCTCGCTCTAATGGAATCTGGGAATGAAAGAGAGCTTAATGAGTCGCAGGTGAAAGAGAGCGTGAAAGAGTGCGTGGGAAAGAGGCAGGAGGAGGGGGGGTCAATGTCAGCAAGTGTGAGTGACAGAGTGGGGAGGAAGGCTGAGAGAGAGAAAGAGTGAGAGAGTTTGAATGTAAAATACAAATGGAGAAAATGTGCGTGTGATGGGGAAAGGTTAGGGGAATATAATACAAAGACTGAGAATGAAAAACAAACTTGATACCTAAGGAAAGTATAATGCAAGTGATACCAATGGGAGAAGTGGGAATTAATGAACAAAATTAACTGAAATGAAGAGGAGGAAGGAGAGGGAATAAGAAGTGAGTGATATGGGAAAGAGATCGAGAGGGTAGAGGGAGGGAAGGAACGGAAAAAAGAAAGGAACATGTAAACATAATAAGGCTAAACTTGAGAGAGAGAGAGAGAGAGAGAGAGACTCATGAACGGACCCCAATAACACACAAGACAACAAAAACAGGTGATAAAGGAAAACCTAACAGAGAAAAACACCCCACACACACACACACATCCCAGCCATTATAACACTTAATAGTCTCCCCTTATCTGTGTCTCCCTCGGGTGGGGGAGGAGGAGGAGAGTACGGGGCGAAGTGATGGATTTGAGAGAGAGAGAGAGAGAGAGAGAGAGAGAGAGAGAGAGAGAGAGAGAGAGAGAGAGAAGGGAACTGGTCTCTCCAAAAGAATAAACGAGACATAGGAAAACGAAAAAAGAAACAAAAATGTGCAGGCATAAAAATTCCTATGAAAATTTCTCCCTGTGTTTGATCACTTGTTGTCGCGCAATTATGTCAAGTTTTGTGTGTTGATTTTTGTAGTGATGAGACGGAAATTAGAATACCATGGAAATACAAGGCTGTTTTTGTTTGGGATATTCACACACACACACACACACACACACACACACACACACACACACACACACACGGCTTACGGATACAAATACACAGGAATTAATGAACATGTTTCTGTTACATGGTCTCTCTCTCTCTCTCTCTCTCTCTCTCTCTCTCTCTCTCTCTCTCTCTCTCTCTCACACACACGCACCTCGTTTTCAATTTAACCAGTAAACAAGAAGTATAATGACATGCAATTGTTCAGCCTGCCTCCACCTCGCTCAACAAACCTTGCACAGTATAGCGTGTCATTAGGAAAATAACTGAATCCAGTCTAACGTGATAATGTGCTCTTGTGTCTGATGTAGTATGGGGGTGGGATTGGGATAGGGTGGTGCCGCTGAGGGTGTGGGGTGGGTGGGAATGAGGGTGGAGGGTATGGGTAGAAAGCAATGACTATGGCGGTGGTGGTGGTGGAGGAGATGATGAGTGAATGCAAGAGTGTGGGTGGGTGGAGGGGTTAAGGTGGATGGACTTGGGTGATGGTGGTGGGTGGGTGTGTGGGTGGAAGACGTTGAACAATGTGGTGATGGTGGTTTAGGGGTGTGGGTGAGTGGAATAGGGGGTGGGATGGTGGGATGCGGAAGTGGTGTTGGGTGTGAGTGTAGGTGAAAGGTTTTGTATTAAGTGCTGGTAACGGTGGTGGTTGTGTATGATGTATATGGGTGACGGAGGGGGGGGTGAGTGGATGGCTTTAAAGAAACTGGTTGTGGTGAGTGATTATTTGTGGTCGAGTGAATGACAGCACAAGCAACAGACCAAAGAGTTACACGTTCGGTCCCACCGAAGGACCACTGTTTGGCGCGAAGCAAGACATCCAACTGCAAAATGCTACTCTTGAAAATAGTCATTTAAATAAGGGCACTGCCTAGCCCTTAGAGAGGGGAGAGCATAGCATAAAACTGCATCTTGGTGGAATAGGCGTGTGGGTGGAAAGCTTTCAATGAGATTGTGGCGTGGTGCAAGACTGCGTGGCAGTGGTGAGCTGGACTGGAAGTAGGCAGAAGCAGTGGAATGAGGTGTTATTTGTGGATGATTGTGTGTACTGGTGGTGGTGGGGTGGGTGAGGGTATGCAATAGGTGTTACGTGGACGGGAAACTTTTATAGAAGTGGTGGTGGTAGGTGACTGAGTGATGCGGATGGGAAAGGAGTGACGAAAGGTTGAAGGTATATGGCAGTAATGACCAATAAACGGTGTTGCTGGCGTTTGCGGGTGGTATTTCTAGGCGAGGGGATATGACAGAAGTTTGTGAGTTATAAACAATAAAGGAGATACCGTATATATAGGTTCTTGGTGGTGATGGAGATTAACTGAAGTCCTTTCACCTTCACTTGACACAGATTTTTGTCCTATTGCAGCTTGTTTCACGTAGCTCTGCTTCAGGAAAACCTATGCTACGGCTCTACATCCATTCCATTGCACTTATTCATCAACTGCATCAAATTCTAGTATTCATAAGCTTATAAAACTTGGTTTTCAAGATGGATAGTTAGCAACTTTAGGCAAAGTTAAAAAGATTATAGCTGTTGGTCTTTATTGTAAGTGAGTGGCAGACTATGATACGTGGTTAATGACTGGATTTGGTAACTAGGGTGCACATGTTGAAGGGTGAGGTAGAGAATGGTAACTAGGTTGTGATGGAGGCCAGCGAAATGTTTAGAAAGCAAACACCAAGTGGTGGGTAGGTTGTGTAAGGATTACAGGGAGAAAGGATCGAGTGGAGTGTGTGTTGCGAGGAGTAAGTAATGCAAAAGTAAATAGGTGGAAAGGAAACACCTGAAAGAATTTAACACAGTGTATGCAGCCTTCATTTTCTTGCTCTCCCCAGACAGCTTTAAGAAGCTTGGGATATACTTTTCAAAATGAATATGTTACAGCGTTTACTAACTCTTTTATCACTGTGAGCTCTCCAAAGATGAAAATAATTGTCTGAGAACACCAAGAACAACCTACAAAAATACGAGTCTTGAAGAGGTTGCTTCTTTATTTCTCTAGTGTTTCTAACTTCACAGACATGAAGATGGGCTATGTGTAGTCCAAAACCTAAGATAAATACATAATTTATGTCCTATCTTGTGTTTCCCTCTCAACTATTTCACCCACTTGAAATACACCTCTTGAAATACTCACCATGAAATGGCAACATGAAACGCACCAAATGAACTGCCATATGAAACTTCAAGTGAAAATATACCTTATGAAGTAATGAAGTAAAATACATGCAATTCACCAAATACGTTACATGAAATATACGGTACCACCACATGAAATACGTCATAAGAAGTTTCACACGAAATACGTAACACCCAATACGTCACATAAGAACACAAGCCACAACGAGCAAAACACTGGTCCGTCGCTAATGCATCCCACTGTGTTGATGAACACTAACTCGTCACAGCAGGAAGTTTAACAAACCACGCCAGTGATTAAATAAGAGGCTATTATACTTGGAGGAGCTCCCACATCGTGAGCGGCGAACCGGAAATTCAGGACAGATCTCTGTGTTGCTTTTTTACATAAGTCATCAGAGAGTTTCAGAAGAAATCCCAGTTCGTCTCCTCACTACAATGTTTTCATATTTATTCTAACTACCGCAAGCAGGAGAGTTATCGACAAAGTGCCCAACGAAATGCGTCACACATTCATTTAAACATCTGTCAACTTATCTATATCGTGGCTTCAACTCACAAGAAAAATAATCGCACACAAAACTGCAACCTTTTTTCTTCACAAAAACTTTTATGCGTTAAGGCAACAAAAACTGCCATCATTTATTACTCATACACAGCATACTTCAGTCGCTTCATTCCTTTCACTGATGAGATGAAAATAAAATGACATCCACGGCGTTCACAGAAATATCTCTTATTCTCGGGACTGATGATTTACAACGACTTAAATTTCACGCTAACTCTAACATTTTTCAGACCATACTCGGAGCCGAAGACGGATGTAACAGCAGGAACCTAGATGTAACTTATGTCAGGAAGTATAGATGTGTCACTGGCTATACTAATAGCGTGCCGGATACGTGGGTCAAACTACCGGAATATAATCAATAAGAGCAAGATCCTATCACCAGGAGCTACGTGGGAGTTAAATACCTAGGTTAGCAGTGATAAACGTAAGTGTTAGTGGAAATTATTAGGATATCCAGGATACAAAAAATCACGTAGGAGTATTAGTAAAAATCATTACGTGGAAATGTTTGGTGGAATATTCGATTGGAACTGCTTTTAGGAAGTGTCAAGAAAAGTATAAAAGGCAACACAGACACACAGTTAAGCAGACAGATTCATTTGAGAGACAGAGAGAGATTAACACCAATATCAAAGAATAAACACCTAAATTCCTTAACTGATGTAACACTTAAGTTTTTATTCAGACCATTTCCTTAGTAAACACACACACACACACACACACACACACACACACACACACACACACACACACATTTCTCTGAAGCACTAGTAATTACACCCCCCACCGCCTTGCATGTCCGCCTGCACTACCTGCAACCATATTACTGTACTTCCCCACCTCTCTCCCCACCCACCCCATCTCTCCTAACCACCCTACCTAAAATAGAGTCCCTGCCCTCCATTTTATCCCGCCTACTCCCCCATCTTCCCCATCTTCTCAAGCCCCTACATTTCTCCTTCTCCACCAACTGATACCATCATCCCCCTTTCTTCTCCCCTTACTCCTTCTCCTCCTCAAACACTTACTCCTTCCCCCTCCATCATTATTATCCCTCATTTTTTCCCTCCCCACCATCCTATTTCTTTACTCCACAACTCTCATCTTCCCTCACCTATCCCCTGTTATTCCACTTTTGCCCTTACCCAACCACTCCCTCCCACCCTCCCTTCCATCCCATACTTCCCCCACATCTCATCTTCCACATCCCTCTTCCACCGCCCCCTTTAACTCTCTTCCTCCCCTTCCCCACCTTGTTCTGACGGCTTGTTGGAAAGAGCTGGGGGTTGGGTGGTGGGTCCTACCTCTATGGGTCGCTGGGTAGGGACTGCGAGGTGAAGGGATGGGATGGGGAAGATCATTTAATACCAGAGGCCCTAAATAAAGAGGGTTGGGAAAGGGTAATTATTTTGGCCATTGTCCTTGTGTGTGTGTGTGTGTGTGTGTGTGTAGTGCAAGTCTTGCGCATACTGTAATGTTTGTAGGGCAATATCAACATCCTGACCTTATTTTCCACCAACATCTGAAGCGAGGCGTGTATGAATAACGTAAAACAAGTATATACTCGGATACGGTACTGACTTACACTTACATCTGAAAGTAATGGTTGATACGACTGACTCTGGGATCGCAAGAAAGAAAGAATGCAGTTCCCGAGAATGTGTCAATGGCAAAAGTAACGAATGCTGTAGAATGGGCACGGAGCAGGTGTTGGTGAGGTATATGTAGAATCAATAAAATGTAGTGATGTGACTGCAATGAAACTGTTTACATCACAAAGCATGGATGGATGGAGGTGTGACTTGGAATTAAAACTGTCGAACATAACCTAATATAGCAAAAGGGAGGCAAAATCCATCTTTTTTTTTTTTATTATTATAAAGACAGACGGAAGAAAAGCAAATGAAGTCTAAGCTTTCTACCTTGCTGCTAGCTGCGTTATGTTAAGCTGGGTGCAGCCTGACCAGTGCCTGTCACCACAAAGTGTTTTAAACAGCTAGAAATAATAATATATATACTGTATATGTTTTGTGTACAACACTTTCGCGCACTAAGTATTAATAATACACCCCTGTAACTCCACTCTTGTACAGAAGTAAAGGTGGTGAAAGCATGTAAAATCTCTCTCTCTCTCTCTCTCTCTCTCTCTCTCTCTCTGCATAAAGTGAAAACGTGCGTGTGAAGACAAACGAGGTACTGACAGTTTCTGTACAGCTAAGATATATTATTCCCTTGGCTGTGAACCACCTATTTTGTGTTTTAGTCTGGTTAACAATCAGGTGATTTTACTATGTTCACTGGCGCTGGAGGGACGCCTTCACATGGTGGCATCCTGCTGCCCGGTCATACAAACGTTCCTCAACTCTTCTCTATTCCCAGGAAGGAGGATGGTCGACTGCAAGAGACCACCATTATCCTGCAGTCTACCAAGTTCACGTACAGATGAGTCTGGGGTTGAAACTACTAGGTTTAAAAGAAACTAAAAGTGTAAACATTAATATGATTTGCGTTTCGACCGAGGATAGTCTTTCGTATTTTTTCCACCTTGCACTGGGTAAGTTGATTTAAAAAGTCACTACATCCAAAAGGTTCGTGTCTTCCTAGAGTCAGCCCTTAACTTATTAAATAGGGTGATGTATTTTCTATTTTCGCGTTTTATGATGTTTTCTTGCTTTTTCCAAATGACTGTTAAACTTTGCAGAGATTTTTTAAATGAAGGAATTATAGCCTTCATTAACCCCTTCGTTACTAGAGTGAAGTGATTAGGAGACAGCCATCAGAGAAACAGTTAAATGTTATATATCTACACAAATTTATGAATTAACCCAAATATTCCTGACAAATATTGAGGTGGGTTTGTGGCTGTAAATAACAGAGCAACAATGTAGTGGCAACTCAAAGTAGCTGTTGAACAGGTGCCATAGTTGTCGACTCTGATGTTTTGATGATTAACGCTATGCTCGTTTGTAATCCGTGTGTGTGTGTGTGTGTGTGTGTGTGTGTGTGTGTGTGTGTGTGTGTGTGTGTGTGTGTGTGTGTGTGTGTGTGTGTGTGTGTGTGTGTGACAGTAATTTTCCACTGAGTTTGTAGTATTTTTCAGTAAAGATACAGTTCATATACAGTATGTGCATATATAAATGTTTCACCCTTGTACCAGTTCATCCAGCAGTACAACTGGGGATCTGGATGTACACCGATTATTGCAGGCTGTTTTAGGGAAACATTTGGACTTAGCAAAGATGTATTAATGGCCAACGTGCAGTCGATATGCATAAACATGTTTTCTTCTCTCTCTCTCTCTCTCTCTCATATATGGAATGAATGTATTTTCAAAAACTGACCGAACTAGACTAATACAGTTTCATCATACTCGTATCTGAGGTCTCCCTTTAGCTGAGTATCGTGTGGCGGTGGCACGAATGACAAAAAAATAAAAATAAAAACAGTCTGGTACTGATTGCGTTAATGAAAACGGATTCTGTCCTCTTCATCAGCACACGTCTTTTCTAAGTTGAATATAATCGTCTGGAATTATGTGTATATGTACCTATGCATGATTAAGTAGGTACCGTACGTACGTGTGTAAATCCAAGATAAAGTACATCTCATCTTTGTCACCACCTTTGCAATCAACTGCATTCAGTTTAATATAGACTCTTTGCAGTGAGGAGGTTAATGACGGCTCTACTTGGCCTCTCCTGTTCGATAAGGTTCTCCAAAGCTGAATACAATCGCCCGAAGACAACAATCCGTTTATATAAATACGTCGTCTGATTGAAGAGGCTTAGCCGCGTGTACGTGTTAATATCTTCCGGCTCCATGAACGTGCAGGTAATAAACGGAGATGCTCATACCTGCGTAATATTAGACGTTCATATGTGTGTCATATTAGGTGCTCATAGAGGAGATGTGTTGGCTGTATGAACGTAATCCAAGACCGTGTGTACATGCCTTTAATTACTGTACGACCAGGCGTACACACACGTAACATAAGAATCCGACCCCCCCCCCGTGTGTGTGTGTGTGTGTGTGTGTGTGTGTGTGTGTGTGTGTGTGTGTGTGTGTGTGTGTGTGTGTGTGTGTGTGTGTGTGTGTGTGTGTGTGTGTGTGTGTGTGTGTGTCCGCGGCGACGTCTCTGAATGTATGTGTCTGTGTCTGTGTGTTTGTCTGGCTGTAATTGTATTTGTTTGTCATTTAGGTATGGTAATGAAATCTGCATCCGCGCTATGGAAATCACCGGACCGACGCCAAGCCCTAGGGATGAAGGCCCAACATAAACACCCGTCCTCGTCCCTCTGCCCATCTCTCTTCCTCATCCCTCTGTCCAATCCTCGTCCTCACCCCTTTAACCAACCCTCTTCCTCACTTTCTCACTCTTCTTCCTCACTTCCTCCCCCTGTGTACATCCATCTTCCTTTTCTTAACCTGTTTATACATCCTTCTTCCTCTCTTCTTCACCCTACTATTCGCCCTCTTCCCCACTCTTCTATCCAACTCTCGCTCTTTCTCCTCTATCCCCAGCTTATTTCCAACTATCTCATTTATTCACTATATACCTAGGTTTTCCTTAAATATTTCTTTCTTCACTTCGTTCTCCAATTTACATCTTTCCATCCCTCCCCTATCACAACTTCGTCTATTCATTGTTAAGGCTTGTCTCTTCACAAACAACCCCTTCCTCACCTCTGTGTGCCATGAGGTTCTTTTACGATTCTATTTATTTTCATTTCTACTCTCCTCTACCTCCTCTCTTCCCTCCTGTCCTCTTCCCATCTAAATCCTCCTAATAATTTTGACACCCTGCCTTTTCTTTCACAACCCTCCTCATGACACTCTCCCTATATTCCTGTTATAGTTATACTCTATTTCTGTTCATTTCTACAACACTGTTCTCCACAGGCTTCCCGTCCTCATTTCTCGATCTCACTATCTCTTTTGTCCAGTCCTAAATCCCATATTTTGTTTCCTTTATTCATATCTAAGGCCTGGATCTACATAAACAATTCCTTCTTCTCTCATTTATTCTTTCCTCAGCTTACTATCCCACCTCTTTTAATGTCTACATCCAGGCTTAAACTGAACACACATTTCCTTATCCATCTCTCACCATATTCCCATATTCCTATAAACAAAGCCAAAGCACCTACGGCCGATGACAAAGGTAAAGTTGGAGACTGATCTCAGTTAGTCTCGGATTACATGAGTCTAAATTAGGTTAAGTGGCAACAGGGTAGGGTAATAACTATAATGGCAACAATATAATGACAAAGGGCCATAATTTCATCTTCAGAATCAGGTGTTCTGCCTCTGTAAACACTTGATCACATTTCTGCTGTTCATTTTTATGCACTGACAACAGTATATACAAACAGCCAATTCGTCACTTCTGTATCCCACTGTCATTGTCTTTCGTGCTCTAGTTCTTCTTTTTATTGCTATGGCCTGGCTCTACTCTCGGGCAATAATACTGAACATTTAGTAAAGGTATTTTGTGTACTGATGGGGTTACTGAAGGCTATATCTAAATCGTTGTTCTAAAATTCCCTTAAGAAGAATAACATATATCGGACTGCAAGAACAGGGACGTTATTCTGAATGGGTTTGTGGTGATTTCGCAACAGCTGTTCTTTAACGATTCAGTTTGAACATTACACCTCAAATGTTACTGGAGCAAACTATGTCAATACGAAAAGATTGTAATTGTATACAGGATTATGTTATGATGTAAGAGGCAAACAAATTGCTCAAGAATGGCTGCTACGAATTCTCTTTTGCCAACTAGAATACGAAAAAATGGGTTAGTCTGTCCCTGTCCTCTATATGGTCTGGCTTAATATGATTACCCCATCCTCTACCTCCCTAGCCCTTTATCCCAATACATCTACTTCTATCGTACTACCGTAAGCCTATATCCATGAAACTGATGGGATTCTCTCTCTCTCTCTCTCTCTCTGCCCACCCCTCTACGTCCATTACCAATAATACAGGCAATTAAGAAAGGCTATTTTAAAAAAGAGCGCGCACTGGAAGCCATATACCCAAAATATTTTCCCCATAATTCCATGACTGCAGGAAGGGAGAAGAGGGAAGGGGAGGTGGGGAGTGAAGGAGAAGACAGGCGACTACGAAGGAATAAAAACTAAAGCAAATAACAACAGACATTCGTCCTTTCCATGCTATTTGTTATAAGGAAAGTTATAATTTAATGTAACTGGAATGCAACCAGAAAGCGCATAAATCCGTCAATGCCATTGCCATTTAAAAGATCCGGGTCCGGATCCGTATACTGAGAGGAATACATAGGCTCCGGATCCGCCCTAAAATTTAATCCATTGTTCCTTGACTCATCGCCCTCTCTTCCACAAACTTTTATTGAAATTCACTGAGAAGTTTTGGAGATACTGTGCGGGTTACATTCCCAGTAGGATCCGGATCCAGATACGGATCTGCCCTCCAAATTAATCAGTTCTTTCTTGGCCCATGGCCCATTCTTCCACAAAATTTTATTGAAATTCATTGAGAACTTTTGGAATTATTGTGTGGGGTACTCCGGATCCGGATCTGCATCCATCCCAAAATTTAATCAGTTCTTTTTTGGCCCATGGCCCACCCTTCCACAGAATTTCATTGAAATTCATTAAAGAACTTATGGAGATACCGGTATAGTGTGGACAAACAAACAGACAAACATAGGTGAATACATAACCACCTCCAGCTTCGCTGGCGGAGGTAACTACTGTACGTACTGAGTAACAGTTAGGGTTAGTAAAACAGGAAAACTGCTCTCCCACCCAACCCCGTCCACTCACCAAACCCTCCAGCCAAAGCTGGAAGAAAACAGTGAGAAATGGAATGAATCACAGAGAACCTGTCATGAAAATTACACAAAAAGAAGGTATTGGAGAGATACGGAGTTAAGAGTAAGAATAAGATACTGAAAAGAGAAGAGGACAGTGAGAACGGGATGATGAAGGTGAGGAGGGGAGGGAGTTAATGGAACGTAAAGTGGTGGGGAAGGGAAGGAACGGGGAACAAGGAAGGGACATGAAAATACAAGTGGAGGAGGAGGACGAGGAGGAAAAGAGGCAAGAAAGTACGAGTACGAGGATGGAGAAGGAAAAGAAAGAAGAGGAACAGCCAGGGTGAGGGAAATGGATGAGGAAAGGGGCCAAAGTGGTACACAGCATGCTCCCTTCCTCCTCCCCAGTGACCACTTGGCTGCACATAATAATAATAATATTAATGGGATGACCCAGGCAGGCAGAGGTGCGCAACCAGCCGCCATCAGCGCCTCACACGTGTTACATCCACTCATAAATACCTCTATAACTGACTGCAGTGTGGAGTACCTTGATCCACAGTTTTTTTCCCCCAACCGTTTTTACTCACTATAATTCTCTCTCTCTCTCTCTCTCTCTCTCTCTCTCTCCATTATTGTCGATTCCCATTCCGTGTCTCCCACTTCCGGCATCTGTTGTCCGTTTATCTGTGTGTGTGTGTGTGTGTGTGTGTGTGTGTGTGTGTGTGTGTGTGTGTGTGTGTGTGTGTGTGTGTGTGTGTGTGTGTGTGTGTGTGTGTGTGTGTGTGTTGAGGTGCATATTGTGTGCGTGTTGGGGGGGAAGGGTTGATCAGATGCATAGTGGAGAGATTTAGGTTATGACCAGACTATACACGTATTATTCAGAGTAAAATGGACATGCACAAGGCAGGGTGAAGCGGGATGGGGTGGGCACAGAAGAAGCAGAACAGAACAGGGTCAAATGAGAGTGTAATTACAGCAGAGGTGAGGTTAAGCAAGAGGGAAGAAGGCAGACTGGGAGAGGATCGAGGTGAGATGGGCTGAAGAAGAGATGGTTTAGGATAGGCATGGAGGAGGCTGGGGATGATAATGGAGATGAGAGCGACTGGGACAAGTAAAGAGAAGTGGGGTTGGTTGACGAGAGTTAAGAAGAGCTGATGTGGGACTAGGGAGTGTTACGACGTGAGAGGTGAACTGAGGCGAATTAGAATAAGTTAGGTTTATATAAGGTTATGTGAGGTAAACTGGCGTGAGGTTGGGTGGGGTGGGGTTAGGTATGGCATGGGAAAATAGAATGAGACGAGAAGGAAAGGAGGGTAGAAGGGGAGGAATCGAAAAAATAAGTGGTAATGAGAAGCTGGGACCAAGAAGAGGCAGGAGGGACCGGAGGCTGGCTGGGTGCAAAGGTAGTTAGTGTAGTTAATATCTGCAGGTGCGATGGGCTTGACTGGTTCCATTGCGCTTAAGTGGGGACACCAGGGCGACGAGAGAGAGAGAGAGAGTGTGTGTGTGTGTGTGTGTGTGTGTGTGTGTGTGTGTGTGTGTGTGTGTGTGTGTGTGTGTGTGTGTGTGTGTGTGTGTGTGTGTGTGTGTGTGTGTGTGTGTGTGTGTGTGTGTGTGTGTGTGTGTGTGTGTGTGTGTGTGTGTGAGAGAGAGAGATCTGCGATATGTGATGTGTAATGTGTGATGTGTGGTGTGGTGTGCTATGTGTGTGGCATAACATTTCAGGTGTCTGTGGTGTCTAGTGTGTACTGTATGTTCAGTGTGGGGAATGTCTGACATTTCATATTTACAATTTTCGATGCACAGATTAAGGACGTGTAAACCTTCTGGCATATGAAACGCCAATAAGGGAAAATATTCAACGTCCCAGGTGACTGAAGTACGAAGAACCAAATGTGCAAACCATTCAATATGCGAAACACCTAAATACACACCCACAATATATATATATATATATATATATATATATATATATATATATATATATATATATATATATATATATATATGAAATATGTATCTATTCGTTGAACTAACAAGAAACGCAGCTTTTTATAGTCTAACGCCCTAATATCTAAAACAGCCGGTAGGCAGTACTCACCCATCCAGATCGTGCAAAAATATTTATACCAATCTCCTATGGCCTTTCAAGCGTATAGTCAGAAGCAACAGTAGCTACAACCCCGCCCCTCGTCCAAAATCAGTGAACAAAAACTTCGTTCCGAGGTAATACAATACCAAGAATGAAGTGATGGGGAAGATAACAGGAAGCTGACAAACGATACTGGTTTTTGGCTTTGGTTGCTGGGGGTGGGTTGTGGGTAGCGATTATTGCTTCCTATTGTACAATGAAGACCAGACATCTAATATACGACCCATCCGATCATCAGAACTTGGGTTCAAATCGGGTCAGACAATTCATACTATCTCCTACGGGTCTTACCAGTGAGCACTATAAACCAGAGAGACAGTATCTAGGTAAATACTTTCTGACATGTAGCAAACGAATCTGTGATAGTCCAAACATTCAGTAGACAGTTCCCATGGGTTCGATTTGTCCCCAGACATAAGAAGCTGGACTTTGGTTCATACAGCAATAGAGGTGGGACCCCGGAGCTAACTGTGACTGCTGCCTAACACATATTTTCGGGGAAGGTTGTGAAGGTAGAAATTAATCGTCTGCCTCAATGAACCCCTGGCAGTCGATAAGCATAAATCCTCAAACTTCTTATCTTCGCCCCATCCCTCAAGTATTCAGTACTGTACAAGCTAACACTTACAGTATAACAACTCTGTCAGAAAAAAAATAACTAACCCCTTCACGCTAAGGACGAACTTGGGAGATTCATGCTTGCTACATACATATTTGCTTTCGAGGAGATTTCTTGTTGTGCAGTGGTTAATGATGGCTGTATCCATATTCGCGTTAAAAAAAAAAAAAAAAAAAAAATCCTGACCTAAATCGAGAGTACGATAAAATTTGTGTCGTTGATTTGAGGGCATTACAAGGTTCCCTCTGGTCAAACTCATTCCGAAACATTGTCATCCATCTCATAGGGTCTCAAATGTATAATATAAACTAGACAACTAAAAAACAAAACCTATGATAGTCCAACATGCAATAAACGAACACATTAATAATCAGAACTTTCAATACACGAACTCTCTAATAATTAAATACAACTAATGAGCCCTTTAATTATTGAAACACATAATAAATACATTCCGTAACAACTGGAACATTTATTAAACAAAACCTCTAATGATCAACACGTTAATAAAAGAACCCTCTAATAATCTACATATTAACTCTAGGATAACAGAAGCAATTAAAACCGAACTCCGCAATATTCAAAACATAATATACGATCCATCAAATCATCTGTATAATAAACGAACCCGAAAATATTCGGAACATCTAATTAACATATCCTAAAATATTCAAACAATCTAATACATGAACTTAAGCATTATCGAAACATAAACGAACCTTAAAGCAATGCATTTATCTAATAACAAACCGTAAAATAACCCAAACATGTGGAATACAAACACCACAATACTCGAAATCATCTAATTCACTAACCATAAGATACAGCAAAACACCTTGTAAATAGTTCTTATGGGCTCGAACTTTGCCAAAACATATATTTATAACCATGTCTTAGGATGTAACTCAAGTGTGCTGTATAAACTTATTAGGGGACGAGGTTCTTGTGGTACGATAGCACTTCTTGAGGAGCAATATTAACTTGAAGGAAACTGTCTGTCCTCTCCTCTCCCTCGCTCTCAGATTAATAAAGGAAGGGAGGAGAGAGGAAGGGAGAAAGTAAATGGAGGGAGAAGGCAAATGGAGGGAGGATAATGACGGCGGGTGATGATTGGGCTAATAAGAGGAGAGAAGAAGGAGGAACAGGTGATAATTAAATAAAAGAGAGGAGGGACGGAGCCACAGAGGGATTTACTGTACAGCGGTAGGGCGAGGGGAGATGAAGGCAGGGGAAGCCAGGGTTTACAGTAATACAAATACCTTCACGCTGGTTTTGGTGCACGCAAAAAATACATTACTGAGAACATATCCATTCAAATTACAATGCGTGAAAGAATAAGAAATATAAGTACAGGGTTCTTCTAGGACTAATTTTGAGTAAAACGTTCCTATACCAACACTGGTCCAATTCTCAACCGTTACTGGGCAAAAATTTCTGATGACCTTAGGAGCGAAGAAAAACCTCCTTCATTATTAAACCATAAGGTCATCAGTAACCTACGGGCTGAAAATTGGACCCATGTTTACATGCCTTTTTTTCTTCCACAAACCCCTAAAACAACATCCTGAAGTTTGTAATAAACCTCGCAGATCACCTTCTATATCAATTAATGAAACAATTTTTAGTAAACACAAAACATATTTGTGAGAATATTCAATCAAGTTTTAATGCACTAAAAATACAGAAATAAAATTCATTCAGTCATGCAAAAATTTATACACAAATACATTCATTCATGTTTTAATGCATGAATACGAACTAAATACATTCAGTTTATAGAGCAATATATCCATTCGCATTTTAATACACGCCAGTATTAAAAAATCAAAATAGTAATGGGCATCCAGAAATAAGGCTATTTCTACTTGGGTAGGGCATATTTCACTACCAACTAAATATACTTTTAGTTACAGGGACACTGATACACCCAGAACCTCATTACAATTCTCTCTAAATACGAAGTTCACGCAATTATAGGCAAATTATACATGAATTAATGCAGAGGCGCCTATGCAAAACACCATTAATACCTATACATCAATACACGCACAGGCCAGGTTAAAAGGGCCATCAATTTGCATAATGAACCGGTTATTATCGTAAGCTTAATTGTGCTCTATATATGCATTGGAAAATAGCTATATGTTCCAAAATACTAATGTATTTTCCAAAAAAAAGGTAGGGCTGCACATTAGGGGTACATATCATATTATAATTGTATTTACATTTGTATTTACTTGCTATTTTCAACTATTCCTTCTTGACCGTGAGCGACAATATTCCTCAGAATTTGAATTTGTAAACAGTAACAATAACAACAACAATAATAATAATAATAATAGTAGTAATAATAATAATAATAATAATAATGATATTATTATTATTATTATTATTATTATTAAACAAGCCATGAAACGCTAGTAAGCAATTCTTCTGTAATATACTCTGGACTTACACGCTCAGGTGCTAACTCATTCTATTATACTCACTTATTTACCTCCGCCAGGAGGTATATGTTTTACTCCGAGTTGGTTGGTTGGTTTGTCTGCCTGTATATATGTCTGTTAGCAAGATTACTCAAAAAGTTATAACCGGACATTCATGAATTTTTTGGAGGGGTAGGGTATGGCCCAATGAACAATCGACTAGATTTTGGTTGTGCTCCGGAATTATTTATTTGTTCACACCGTATCTCCCAAAAGTTCTCAATGAATTTCAACGAAATTTTGTGGAAGGGTGGGCCATGGGCCAAGAAAGAACTGACAAAATTGGGGCCGGATCCGGATCCTAATTTCACCGCGCAGTATTTCCAAAAGTTCTCAATGAATTTCAATGAAATTTTGTGGAAGGGTGGGTCATGGGCCAAGAAAGAATCAATTAAATTTGGGGGCGGATCCGGATACGGCATTGGCGGAGATATGCGCCCTCCGAGTGCTGCTCTAATTAAATACCAGAATTGCCCCGATCATGAACGAGTAAACAGATGACATTTCGACTTTCCATGCTACCTTCAAAAAACTGCCCTAACTTTTGGGGAAACTTCTTGTCGTGAAAGGTTTCGAAAGAATCTTTATTAAACTCCTCCAATATGGAGAGTTTCACCCGAAGCTAAATGAACTTGTTTGGTGGTACAAATATTGAAACGAAAGGTATGTCATCGGATTTAAGAAACTGAAAGCAAAAAAAAAAAAAAAAAAAATGTCAAATATGGGTATTTATGAATTATCATAATGACTACTGCAAATAATAACACTATTCATAGGCATAATAACGTTCCTTCATTTGTGCAATTACGTTCTCTTTCTCGAACAGGTAAGCTCGTTTCCAAACACCGATTATATTACTTTACACAACATACAATACTTTCTTTCTCAAGCAATTTAAAAAACTCAACGCGATAATAATTTGGGTCCCATTATGATTTTTCGCTCCACAGTTTCGTATATTACTTCCACTGACTTGATATTCTCCCTGATACGAAAAACACAGTTTAGTCCATCGGTTTGTTTACCATCTTCATTTGTGTGTGTGTGTGTGTGTGTGTGTGTGTGTGTGTGTGTGTGTGTGTGTGTGTGTGTGTGTGTGTGTGTGTGTGTGTGTGTGTGTGTGTGTGTGTGTGTGTGTGTCATCGCTTCCCTCTTTTTTTTCTTACTCTACCACTATCTCCTCTTCCAGATGCTTTCCAACACCTTTCTTCATTCAATCCCTCCCCTAGACTTTCCCGCTCTTTCCTCATCCCTCCTGCATTGCAATCTCTCTCCATGGACCTTGTCCTTCCATATTTCCTACCCTACTACCATCTCTTCCCTCCATTTATCTCGCACCGCTCTGCTTCCCCTTCACCTCCTCAGTTCACCAATTCCATATATCTTCATTATGCAATCTTTTCCCCCATACAATCTGCTCTACGGCTTCCCCCTTTTTCCTCCACCCTAGATTCTCCCCTCACTTTTCCCCTCTTCTCCTCACCCTCCACACTCTCCCCTCACCCTTCCCCTCCCCTCCTTAACCCCCACACGACCTTCACTCTTCCCCTCCTCTCTCTCCCACATGACCTTCACTCTTCCCCTCCGCTCTTCATCCTCAACACCACCTCTGGTGGTGTGGTGATGCATGTGCTGCTGCTGCTGCTGCTCGCGGCGGTGACGATGGTATTGATGATGATGATGATGATTATAATGATGTCGATGATGATGATGATAATGATTAACAATCATCCGACGCCATGCTTTAACTCCCAGCAGTCACGTACGCCACCTTGTAACAACTAGAGCAAGTTATGGAAGCCGCTCCTTGGATACGAAACGACGCATGGTTTGATAAATATCTGGAAAATAATACTGAAAAAAAAAAAAAATTAAGCCGATAGTGCAAAGGAATAGTATGGTATGGGGTACGTCTCTCCCTCCCAAACAATGGACGCCATGACACCATCGGCGGCATCCCACCCGCCCAGGTCCTCCAGCTCGTCACTCTCCTCACATGTACAATTACCCAACAGACACACCAACAGCCTCAAACAAACCACGTAACAGCCAATCCTATTTACATGCTAAGAACAGAAACCCAGGAACACCCATGAAGGAACACGAAGGTATGCGAGTCCACGTACGCACTAGACACACACAGCGACACGAGAACAACCGGCAGACTCTCACCCACGCACCTCACTGACTCTACTTACACAAACACCAACTAACACAACTAACGTATATCCTCAACGTATATACTTACACTCAGGAGCACAGGAACACCCAGGAACACGCTGGAAGGAACACAGCGGGGAGAGGAACAACGAAAGAAGCACACTCAAACAGCACTACATAAAATGCCTTCCTCTCGTCCCGTCCCTCCACCTTACAGGATGCACACACGGTTGACAGATAGTAATTTTAACGTTGCATAAGATGTCGTAACTTAGGCATTCTCCTAATACCGTGAGTTATATATGAGATGAAAATGCATGTGTAATTATTTGCTGCGTGCTTATCTTTCCTAGCTCGTTGAAAATCATGTGAAATTAGTAAAATTAGGAAAGCATGATCGAGGTGCGAGGTGGGACAGGTGGCGGTGTGTGGGCTTTACCTGCACTGATGCCAACACGAGATCACTCTTTTCTTGACATTATATTTTTTATAAATACAATGCATTACCCAATTATTGCTACATCTTGGTATACAACGGAGATCAATGTGCTTATCAGTTATCTGTGGCTGGTGGTGCAGCCTTTGCTCCAGATGTAGTAGTTCAAGCCATTTATCGTACATACTGGCAAGCAAGTGAGCCAGTCAGGCGACATTACTTCATAGGGCAGGTGCACTGGTTCTTACCCAAACACACAAAACCACATGGGTATGTATATCACTGCTAGAATACACGAATATTAACTACAGTACACATATACGTATAATGTACACATATTAAGTGTATTCCCATTAAATATATTATCTGAACTCATATAAACCTCGTACAGTGTGCATGGGAAGCTTTCTTTCACCTGTTTCATTGTCAATTACTTTGTCTATTCCATCTTAATATTCTCCTCTGTTTTTTTGTTTTGTTTTTTAAATATCTCCTACATACCGATACAGTTTGCCTAAGTAACATACGAGAGAACGTGCCATATGTAGGAATAAAGTGATAAGGCTGCTGTGCTAGGCAGTCTCCTTGGCCTACAGGAATAAAGACATTGCGCACTCGAACGACTGGCGGGTATTCGCGGTGACGGAGTATTGTAAAGGAGAATCTGTGGAAAATGAGCGTGTAAATGTGATGAATTGATGCACCATCCCGGCTTCCAATCCACTTTCTACAGCGTGTTTCGTCGCTGTGCTTCGAAACCGACGAGTGGTGTCTTCGGATCGTGTGTACAGGCCCTCACGCTCTCCCCGTTCACCTTGCCTACTCCCCACTGCTTCACCCACCAGAAAATAATTTAGGGAATGATGTGGAAAGCAGCAGTGAAGTGCTACCAGGTCTGACCATATAGAAATTTGTGATCATTTATCCACAAGATATTCCGAAAACAACAAATTACATAGTACACTCTAGGTAACTTTCACATTGAATGCGTGCCCACCAGTTCAAACCACCGCCATACCAGTCCATCCCTGTCACTAGCCTCCGCCCAGCCGAGTTAGTCCTCAAATACCTGAATATTCTCTGAAACTACTGCATCGATAAGGCTGACATTTGACACACACATTCATATGTTATCATGCACTTACATCTAAACTAAATGGATCTGATGGGCCTCAAGTAAGTGAAAGGACATAAACTGACTGATATGATCCTGAATTAATCTACCTGGGTCAACCCACGGCTGAAATGAAGTAGCCTAATTAGAATGCCTCCAGACAGATGTGACCTGACCTGACCTGATCTGACGACACCTGACTGGATATAACGACGGTGAACAGACCTAAGTGGACCTGAAGAGATAACACTAGATCTGAATGGCCCTGAATGGTCCCTACCTGACCTGAATGGCCTTGAACTGGCCTGGATGAACCTGAATAGCAGCGAATGGCCCTGAATGCACCTCACCTGACCTGCGTGGACCTGAACTGACCTGAATAGATCTGAACTGACCTAAATGGAAACTAAACTGAGAGAGAGAGAGAGAGAGAGAGAGAGAGAGAGAGAGAGAGAGAGAGAGAATTAAATCAATCCCGACTTTTAAATTACCAAGCGGAAGGGAAAATAAGTTATAAGAGTATTCTGGTGGAGGGAGGGAGGGGAGGAGAAGGAGAGAAGGGTAGGTAAAGAGGGGTTGAGCATAGTCTCATTTTCTTTCCTATTCCTAAGTCTTTCTAAAATATTCTATGCTGTCATTATTTCCCCACTCCTCTCCCCTCTGCCTGTCTCTTCTTAATATTTTTAACTGTCATTCAAATACGTTTTTCTCTCTTTTCCTGTATAATTCTCTTTCTATATACCACCCATTCAAACAATATAATTATTATTTCTCTACGTTTTCCTAAGAAGAATGTTTAAAATTCTCATTTATTTCGTATCATATACCTCTCTCACCTTAAAGATTATCTATGTCACCCATTCAAACCTACTTTATTTATCTCCATATTTTTTCTTTTACAAACTGTACTAATTATTACATTTTTCAGATTCCACAGATATCCCTAAATCAGTTTTTTACTCTTTCAGCCCTATTTCAGCTTTCCGTAAATCCCTCCTTTAAAAATATATCTCGGTTAATGATTCTCTCTCTCTCTCTCTCTCTCTCTCTCTCTCTCTCTCTCTCTCTCTCTCTCTCTCTCTCTCTCTCTCTCTCTCTCTCTCTCCTGTGTTTCCTGGTGATAATGTTCAAAGTTGTGTTCATTTGGCCTCACACCCCAGCCTCATTCTGCCGCTGCCGCCGCTGCTACATGGCTCCACACAAAAAAGTTACACCTTTAAATGGCGCCAGTTTTTGGGTCATTTTAGTTGGTGCTGTTGTTGTCTCTGGTGATTACCACGGGTGCACACACACACACACACACACACACACACACACACACACACACACACACACACACACACACACTCACTCACTCACTCTCTCTCTCTCTCTCTCTCTCTCTCTCTCTCTCTCCCCCTCGCTCGCTCGCTCGCTTGCTCGCTAGACTACCTTTTTCCTACCAGTCATAACACACACACACACACATACACACACACACACACTCTCTCTCTCTTTCTCGCTAGGCTACCTTTTTCCTACCAATCATCACACACACACACACTTGCCACGCCTCACGAATACTATCATGTCAACTATTCCTACCATAGAGATTATCACAGTTCCTAAATATTTTCAACACAAAAATTCAAAAATCACTTCCATACAATCTACTTCAGCTATGCCAATCATATGAGCTGCATACATGAAACTCACGTAATCGGAATTAACACTGTAATTATGTAAAAATTATTCCCATACAGTCGCTGTAATTGTAATGCCGCACAGGAAATGCATAAATTAGATATATTTTTAACATAATCTGAGTTACTTCAGAGTATATCGCAAAGTATTATAACATTTTCACATATGACAGGCAGCCAAAAGTTATATATCAATCTGTGTACTGATGCATATCCAGCAAACTATTTATAGTATCACTTGTACAGGACCATCCATCTACTCATCCATTCATCTGTTAATCTATCCATCAACATATTCATTACTCTATCTTAATCATTTCTCAACCAATATTAATTATAAATTCCTATTTGTCCATCATTAGATACATCTATTTGTCTATCTCCCTGGAAACCTAACTTTTTATCTATCTGGGCACCTGTCAGTACATTTACCCATCCTTCTAATCACTGATCTGCCTATCGAGTTTTCAATATTTACTCATCCACAAAACTATCTAATGTTATCTACCGTCTATGATGTCTATCGACTTTTGTATATTCATCTATCTATACTTCCGACCATTCATCCAATCAGTCTACTTGCTAATCTACCTATCTACCCACTTAAATAGATAGATAGACAGACAGATATATATATATATATACAGACATTGACAGACAGACAGACATATATAGATGGATACACAGACAGACACATAGATAAAGAGATATACCGTATAAAACACTTGATTACCATTTTGTTTGCCAGAAATTGGAAGATGAAAAAAAAAAGTTCCAATTTAAAAATCAAGTTCCATGAAATAAACAGTTTCAGGAAATATAAGAGTAATTCCGGACCAAAAAGGGTAGTTCTTGGCGATGCAAAAGTAATGCCAGGCGATAAACAACTTCCGATAAACAAGAAAATTAATTACGACTAATTAACTTAATCAATTAAAAAAAAAGTCTCTCCCTCTCACCCACTCCATCGTCCATAAATCATCTTTATTAAATTTTTGTTGAGAAAGAGAGAGAGAGAGAGAGAGAGAGTGTGTGTGTGTGTGTGTGTGTGTGTGTGTGTGTGTGTGTGTGTGTGTGTGTGTGTGTGTGTGTGTGTGTGTGTGTGTGTGTGTGTACACCAGTCCGAGTTTATAGTGGGAGAAAGTGTTTATAGAGAAAGTTTAAAATTGTCTGTGCATAAAAAATGAGAGAGAGAGAGAGAGAGAGAGAGAGAGAAACAGACAGACAGACAGACAGAATAAAATCAATCCCGACTTTCAAATTACCAAGCGGAAGGGAAAATAAGTTTTAGGAGTATTCTGGTGGAGGGAGGGAGGGAGGTGGAGAGGGGGTGAGCATAGTCTCATTTCCTTTCCTTTCCTATTCCTAAGTGTTTCTAAATTATTCTAGGCACTCAGTATTTCCCCACTCCTCTCCTCCTCTGCCTGTCTTTTCTAGATATTTTTAATCGCCGTTCATTCCATTATGTCTTTTCCTGTATTCTTCTTAACACTCATTCAAACAATACACTTATTATTTCTCAACGTTTTCCTACAAAGAATGTGTTTAAAATTCCCATTTATTTCGTATCACATACCTCTCTCCCCCTAAAGATTATCTATGTCACCCACTCAAACCTACTTTATTTATCTCCATATTTTTCCTTTTAAAAACTGTACTAATCATCACTTTCCAGATTCCATAGGTATCTCTATATCAGTTTTTCACTCATTCAACCCTATTCCAGCTTTCTGTATATCTCACCTTAAAAAATATTTCTCAGCCAATGACTCTCTCTCTCTCTCTCTCTCTCTCTCTCTCTCTCTCTCTCTCTCTCTCTCTCTCTCTCTCTCTCTTCTTAGTAACTTTACGCAAGTTCTTGATAATACTTTCATTCTCCATCTCTTCTTCCTGCTGCTCACATCTTACCACTCTGTATATTTCTCTCCTCCATCTCTCCTTTCGCCTCGCATTCTCCTCTGTCGTTCCCGTCCCCTCCTCCACCCTTTTCTTCTAACTTTCTTCCCCTCATCATACTTTTCCATCCCTCTCCCTCTACATAAGTTTTGTCCTCATTCATTTTATCTGTTTCTTAAATTCATTACCTTCACAATCCTCCTCATCATCATCACCATCATTCTTCTCTTTCTCTTTCAATTAACCACTTACTTATCTTCGCCTCTCCCTTTTATATTCCTTCCTTTATTCTCCCTCCTCGTGCTCCCTTTACCTCCCTGACCTTCACCTCCTCCTCCTCCTCCCTCACCTCCTCTTCCTACCCCACTTTCACTGCCGATGCTTTCCTCACCTCATCCTCTCGCTTCCAACCTCCACTCCCCCACCTCCATCCTTCGTCCTATCCCTGTCACGTCCACGCCCTATCCCCATCCTCTCCCTCTCCTCCTCCTTGCCCTCTCCTATATTTCCCCCTCTCCTTCTCAATTCTCTCCTTCCCCATCCTTCCTCCTCCTCCTCCCCCTCCCCCACCCTCTCCTCTTATAACGCGGGAGCTTAATTGAGTGAGGCGCAGCTAACTAGATTTTCTTTTGTTTTTCTATTTTCTTGCCGTGTTGTGAGGGGCAGCTGCCTGCAGGAGGCACAGCTCAGGGAAGGGGAAGGAAGGGGGAGGGGAGAGGGAAGGGAAGGGAAGTGAGTAGGAGGAGGAGGAAGAGATAAAAAGTAAAGTATCATTATAATATGAAGATAAGGAATGGAAAGGAAAGCACAAGCTGGAAAGTAAAGATTAATGGAGACCTTTTCTAACGCCTTCATGAACCTCGAGGGGTGTCTCCAAAGCTCAATAAAATCGTCTGTGTTGGCGGAAATAAAATCGATCAGTTAGCAATAACAATATTTACAGCAAACCCTCGTGTGGAAAAGGTAGGAGAAGGAAAGGAGATGAAATGACGTGAAGATGGGTAAAAACAGGAGAAGTGGAGGAGAAGGGGGGGGGGGGAAAGTATGAGGGAGGGAGGGAAAACACAGAACTGTAAGATGGGAGGGCCAGAAAGAAGAGGATGATGAGGAAGAGGTAGAAGGGAGGAATGAGTTGAGCAAACACGGAGAGGGGAGTGGCAAACTGGAATATAGGAAAAGACAAGGACAAGAGAAGGTATAAGAGAGAAAGAGAGGAAGATCCAGAGGTCAATGAAAGTGAGAGGGATATGAAGATGGAATGGCAATCTAAGAATGAAGAAAACGAAAAGGGAACAGAATGTACTGGGGAAAAATGAAACCAGGAAAAGAGGTGAGGAAAATGTGAGTGGAAGATAAAGATGACTAAAAAAGATGAAAAGGGAGAAGGACAGCGTGTAGTGGGGGTAAAGAAAGCGGGGAAAGGAGCTGTGGAAAATGTGGAAAGTATGAGAGAGGAATGGGAGAGTGAGGAGGAAAGGGAGGAAGGGAAAGAGTAAGAATGCGAGGAGGAAGGGACTGCTAGGAAAAAGAGAGGAAGGAGAGGAGAGTGAGAGAGTGAGGAAGAGGGAGGGAGGGGAGATAATAAGCAAGAGTGATAATCTAGGAGCTCATTCTTTCTTAAGCACAGTATTTTGCCCTCTCTCTCTCTCTCTCTCTCTCTCTCTCTCTCTCTCTCTCTCTCTCTCTCTCTCTCTAATTTCGCAGCCGAGTATGAAAAACAGGCACAGTAAGAGGGGTCGAGGGGGTATAGGAGTGGGGGTGGTTATCCTGTGAGCTTCTCTTTTTGTCTCCTCTCTCTCCAATTTCGCAGCCGTGTATGAGCCAAGGTAAGGGGATGGGGGATATATTGGGGTGTGGGGGGTGCCCTGTGTGGTTCAGATTAAGGCGTCTCATAAACGAGCCACTTGTTTACAAAGTTGACCCCACAAAGACACTCTGACCCGGCCCACACAAGTTAGATTAAAATGAGACCAGGCGATGGCGGCGGTAAATGCGGTGAGAAAGAGATGAAGAGAGGAGGAGGAGGAGGAGGAGGAGGAAAGAAGAGGGACTGTGGAAGAGGACACTGGGAAACGGAGGAAGCGGAGTAGAGGGGGAGAAGAGGATGAAGCGAAAGAGGAAGGGAGAGAAAGAAAAGGGGGAAGAGGAAATACAGACCTGGAAAGAGGGGAAAAACGGAAGATCTGAGACGGAGAAATACCTGAAAATGAGAGTATCTGGACGGCAAAGAATTGGGAAAGTGGGTGAAGAAAGAAAAGGATGGAGGATTGGAGAAGTGGTGAAGTAAGAGAATGGAGAGGAGTAAAGACTGAAAAGAGTGTGGAAGATAGGAAGAAAGAAAAAAGATATTTAACAACATGTAAAGACTGGAAACAAGGAAGGAGATTTGAGAATGATTGAGGAACACGGGGGAGAGATGAAGAAGAATATATTTAGCAACATGAGAAGACTGATTATAGGGAGGGAAATTTGACAATAAAGGAAGAACACAAAGAACAAAAAGAAAATGGCTAATATGAAACGAGGAGAGACGACTGAAAAGAGAGAGGAAGATCTGAAAATAAAGCAAACAGACGGCGAGAAGAAAGGAGCGTATACAGTATTGAGAAACTATTAAAGAGGAGCAAGACGGGGAACACAGGAGATCTAAGACACTGTGGGCCGTATTCTAGGCGACATAGATTCATGTGGCACCTATTCCTTAACTTTTTTCTTTTTCTTTTTTTTGTTGCATCTTCCACCATTTTCATGCATATCATTCAACTCTCTTTAATACCGACACAGTTTGCATCAGTGACATAAAAGAGGACTCTGAGGCGTTATGTGCAGAATAAATCGCTATGGATGAAGGTCTACGAAATCTCAAAAGCCACCCACAGTTGGATTCTGTGAACGAAGTGAAGAGAGAACAGGTGAGAAGATATGAGAAACTGTGGAAGGTGAGATAATGAGGCTTTAGAAAGTTGAGGAAGAAGATGAGGAAGTTGCGAAGAGATTAGAGTGGCAGGGGAGGAGTAACAGGAAGAAGTAACGAGACAGAAGGGGGAAAAAGACATAATTAAAGAAACGAGGAGGAGGAGGAGGAGGAGAAGGAGAAGGAGAAGGAGGAGGAGGAGGAGAGAGAGAGAGATGAAAACGGGAACGAAAAGATGAGATTAGAGCAAACCAGGGCGCTAGAGGAAAAAGCTTGGAGAGACAGCAGATTTGGCAACTGGAAGAATTAGTTAATGTTGATGAGGATGAGAAAGAATGGGAGAGGGATGTTGTGGAAGTGATAAGGTTTAAATAGGGTGAAAAAGGAACAGGAAAAGGCAAAATAATGACAGATGGAAAGGAGGAACTGCCAGGTGAATATCTAGGAAGCGGAAAGGGAGAACAAATCAAGGAAAAACAGACGGAAAAGAAAAAGGCAGAGGAAAAGACAAGGTTATTGGAGATACTGCGGGGTGAATATCCATGAAATTGTAGGAGAGGTTACCGTGGGGAAAGAGGAGTGGCTGAAGGCTAAGAAAAGGGCTAATATGGACGATGGAGGAGACGGGCAAAGAAAAGAGTCAGTATGGGAAATGATTCGGAAGAAAGAAAGGCCACGAAAGTAAAAGCTGTGACTGTAAGTAGGGTAACCTGGCATATGTGAGGGTCCAAGGTGGGCTGAATTTTTTGTAGCAACGTCCACTAAATACACAAGTTCAATATGTGAGTTTAAGTACTTCAACCGAACATTGCATGACACTGTGAAATCAAGTCCACATGATGGTGAGAAAGGAAAGACACACATGCATTGGAACATGAACATAACGCGCGCGCGCATGCACACACACACACACACACACACACACTTAAAGAAATACGAATGGAAACGATAGTCACTGCAAGTAAGAATAACTGGGAAGATATTGGGGCACGAGACAAAATGGAAATATGGAAAAATGAGGTGAACGACAAAGAGAAAACGCAGAATGGCTGAGGGAGAAAATAAGTACGAGCGAATAGTGAACAAGTTCCTAATAAAACGAGAAACAAAACCACAACTAATAATTATGTGAGAAACCATTAAAAAGAATAATCAAGTCATATGAAAATAGACTGAAGTATAAAGATATGGAAGACAGAGGCTAGGAAGATGCACAAATAAGAAAAATAAAAATAAAATATAAAGAAAGACGCAGGTGTGAAAAGAATGAAGAATAAAGATGACCAAAAAAAAAAAGAAGCCAGAAATAAGAAAAAGAAAATGCACGAAAAAGGGAAAGGTCAGAGTGTCAACTTTTAATGGAGTTAATCCCGTGTATATGACTCTCATCCTACAACGACACTCTGGAGGATGGGAAGAGGAGAGGAGGAGATGACGGGAGGACGAGGAGACAGAGCAGACGATGAGAGGAAGGGGAGGAGGGGGAGGAGATGAGGTTGAGGGGAGGAGGAGGAGACTGGTGGTGGGAGAGAGGAGGAGGAGGAAAAGGAGGGACTGGAGGAAATGAGTGGCGAAAAGAGAGTATGGAGAAAAAATGAGGAAGGGGAATTCGAGAGGAAGGAGAAGATGGAAGAATATATAAGCAGAGGAGAGGAAAGGGGTAAGAGCGAGAAATGGAAAGGAGAGGAAGAACTAAAGAGGTAACATACGATGAGTCGAGGAACAGAGAAAGAATGGTAGGATAATAAGAAGATGGTAAGGAAAGGGGGTAGGAGGGAGTACTGGAGCAGAGTAAACTGGAACACATAAAACGGAGGAGGAAATGAAGCACATGGAGAAAAAGGATATTACATGAAAAAGAATATCAAAAAGGAAAAATGTGGAAGTGAGGACAACAGAATAGGGACGTGAGGGAGGGAGGCACGAAGACATGACGGAGGAGGAGGAGGAAGAATGCATGAAGAGAAAGAAAAGGAGCCAAGATAGAAAATGAGTTTCATTAAACAACTAAAAATAGTACAAAAAAAAAAAAAAAGGTGAGGTACTATGAAGCCGGCAGAGAAAGGACGGAAGAACACCTGGAGAAACGAGGAAAATATATAAACAGAGAAACAAACAGACAACGCAAATGCAGAGACGGTGGGGCAGAGACGAAAACGAAGCAGAAGAAATGAACTGAAGGACTGGGGAATAGAAATCAACAAATAATTATAAGAAAGAAGATGCTAAAAAAAAAAATGGGAAAAGAAAATGGAAAGAAATGGGAGCATAAATCGGATCGAAGAAACAGGAAGTGATACCGGTAATGGGGAGGCGGGGAGCAGCTTGAGGAAGAGAGGAAAAAGGCACACGAGAAGGAGGCAAAGAATTAACTCCTTCACTCCGATGACGTTTTATATTTTATTCTTGCTGTCCCAAGACAATTATATCTTGATAAACCATTGGTAGGGAGCGGGTTGGCAACAGTTATAATTAATTTACAAGTTGATTTCTCAACCTAAGCCCAATAAATCGCCCGAGGGTATTAAGATTAAAACTACAAAATGCGACATCACTTTAAGGGGTTCAGGAAAAGACAGAGAAAATGCAGGCGTAAGAAGAAAATGAAGGGAAGCGAAAGTGATGAAGGATGAGGAAAGAACTAAGGAAATGAATGAATGAATGATGGAAGGAAAGAAGGAGGTAGGAGAGGAAGGAAGCAACTACTTTAAAGAAAAGTTTTCTCTAAATCGGGTCATCACCAGGAGAGAGAAAAATAAAACGAAGACGAGTAAAGCAAAAAGTAAGGACGAAAGACGATAACAACGGGAAATGAAGGAACGGGAGAAAAGAAAAAAAGAATGATGAGAGGAAAAGGGAAATCGGAGAAATAAATGATGGGAAATAAAAAACGACGCAAAGAAAGAAAAATGAAAGAACATAAGGAAGAAAGGAAGGAAGGATGGAAGACAATCACGTAACAAGTGTCCACACACAGTGGGTTACCGTACAAGGACCGGAAGGGAAAGAACGCACAAAAGAAAGTAACACAGGATGAAAGAGGAAAAAAATAGTCAGAGGGAAAGATATGAAGATTCGGGAAGAAGCTAGAAAGGAGTGGTTAGGTAAGATAAATGAAAGCAAGAGGATGGAAGAAGGGTAGGAAGGAAATCAATAAGAAATGGAGAAATTAAAGAGAAAGGAAAACCAACACAGAAAACGGAAAAAAGAAAAAAAATAGAAGGAAAGATAGAAAAAAAAAGAAATGGAAGAATGGAAAGAATGGAAAAGAAAATGGAAGAAAGGAGGAAAGGAGGGATGAAAAAGAAAATGAAAGAATGAATGATGTCAAATCAAGCCACCCCAAACTCATTCAGCAAAAGTCTCCAAGCACCGCGTTTTCAAACACCGGCCGAGGGGCAGAAAAAGTAGTAACATAAGAGTAGACAGTAAGAATTAAAAAAAGAATGAAGGACGGAAAGAAATATAATGAAAAAAGAAAATAATAAGATAAAAAAAACGATGAGAAAAGGAAAAGAAAGTAAGAAGGAATGAAGCGAGGATTGGGGGGGCAAGACAGAAAGAGGAGGGCTGGGAGGAAGGAAGATGAAAGAAATCGTTGTACAGTACTTTGGGTGGGAGCAGAAGTGGTGGTTATGAGACAACTTGGCGTCCCGTTCTGAGATATACTTGGCGATAATTACAGTTTAAGCGCCGGCCATGCTACATGCGAACAAAGCTGCTATCCTCCTGTGTTTAGGTGCTATTCTTGGGCACGTATTCATAAATATTCTAAACCAATTTTTAAATTTGGGAGCACCTACAGGAGCGGCCATGCTCGTCTGTTTCTCACTAATGTTTTTTTTTCGGAAACGAGGTGCTTCACTCCTATAGATATTAGCAACTTTAGCGAAGCCACCTGCCAGGCCACGCCAATCACCTCCATCATCGTACTGAAGCTATTAATTGAATCCAGGAGTTTGACACCCGACAATACAGCCGTTTAAACTTTAAATCCAATCAGTATGAAAATACGACACCGGTTCTGAATCTTCCCATTACCTCAAACTGGTGAAGAACTGAGATACTCCACTAGCTTGATTGGTGTCTGGAAATATCAAATCAGATCTTCAGTGTGATGACGTGCTTTCTATTTTATATTGTTATCTCTTGAGCATATTCACCTTGACGGAGAGTTAATGTAGGCCGTATCTTCTCTTACCAGTTCGGAAAAATGTCTCTCCTATGCTAAATAAAATAGACTGGTGACCGTAAGACGAAGAAAAAAATATCTGAGCAAAAGTTCAAATTTACTGTGTATGGAACGAGACACCAGTTGTGAATTATCCCACAAACTAAACTGGTAAAAAAAAAAAAATGAGATGATTTTTTAGCATCGTCAAAAACGTCTGGAAATGCCACAGTGTAGCCGTGTAGGTCAAGCTTAAAGTGTATCTCATTTATTCACTAGTTTTAGCTAATGGGAAGATTCACAACTAGTGTCGCCTTTCATACACACTGTCTTACACTCTGCTTAGATTTTATTTTCTGCTTCTTTCTTCTTCTTCTTCTTGTAACTACTACTACTACTACTACTACTACCAAGACTACCGTATTTTATAACTTGAGAGACCTTCACTACTACCAACAGACTACCTTATCTTATTCAACTTAGGAGAGACTCTTTTCCGAACTGGTAACAAAAAAATATAGCCTTCATCAACTTAATTATTTACCGTGTTCTTGCTACTTCCAGACGATTTTATCCATCCCAGGAGGGATTTTTCTAAATGGAGGGGTTATGCGCTAAATAAAAGCGTTTTGAGGCAGGAAAAATATAAAAATAGATACGTCACTGGATTCAAAACGTAAATACATACTAAACAATATGTTTTATATATATTTATTTAGCTTTTTGTTTGTTTTGGGATGAGACCTGCTTCCAGACAATTTCACTCAGCTTAGGGGAGCCGTCTGGTATTAAATGGGTTAACGAAGCCTATATCTAATCCTACTAGCTCGATGAGTCAGGATGTACTGTATTATGAAATTGAAAAAAAAATCGTGGTAACGCAGTTAAGTCGATTTATTCGTGCGAAAATTCGAAACAGGGGCTTTACTACTTCATGTATCTGCACGGCAACACTACAGGAGATTTGGCCTTTTTATTTTAACATGTTTAGAACTGACAATACACTTTTTTTGAGCAAATGTTAACTTGAGCCCTTCTGTTAGTTTTATACTAATAACTACAAGCACTAAAGCGCTGGGTAGAAAAAGGGTCAGTCTCTATATTCAGTTCTTTTAACCCATGATAATCTATTTAACAAAAAATAGCTATTTGCACTTTCATTCTGGGATACAATATGACACACGGACCAAGAATTGAGAAACGCCACTCCTAGCAAATAACACCGGTTATCGCACATTCATCATACTTTTTTCTTTCGCTCGATATCATACACCCATCACCTCCTGCTGGAATTCAGGGGCAGCATAAATTCTTAACGTCAATAAAGAAAAAAAACTACTTCAGCACTTATTATTATCTTTTATCCCCTTACTTTCCCAACTGCTGTCGTACATCCGCCATCTTCTATTACTTGACCGGGAACATAAAACTTACATCACCGAACAAACTAATGAAAAAACTCAGGCACTTTTACCACACCTCCTGTTTATTGTTTCATTCTTTTCCGCTATTGCACACCGGCCACCTTCTAGCCCTTAGCAGCAACGCAAATTCATAACGTCACCGAACAAAACCATTGAAAAGTATAGAAGCACCTCTATCATACCTCTCTCCTCGCTTTTTTCCTCCCAGTTCATTATCGTACACCCGCCACCTTCGTCTAGGAATTATCAGCAATTTAATAACGGAATTTAAAAAAAAAATGCAATAATTGTGCTGGTGGGTGAGGGAGGGGGGTTTTATCGATGTAGTCGCGTGTTAATTATTGTCTTGTGAAGAGGAAATGGGGGGGAGGGGTAAAGGGGAGGAGAAGGGAGTGAGAAAAGGTAAAGTGTGGAAGAAAGAGATTGGAGAGATAAAGGGGGGGGGGGAACCCAGGGATGGAAATGGGGAGAGAAGGAGCATGGAGAGACTACGGGGGAAAACGAAGAATAAAGGACTAGGAGGTGAGGGAAGAAAGGAAAGCAATTTGGGAATAAATAGGAAGTTGGGAATACGGAAAGGAAGGGAGTGGAGAGAGGAAGAGAGGAGAAAGGAAGAGTGTGAGATGGAAGGAGCTGGCTGGAGACGGTGGGGGGGGGAGGGGGATTGGGAAGAGAGGAGGGAGTTGAAGGAGAAGAGGGAAGGGCAGGAGAAGAAAGCGGAAGGAAGACAGAGGGTAGAGGTGGAAGTGGACGAGTTTAGTCGGAGACGGAAGCTGAAACGAGGAAAACAGGAAGATATAAAAATGTACAGTGAGATACAAAAACATAACTGGGAAAAGATGGGAGGAAAGGGGAAAAGGAAACATTTGAAATAAATGAATAAGAGTGAACTGCCGGTGAGTATTTTGTAGCAATGGCGGGAAAATTGTAAAAATAAAAATGTTCAGTAATGGTGAAGGAGATTACATGAACGAGGTTATAGTAAGGGGGATAAAGAGGAGCAATGGAGAGGAAGGGTAAGAAATAAATTAAGAGGGAGGGAATACACAGAGGGAGATATAAGTGAATAATTACGGAAAGACAACGGATGTTTGAAGTATAGTAAAAATAACAAGAGGATTCGGCGGTGAAGGCAAGTAAGAAGTAAACATGAATACGGTCAAATGAAGAAAGGAAAATACAGGAAACCATGCATGATAATATACGATTACTAAATTATAAACGAAACGATATACTTAAAACTAAAACAATAAAGGCGTCCAAACAGGGAAATCAATGGGGGAGGGAATGTATTGCAAGTCGGCTATGGGGGAGAGGGAGAGACGCTAAGCAAAAATGATGTAACTAGGGGATGGAGAGAGAGAGAGAGAGAGAGAGAGAGAGAGAGAGAGAGAGAGAGAGAGAGAGAGAGGATAATGACGATGAGAGGGAAAATAATGTGAGAAGGAGGCGGAGGAAGGTGAGGGGTCTAAAAAGAAGACTGTGAGAATGCGTAAGAAGGAGAGGAAGAAGAGGAACAATAGAGGGAAGACTGTGCTTTTGTCAGTAAGGATGAGCTGGGGAGAAAGAAGGAAAAATGGATGAAGAGAACTGGACAACAAAAAGAAGACAAAGAAAAATTACTTAAGCAGGAGGAAGGGGGCTGGAAGCACTGAAGAAAGCTAGATGCTGCGTCAGTAGGGGGTGAGACGTAGGACGGGAGGGAAGATAAAAGAATAATTACTTAAGCAGGGGAGGTGGAGGAAGGAGAAGAGAGAGAGAGATGGAGAGAGAAAGAGTCGGAGTGAGAGTATGGTGATGTGAGGCTTAACAAACAGAAGCGATGGCGGGGTCCAGAAGGGCTTTATTATTGTACTCCATGAATTGGAAGGATGGAGGCATAATCGCTGAGGGGAGGGAAGGAAAAAATAATTATAATATGTCTCACGAGGGAGGGAGAACTGCCGGAGGGAGAAAAGAGCGAGAGATGGACGGAGGGAGGGAGGAAGGGAGGTGGAAGCGTGGAATGGAGGGAGAGAAGGGTGGGATGGAGGAGAAATATTGTTGAAAAAAGAAAAAGTTTGGAAGGAGGGAAGGAAAGTAAGTTTTCATAAGAAATGGAAGCAAAGAAAAGAAGAAAGGGAGGATAAGTTTATGGGCGATAAAAATAGAGAGAGAAGGGGAGAGAGAAAAGAAAGTCCTATAGTGGAAAGGGGAAGCAAGGAGGAAGGGATGGAGGGTGAGTTTTATGAGGGAGGGAAGAAAGGAAAAAGAAAAATGGAAAGTAAGCTAAGAGGGAATTTTAAAAAAAAAGTGGGGAAGGGGTGTAGGTGAGAGAGATTACTGTTGAAGAAAAGGGAAGACGGAAGGGGAGGGGGTTGGGAAGACGGAAGGAAATAAAAAGAAGAGGGGAGGTTAAGTTTAAGCTAATAAAAAAAATGAGGGAGAGGAAGTGATAAAGAAGGGAGAATACTATGGAGAAGAGCGGGAGAGAGGGAGGGAAGACAGGGGGGTTTTATCTCCAGTTTCCTCCCAGCATCCCCGGAGTAATTGGTGGAGAGATAAGGCGACGTTATTTACAAGAGCTTGGTCTTCTAGGATGGCAGGGGTGAGTAAGGAGGAAGAACCTAAAAAAAAAATAATAAATGAGGAGGAGCAGGAAGGGGGGGCGGGGAGAGGAGGAGGGGACGGGGCGAAGAGGGCGGGAGCGGCGGTAGTGGCGGTGAAGAAAGAATAAGAAAAACAGCAAACCTCTCAAAACAAACAAACAATCTAGCATACTCTTCATAATACATAAAATACACATACCCCTCCACAACCGCAAACACACAAGCAATACTCAGAAATCATCAAACACCCACAGCCCTCCAAAACAGCACCTCCCCCTCCCTTCCCAAAGCCCGTAGTGTAGGGAGTAAAGGGTCGTTAGCGCAATAGGGACGCCTCACCTGTCATTTCCGGGATACAGCTTGTCCCCCGCACACCAAAACACCTCATCACGGCGCATACAGAGGGTGATGCCGAAGGAAGGGGGGGGGGAGAGAAAGGGGGAAGGGGAGGGTGGAGGAGGGGCGGTGGGAAGGGGAGAAGAAGGACAGGGCAGGGAGGAAAGGTCAGAACAGGTATAAAATGGAATATATAAAGGCGGTGGGAAGTACATTCACGCTGCTTCTGTGCGAGGAATAAGGGGTAGCTGGGGGAAGGAATTTAAAGATTGTCTACAATAAACGTGTCACAGCTCACAAGGTATATCCTCTTTATATTCATTATGGTCTTTATGGTAAACATGTCTTTCCTTGCAAAATGCAACCTTCTGAATTTAGAAAGTCATTATAAGAAATTTAATTAACTTCACAGTAACTCGATAATCACTATAGCCTAATTAAAGACTTCATTAGCAATTGAAACAACCAATATAAACAACAAATACAAGCAATCAATACAAAGAACCAATGCAAACAACGAATACAAGCACCCAATATAAACTAATCAATACAAACAACCAATACACATTCAGTATAATCCATATAATCAACCAACACAAACAAACCCACCTATGCATCACTGAATACCGTTAGCCTTTCAGTTAACAAACGCGGCTGGAGGGAAGAGGCTTAGATGACGGTGCAAGTGGTCTGTGCACAGTAAAACACGGTAATACTCACTAATTCCTACGCCACACACACACACACAAACACACACACACACAGACACACACACACACACACACACACACACACACACACAAACAGCGTGTGATACGGTTGCACGTTGGACAGGTTTACGAACTGAGCATCACATCCCAGACTTGCATCATCACCTGTCTTGCTGTCATTTTACCCCTGTTACTTTCTGAATGGGTGGAAATGCTCTGGTGGCGAATTACGTGTTGGGGAATGAGAGTCTAAACTGGGAAGTGTATGTAAGTGACGTAGAGACGGAAGGGCAGGGGAGAGGCCGAGGATGAGATGAAAGGAAGGGGTGCATACGTATGTGAGGTGAGGGGGAGTGAGTTGGAGACAGGGCAGCCGAAAGACAGACGTTTATGGCCATCCCATTTGGCATTATGTCGCCTGACGATACGAAGATAGATGGACAGATAGACAGCATTACATTTCGTCAATGGAAGACGATTTGACGATTTCACTATGCCCAAGAAAAACCTAGAGCACCAAAAATTATTAAAATTATTTCAATCAACCGTTAAGTACAAAATAGAAAACTGTACTTTATCCCAACCTATAACTGATTACTTTTTTAGCTCACAGGAACTCTCCAAAGACAGCTGTTTAACATATACAAGTATGTCAAAAATCTTTACATCATAGCACTAAGCCTATCAATCTATGAGCTTGTAGCAATGAAAAAACAGATTTAGCAGAGGTCCTTATTACTTTTCCATCAGCTCTGCTATAACTGTATGTATTTTGCAATCTACATAGCTATCATCAAAAACAATCAATTTACGGCAATCCATTAACGTATGTAACCTGTTCCTCAGTCCACATCAATCTTAACAGTATTTTACATCCCTCTTCCCATCCATACATGCCGATTTATCATCCTGTTTGCATGTGGACGTCTGCTGGAACTGCGTCGAACTATATGCGTTTAACACTGTCAGGTTCTTGTGACTTACTCTCACCTGAAGAATAAACTCCTCCTCTGTCCTTCTCTCATTCACAATATTTGACCTACTGGCTGAAAAAGCTCTTTTGTCGAAGTCAGAGAGGGCTGATGTCACAAAGCCACGCAATCTGAGTACTGTACTGTTATATAACTAATGACGTCAATTACTAGGACACATTTCGTCTAACATCTCCCAATACCTACCCCCATTTCAACTTACAGACCTGATCTACAAATATCTGTAAAGGGAAAATCTAACACACCTAGTCTCCAAGTATCTGTACAGGGGACGTCTAACACACCTTGTCCCCAAATATCTGTAACAGGGAAGCCAAACACACACTGTCTCCAAATATCTGTAAGAGGAAAATCTTACACACCTAGTCTTCAAATATCTGTAAACGGGAAGCCAAACACACCAGGCCTCCAAACATCTGTAAAAGGAAAGTCTAACACATCTGGTCTCCACGTATCTGTAAAAGGAAAATCTAACGCACATGATTCCAAAATTTCTGAAAAAGCCTTACACACCTGACCTCCAAAATCTGTAAAATGGAATCTAACATACCAGCTCTCTGAATATCTGTAAAAGGAAATCTAACACACCTGGACTCCAAATATCTGTAAAAAGATAATCTCAATAATGTTTATAGTTACTCCTAAACATTCCACCTAACATATCCTAGTCCCCCTACATTGTCCTATACACGTGGTCTCCAAGTATCTGTAAAACGATAAGCTAACTAATGTTTACACTTACTCTGATTCATGTCTTCTGTACTCTTTTCATCTTAACCTGGCCCAGATTTTCGTTCTTTTCAGTTTATGTGACGTAGATCAATGGAAGACAAAGAGACTGTTACAGTTCTACATCCCTTCCAAAGTACCTCTTCGCGACTAGCATTACATTTTGGTAGTCATCTACTATTAGAGCTCAGCATTCAAGATGGAAAGATGGTAGTTGTAGGCAAAGTTAAGGTGAAGAGGGTATAAAATCTCTCTATATCAACCCTCCCTACGTCAGTCTCCAAAAAAGTCTCCAAATATCTGCCGCACTTCCCTCCTCCCACACCTGCCTAACTCACTTACTTATCCATACTACACGGCCAATCATCCCACACACAACCTGTTCATGCCGCATATTTGCCCACTGGCGCGTTTTGGGCTACAAGGAGGTTCAAAATATCGGCAGTCATAAATTTCTGAGTATTAGGACAAATCTCAATTTAAACATATAAATTATCGTACGAAAACAGTTTTGACATAATATCAAGTACTTGCGTAACAGTGTTATGCTTTGATTCGGCCGCAGATATGGAAAGTATAGATACCAAAGACAGTCCATCTTTCCACAGTGTTTGAGAAAGTACTTAATACTTTCCTTATAATCGAAGCATAACATTGTTCCGAAAGTACTTGATATTACGTCAAAGTTATTTTTACTAGATAATCACCTACTTAAAACACAATATGAAAACTATCGATGTCAATATTTTGAACTTCAATTACTCCTCTCTCTCTCTCTCTCTCTCTCTCTCTCTCTCTTACCTGTTCATGCCACACTGGACATCCACGACGCCCTATTTGTCTATACACCTGTCCAGCTCAAATGGGGGACCCTATCAATAAAGAATTTTCACCAAATCTTACAATAAATAAATCCCATAAGTGAATTATTAATACAGGGTGTACTGTTTCGTATTCTTACTTCAGCTTAATTTGGGTGTGAACTATGTGGTGGCTGTAAGAACGAAGAAAAACGTATACACAAGCGATCTTACACACAGCTTAAGCCTGAGAGAGATTATGAATATGCCCCCTGACTGCTCACTTCACATGTGCAATTCATATCACTCTATTATAAGCAGGAGCAGGAAATAATATTGTTCCTCGTTTTAGCTGAACAATTATGAAACTCTTACATAATACTCTGAAAAGTACGCTGGGTTCCGTAGACAGCTTCGCTGGGTTTTGAAAGTGATTGTCCACTTTACCTGTGTTTATCGTTAGGAAGTGGATTACAATATCCGCAACTGTACCTTCTCTTCCCATACATTTTTCCCTTTCAACCTTTCCATTCTACTCATCCTTCACTCCAATGTATCCATAATCTCTACATATTATATCATTTTAAAAACCCAGATATATCATACTATCCTTCCATTCCTCGTTCATTCTCTTCCTGTGTACATTTCTTGCATTCGCACATTCACCCTACATATATGTTCGTTCCACAAAGCTTCCCACCCAGCATAGGTTTCCACAATACCAATTCCTTCAAAATAACACGTCTGCTGTTTCACACACCTCTTAGCACTGGACATATTCCATGCCACACATTCTCCCATTCTACACAACATTCCATCTTACCTTTCCCTCCCATACACCCTCACATCCCACACACCTCCCATTCTACACACTTCCCTCTTACACTACCTCCTATCCCACACATTCTTTCATTCTACACGGCCTTCCCTGCCATACATCTTTCCATTCTATATACGTATCCATTCCCTTAAATACATCTATCCATATGAAAACTCGTCTTTCCAAATACCCTTCCTCGCACAAAGTTTCTCCCACACACTCATTCCTCTCACAGCTCCAACAGGTAGTACTAAAGCCTTATTGTATTACAGAGGTTAGTAGCACAGGAAATCAGGCATTAGAAAAGAAAATCCTCGGGTAGAAGAGATCATAACACAGGCAACAGGTGATATGCTGAGAGCCAACCCAACCCAATCAAACTTGACCAAGCACAGCCTAACATAACACAACATAACCTTCTCATGTAGACGAGATCACTACACAGGCAATAGGTTATAAGTTGAAAGTGAACGAAGACAGTATGCAACCTAACCTGACCTAACCTAACCTGACCTGACCTGACCTAACCTAACCTGACCTAACATTATACAACATAATCTAAATTCCTCCGGTATGAAGGATCAAGCCCAACCTAACAACCGAACATAACCAACTTTAGCCTCCTGGTGTATGAGGGATCATAACCCAGGCAACAGGTGAAGGGTTGAGCAGGCACGGATCAACCCCACCACCAACAACAATACACCCTCCCACCCTCTATTGATCTCCTTTGCTTTATTCACAAGTCATCATTTTTTCGCCCACACTTTTATTCCGGGTGTGGTGCAGGGGCGGGGACTGGAAGGGAAGCGAGTGCATGGGGAGGGAGCGAATGGAGGGGGAGGGAACGAGTGGAAGGGGGGGGAACTTGATCTGGGTGAGGAGGAATGAGATGGTGGGACGGAGGAAGTGAAGGAGGGAAAGACAATTGTGATGGGTGGAGAAAGTGAGACAGCGGCGGTGAAAGGGAAAGAACTGAGTGGAGACGGATGACGAATGGGATGTTAGGAGTAGAGTTAGAGGGGAAACTACGAGGGAGGGAATGGAGAGTGGCGGTGGAAGTGGAGGTGGGTGGCAGATGGGGAGGGAGGGCGGGAGGGTGGGAGTGGGTATGGGGGTGGAAGGGTATGATGAGGCGAGGATTGGAGTCGGGTGGGGAAAGGGGAAAGAGTCTTCACGTGAAGGGGAAGGGTGGGAGTGGAGGTGAGATGGAAAGGGGAAGCGAGTGGTTACGGGGGAGGGCAGCACTGAAGTTCGTGAAGGAAAGGGGAGGGAAGGGGTGAAGAGGAAGGGACGGGGTGTAGGTGGGTGTGTGGGGAAGAGCTTGTGCGGTGCTCTGCACGATATGACGAAAAGGTGAAGGTGAAATAGATATCCAATGAATCTTCTCCAAGACTTACTTGCGTTAAAGACAGATATATACCGCGGACTCCTCTCCTTAACTAAATGAAAACGACTCAAACACATACCGAGCACTGAACGAGCACACTGGTTAGTTGGTAAGTACCGCTAGGTGATGATAATAAGTTTGGATTTTACGGTAGATAGCAGCTTCATGACACGTGAAGTCAGGTTAAAAATTTCGCCTAATGTTTGACTACTGTTTTTTGTTTTACCTCTGTTCGTTATTTTTAGAAGTTGAGGGAGGTTTGTTATGTTTTCTTGCCCATAAATGAGTGTCTTTCATAGCGTCAGTGAGGAAAGTGGCGGACACGTTCTAGGTGTGTTATAAACGAAATGGAGAAATAGACGAACCTTTCTCCCTGGGCTGTACAACTTTACACTTGCAGAAAATTCTGACAAATCTGAGGAGCCAAGTCCCAGGCAGCCTTCAATATGCGGAGATTAACCAGAAACAAATATTCAGGAATGACGCAAAAAATCAAGAATGACTCAGTACAAATATATTCGAAGGATCACCTTTCGAGGTAAATCAAGCTGAATTTTTACAGTACCTGAACTAAATATTCCATGCAATAGACGAAATTCGAATATTAAATGAAACTACGAAGTAATTATGAATGTGGTATGAAACTATAGACTGCATACAGTTGGTAATCACATCCGTAGACAAGGTACTGCACCACTACTTAACCGAAACAATGGAAAAGTTATTATTTCATTACACATGAATCCCAAAGCTAATAAAACATGTAAATAAATTTATAAGGAAAATCAGTTTACAATATTTAATTACACAAGAATTTTAATTTAAAGATAACATATGAATAAAGACAAAGTGAAATGTAGGGGTTAGATATAGTCTTCTTTTGTCCTTGCTGACTCTAGGCAGACATCATGAACTGGAGGGGTGAGATACAGCCTTTAATCGCCTGTCTTCAGCCAGGGTGTTCAACTAAGCTTAATATAATCGCCTAGCAGAGGCAAGAAGACAACACCAATGAAGCTGCCTGGCTGAAGAGAAGACAGGCTCTTCACTCCAACGTCGCATTTTTCAATTTATTCTTTCTACCAATATACAGTTCAACATTTTTTAGTACGGGGCTCCATCCCTGTAATGAAGGAAGTAATGACGACTATATGTAACGCCTCCTGTTAGAAAAGTTGTAAGGTGAATATAATTGTTAATAAGTGAAATTGACAAAGCATCCCATCGGACTGCAGAGGTTACAGGAATAAAACTTATATTTCTTCCAGTTCCCAAAATGTCTCATGAATTGAATAAAATCGCCTGTAAGCAGCACGAAAAAATAAAACTACGTCGCTGGACTGAAGCATACCGTAATGGTCTAATCTTACACTCTGGTAATTTCAGGTTTTCCACATAATTTCCATCTCCTCGACGCAGCTCATCTATGCGCCATCATAATTTTACTTTCCATCTCCTCCGACCACATCATTTACGAACTTATTCTGTACGATAACGCATTCTTTATTTATATTGACTAATTCCATATGATTTTACACTGAACCTGGGAAATTTCCAACACTTTCTCATATTAGCTTTCTATACTGAGCTACTTCCTCGAGAAATCATGTTCATAAAAAAAAAAAACTATAAATCCCTCCCTCTGTACTGGTTCAAATTTCTCTCTCTCTCTCTCTCTCCCTCTCTCTCTGACACACCAAGCTTGCCTAACTCAGCAACTTTCAACATCCATCACTGAATACTTACCAAATCTTATACTTAGCTGACCTGCTGTTTGTTATTTTTGAGAGAGAGAGAGAGAGAGAGAGAGAGAGAGGCACGTGATGACTGCGAGTGACCAAACGAGTAGTGTGTGTGTGTGTGTGTGTGTGTGTGTGTGTGTGTGTGTGTGTGTGTGTGTGTGTGTATTACTGGTATGTATAATGTATACATACAGTATATGAATGTATGTACAATGGGTCACAAATGTATCGATGCACACGGGGTCCGGTGCTACCGAAAACATTCGATCAGCTGCTGATGTTTACCAAAGTCTCACTGTGTATGAACAATGTCTGTTCCTATAAACATAATATTTGCTATGTCTCTGCAACAGGATATTGCTAGTTGGCGACATATGACACCTCCCGACATCAGGAACGTGTGGTAGGTTGGACTCTAATATTTCAGCGACCTTTGTTCTCTGGTCCTATATGTTTCACGCATACTGTGCACCGATACTTCTGTGACCCATAGTACAGAACGTATCTGTTGGGGGTTACGAGATTTCAGCTTTACACAGTCGGGATGAAGTACTTAAAACTAAATAACTGGACAGTTCGGATACTCCTCACATAATTATAGTTTTCCTCAAGAGGCTGGGCAACTCGCGCAACCTGACCTCGGGAAAACAAGGACAGGTAGAGTTATAATGGAGAAATCGTGGAGTTATGTTGGAGAAAAGCTATAGCTGTTGAACTGGTGAAGATGTTGGAGAAAAGTTGGAGGTAAGTTGGAGAAAGTGTGGCTATGCTGCAGAAAGTGGGGCGATGTCAGAGTAAGCGGGGTTACGCTGGTGAAAAGTGGCATTATTTTGCAGAAAAGGTGCAGTTACGTTGGGGGAAAAAAAAAAAAAAGGTGGGGCTATGTTGCGAAGAATGTGGAGTTATGTTGGAGAAAAGGTGGGGCTGTTGCAGATGTGGAGCTATGTTGGACAAAAGGTGGGGCTGTGGCAGAAAATGTGGAGTTATGCTGGAGAAAAGGTGGGGCTATGCTGCAAATATGTACTAGTAGTTATGTTGAAATAAAGGTGGGGCACTGTTGCAGAAAATGTTATGTTGGAAGAAAGGTGGGGCAATGTTGTAGAAAATGGCGAGTTTTGTTGGAGAAAAAGGCGGTTGGCGGTATGTTGGAAAAGACGAGTGAAATGGGGTGAATTGGAGTTTATGAGGGCGAAAAGGATAATTTACGCCGGGGAATATTTGGATATATTACAAAAGGTTTGGTTGGAGAAAAAGTGGAGGTATAATTGATAAAAGGTGAGTTACTATGAGGGAAAGGTAGGGTTATGTTGGAGAAAAGCTGATGGTTGATACGAAGAGGAAGGGAAGAGTACGTTTAAAGGGGGCAAGGGACAAAAAAAACTGACAGGATAGAGGTTTGGTAAGAGGTGAGATGGACCAACGAGGGCTGGCAGGGGGAGGGAAATTGCTGGGTCTCGGTATAACTTAAGACTCGCTGGCTTGGTGCACGAAAATTGATGAGTTTGTGAAATTAGTCTGGTACCGGGTACGCGAAACGAGTCTGGTGAGTGGACTTTCCTTAGTAAGCGGATTTGCTCTAGTGGGCAATATATTACTATGTGAAACTTAGTTTATGTGCGAGTATTACCTTAAGTATGGACCAAATTTTAATGGTTTCATTATATGATAGGCAAAAAGAATACGTGCTGAATGTGATTATACTGGAAAGAACTTGTGTGTGTGTGTGTGTGTGTGTGTGTGTGTGTGTGTGTGTGTGTGTGTGTGTGTGTGTGTGTGTGTGTGTGAACAATTCCATTTTAATATGAAGACAGATTATAATATGAGAGGATAACTGCCTAAGGCCCATTAACCAACAACGCGCAGCTCCTGCTTAAGCATATTTCACTTATTAATAGCAGTCTTCTAAAACGTGTGATATTTCCGTGAACAATTAAAGTATCAGCGTTAATCAAGCATAGGCTTCTGTGGCGTATAAATTTAGTCTTCTAATTAGTTCTTCTGAGTGACTTTCAAATGTATGCGAGCATATACGGTACATAGCCTAATCTGAATGAGATTCCTAGGAGAGAATTGCAACATTTCCAGGCAGCACGTTACACTGAGATGATAAATGGTAAATGTGAATGGTCTTAATTAAAAAACAAACGGGTAAAAGACCACGTTATATGCATGTTTCATTTTCATATATGCAATAGTGTCACTAAAATCCATGAAGGCACACAGTTACTGGTACCACTGCCATACAACCACTAGCTTTTTTTTTTTTTATATATATATATATTCTTAATATCTTCAGAGGACTTTAATAAACTTATAGGAAACTTTTTGAGCTGAAAGTGTTATAGTCTTAATAACCCCTTAAGTGCTTCAGATCCTTCGTAAGTTGTATAAAATCCCCAGAAAGTAGTGAAAATAAATTAATAATCCGTCACCGACTACTTGGGGTTCTCAGTTGAAGCATACTCATATGACCGGGGTATAATCTATTATTCGTCGTATAAAAGAACTTCCGCGACTACAGATCAACTTTGGTTACATGAAGCGTTTGTAGGCTAAGCCCAGGAGACCAGTACCAGGTACTTCATCATGCCTCTTGACCCCTTCAATCCACAGACATCTCTTAAAATATTCTGACTACCGTACCGAAAAGAAAACTGGCATAGTAGAATGACAGACGTTGTGGTGAAAGTGTTAACGACCGCCAAACCTATCTATCCCCAGATATATATATATATATATATATATATATATATATATATATATATATATATATATATATATATATATATATATATATCTGGAAATAAGAACCTATCCTCTTTAGTTCGAATTATATCTCCTGGACGGAACAAAATCGTCTGTAGATAATGAAACATAAGACTCAAGAGATGCCGGTATGTCAATATTATTTCTGCCACAAAGAGTTCTCCATGTATCAGGTCAACCGGGTGTACAAGAAGCATTTTGCAGCCCAGGGGAGCATTATTTCATCATCCGTCATAAGTAACAAAACACGGGCGCAAGTTTGGAGTATTTTATGTGGCCTTGTGGTGGAGGTGGGCTACACAATCGCATAAATACATCATCAGCAAAACAGGTTAACATTTCACTATGGTAACCGAATACTGCGGTCATGCAATAGTTGGATGACTTGCACATGGACAACTTCCTGTGAAGTGATACATTTAATACAGCTTAACCCCTTTCCATCCGACCCCCTTACTTTCACTTTATTCTTGTTACCTTCACAATACACTGATAACTTTCCGGCAACATATTTAGTGAAAGGTTAGAAACAACACACCTCAGTGAATATCCTAATACGGTTCCACATATGAGCATCAGAAACTGGGGATCTGCATACACTTACCGCCAGACAAGTATAAAATGAACCTTAGTTGGAAGGCAGTAAACTAAACAAAATCAATACTGCCAAATAAATAAAAAAGAATATAAAGGGCCTGGAAATGCGATACGCTGGAATAATATAGTATCAAGTTATGCTTTGCGTGGAGAAGGATAAACTGGAATGAATGAAAAATACCTAAGAATGCGATATATACCGGTATCAGTACTTGGGAATACAGCAGTGCATATCCGGTAACTATTCTAAGTGTAAAAATGGATACCAAGAATGAACAACACAAGTAAAGGAGGGATGCTTAAAATAAATACAAGTGTGAAATTATTCTCGGTGTAAGGATAGAAAAAATAATCAAAATGTAAAGGGACTGAGAATGTTCTTTGATGCTGTGAAGTGCTTTGTTCTCGATCAAGCATCAAAGCACAAAGCACTTCACAAAAAGGAGAGCAGTAGAGGGCCAGTGAGGGAAGAAACGTGCATAAATGGTGCTGACGGCCTGAAACTGGGACGAGGGTTCAATGTTCCACCAACCTGAACAGATAAGGTATGGCAATAAATAGCCTGTGTAGGTAAACAATATATAGTAATAAACGGCTTGTGTATGACAAGGCTGAAAAGTAGGGTACAACTATAGGTTTGTAGGACACACACACACACACACACACACACACACACACACACACACAGACTGTCCTGACAAATCTCACTTGAGAAGTGAAGACGACACATTATTGATATTTAAATGTTCTGGTCACATACAGGTACCATACCACGATTTTTAAACCTTATTAATTCATTACCTAAACAGTTTTCACGGAATATGACAGAAAAGAATAACGCATTGCCATTTTTTAAAAATAAATGTCACGAGAACCGCCACCTCTTTCACTGCCAATGTCAATCAAAAACTTTAGGTACAGCCGTGTTTATAAATAGGGATACAAATCTGGTGCACCAAATTTACCCAAGGGTATTCATATTAAAAGTACGATAAAAGCACGATTACCGGTGTATGCAGCAGGGAAATCTAGCTTACCAGGGCTTCACACACACACACACACACACACACACACATTTCCTACCTCTGTATGCGCTAAGGTACTGGTACGGTATGAACATAAATTTCTTAAGACAACAAACATGTATCAGTATCTAAAAATAAGCCAGTATCCAGACCACCGTTTTCTGGGTAAATTAAAAACTATGCAGAATATCAGCGTATGCTACTCAACAAACAGCTACTCGTATATAATCTGATAATGGTATTATTATAACTGTTGCTTTTATACGAGTATATTTATCTTCTACTACTTAATGTTTTATGAACGCGAATATATAGGGTTGTATTAATGTTATAATACATGACATCTTTAACAGGATTACCACTTCACTCCAATGACACTTTTTGTTTCACTGCTACTCTCTCCACTTGATTAAATTTCAACTCTGAACAGATCTCTATCTAACCCATCCATTTCGAAAAGTGTTATGTCTGGTAGTTGCAAGAATACACTACAAAAAGACGTCACTGACTGAAGGTGTTAGGCAGTACGGACAGCGCCTAGCCGAGCGAGGTAAAATTGTAGTCGGTTTGTTTTCACGTGACGCAACATGGCCACTCCCGCAACTCATATGTCATAACATGGTTGCATGAAATTTGATGAGCCTTAATTACTAGGTAGGAATGAGTCTCCTTGGTTGCTAGTCAAATTAATCTGCCAATTTTACTTCACTTAGACTTCAACTGTTCTGCGAGAGTTTACAGATTTTTGTCAGGTGAAAGTAACTTGACCATATGCTAGAGTTGCAATCATGGTTCAATCAGCTCGTTAGAAGCTGTGTTATAGCCTGCTATGGTCTACGATAATAATCAATGGATGTACTTGGCTTTTTTCAGAAGTTATGTTTCACGACCAATTTTGCAGTTACTCCCGCAAAGTTTACATATGATCTCTGTGGCAACATGAAAGCATGGTAAATAATTAATAATAATAATAGTAATAATAATAATAATAATAATAATAATAATAATAATCCATTTGCAAATGTTCAACAGTAGGACACGAGAACATTTCAGGCTGCATAGGCCGATGAAGTTTTTCAAATATTTTTTTACTCCCTCAAGATGATTTTATGCAGTCTGGCAGAGCGTCTTTTTAACTAACAATGAAATCTACACCCAACTCCTCCAGCTGATACCCTATCGATCAGTAATTTACCTGTTTAGATTCTCCACCCTGGGAAAGTTGTCATTTTTTTTTTTTTTTTCTGACCAGGAAAGAATGCATAAACCAATGAATCCCCGGCTTTACCGAACCAAAAGAGTTCACAATGAAAAGTTTTAAGTAAAGGATAGTCTTTATCAAAGGACACAATAAAGGTCACAAGCTGATTAAGACAAGGCTATTTCTTGATGACAGACATCATTGTTGTCATGATAGGCCCCTGCAGACTGGCTATCTTATATTACTTCCTCACACGATTCTCTAAACTGAGCTCACAGGCTAACTTTCGTGTAGTCATGACAAACTCTAGCGCATACAGCCTGCAGTACCGGGTACCACAAAGGAGACAGACTCCTAAGCGAGTCATATAAGCTTGCTTAGTTTGTAGATGTGGTAACATTCCTTTCACACACTCATGACCACCTAGTTTACCTACTGATGGAGTTAGTAAAAGAATTCCCTTTTAGGTCACAGGTGTTGATTACACAGGAACGATGACCATCCCAAGTGGATAAAAAAATAAATAAATGTATATTTATCTTTTAGCTTGTGCGTAGCCTATGATCTTGCAGTACTTACATATTGCAGAGGACCTTAGTGTGGCAACATTTTGCATATATTTAGGATATTTGCTGCTAAAATTTCATGTCCAAGAAGGCTTACCAATGGATTCAATTGTGATGGAGCATCACCTCTTGTACTGCATATCCTCAATGATCCTAAAGTGCATACAGCTTTACAGACAAACTCTGCCTGAGTTTTCATTCCACCCAGGACTCCCTGGCAAAATGGGTTTAAGGAACAGTTGACAGGGATTGTGAAAACTTCCCTAACCAAAGTACTACACTGAGCCAAGCTGATCCCAGAGGAGCTAAGAACAGTAATACTGGAAGTGGAAACCAAAGTCAACAACAGACCTCTTACATATTTAAATGAAACATCTGTTCAATTAGGAGTCTTCCCAGCATATGTATGACTTAAAAAAGAAGTACTAAGCCACACTCTTATCATACTCAACAGTCACGTGATTACCATGCAATTGTAGTTCTACATAATTTCACGTATATCATACTAAAACGAACCAGACCTAACACAAACTAAACATGACTGAATGTGGTCAATAATGTACTCAAACTAGGTGCAAATGCAGGTGACTTTTTGGCAGTCCTGAGGTGAATGAGGTAATGTAGACTACTACTCTTCTAATTTTAAAAGTCGCTCCCAGGGTGAAGAAAATCGTCTAACTAGCAATACTGAAGGAGTAAAAACATCGCACGTCACCGGAATGCATGAATTAAATCCCGTATCTCACTCATGGCAATTTAAATGTTGCATCAGAGTCTGGCGTAAAGATCTGCCTACTCACACCCACAAAGTAGTCCTCCGCCGCGTCGTCTAGAGCTCAATATTATAAGAGATTATGAAGGAAACTGCTGTTATACTTAGGTTTTATGCATAATTATAATACTAAAAAGAAAATAACCTAATGCAGGCAAAACAAAATGATTAAATATAGTGCGTTTATTACACAAAAACAGCTGAGAATCTGACACTGTAAATAAAACACACACACACACACACATAATAATAATAATAATAATAATAATAATAATAATAATAACAACAGTAACTGACCTACCGCATAATAATTAAAAATTGCTTGAGTATTATCCTTCAAATAGCAAATAGGATTAAGCTCATAACTGATGAGAAACAACGCTCGTAATTCAATGCGCAAGACCTAACAAAACCTTACCCAATGGAAAATCTAACTAATTGGTTACACAGCAAATAACAATAAAATCCCAAAGTAATATTGCCCTGGATAATCCTGATAACACAAATGACATCCACAGAACTAAATAAGCTGAATTATCTTACTCCAGGAAGAAAATTATGAATATTTAAAGTGTGCATCGGGATACATCGATGGCCGCCACTGTGGAGACAAATACCACTGTGATAAACTTACCTTCTATGTAAACCATTTCACATGGAGTCTGAAGGTTCTCCTGACTACTGGGTTACTCACTGATTCACAAATACTTGCTGGTAGTTGGTTTATGCTTTCAGTGCCGATTTCCAGCGTTTTCACGTTTTTTACAATACACAAAGCAACAACACTCCCAACCACCCGCCGTGTCTTTACGTGACTGATGGACTCCGGGGAATAATGTGGCAGAGGGTTTTAAACGAGTGGCCGATTTCGATTGAATTATTAACTGGCATTTAATCAGTTACACGGGTATAATATAAATCACATGTGTAGCCAACTCTCATAGTTAAGAATTAAAAGGTATCAAAAAATGATATTAATGCAATATTACCAACATTCCCCAGGATTACAGTGTACTAGATTTGAGTTGGCGGTGTTTACAATCACTCCTTTTGCTGGAACCACTCGGGAGATTTATGCAATTTTATTTGATTGCGTGACAATAATTAAACTTAAAAATATAGTGTAAAATATATGCATCCATTTTTTTATCATTGTAAACAGAATGGACTGCATTATGTTCATTGCTGATAATTCATGCATGACGAAACTAACTTGTTGACTAAATACTTTTAAGGTCAAGCTGGTTCTCCATCATTAGGGATATCTGCTATACATCTTATGCGATAGTTTTCCTTAAACAAGTGTAACTATAAAGCTACAAAGAAAAAATAATACTTTCGAGGTGTCCATTCACTCAAGTGCAAATGCACAATGGCTCTACTGGTATTAGGCAATAAAACTACGCTGATATATACTGGCTTCAAACTGCTGTCTCACCAACTTGGTTACTGAGTTATAACAAGAGTCTAACATTAGAACATGATGGTAGTCAAGATGAAGTACTGTCAAATGAATGTCGAGTCGTAATGTTGTTTCTGCACTGAGTTATGGAAACCTTGCAGCAAAAGAATGAAAATCTATTAAAATGCAGGTGACGATTCAGATGGTTCAATGTATGACGTAAAGGGGCATTTCAGTCTAGCTAAGGATTATTAATACATTCGTCATCACGATTACCGTCAAAGACACCTGTTAATTTTTTACAATATCCAACTCAATCCTGCATTATCACCTAACATATTTGGAGTTTCATTCTCTTAGGATTTACCTTGGAAAGATCATATTGCCTTTCATGTAATAACTGCTTCCAGGAGATTAAATGAGCTAAGCTGACTCCATGCAAAGTTGTTGACTGTATACAGGGGTTTTAATCGCTCCCGTGCACAGTACAACTCTCATGTGTGGGGAGGCTCCCCACATACAGCTCTGCTCAACAAGGTGGAGTCAAAACCTTTTCGTCTCATTAACTCCCCTCCTCTTACTGGCTCCCTTCTACCTCTCTCTTCGACACACTTGCATTTTTCTCTCTCTTCAATCGCCCCTTCAATGGTCACTGCTCCTCTGAACTGTTTGCTTGCATCTCTCCACCACTATGGCGGGCGAGTCCCTTTTGTGATGCAAGAATCAACCCTAGGTATTAGTAGACTTAGAATCAACCGTTACTTCCAGTCCTTCACTTATGCAACAAGTCAGTTTTGAAACTGTCATCCTCTGTCTGTATTTCTTACTGCCTATGATATCCAGTCTTTTAAACATAGTGTGCCTAGGCATCTTGAAATGAACAGATCTTGAATTTGGCTCTGTGTTTATTGTTTTATCTGTTTATTGATTATTTTTTGAAGGAGCAATCTTGTGGGCTTCTGGCTTTTGGGTCCTTTCTTGCATAAAAAAATTTATAAAACATAAACTTAATACAGAAGTTGTAGTAGTAGTAGTAGTAGTAGCAGCAGTAGTAGTAGTAGCTTCAAGGTCAATAGAAATGTGAGCCAGGTGGACTGCAGGCTGAAGTTGCCTTTCTCTGGCTATCCACCGTCCACTTTTCGGGGGACAGGGAGGGAGTTGAAGGATGCCTGGATAACCGAGCAGCAAACCAGCCCGGCTATCGGTGCCATCGCATGAAGGCGTCCTTCTTCATCACTTACTGTAATACACATAGACTAGTAAATTCCCAAAACAAATTTTTCGACAGTGTTCCCCGTTTCCACGTAGCTTCAGTAATCATAAATAAATACCAATACATACAACAGGAGAAAATCTCTCCGACCCATAAAAATCAACGAACCTTGGCAGCAGAAACTCGCCGGGAAAAAAAAAAAAAAAAAAAAAGATACGAAAAAAGTTCGATTGACAATTTCCACTGCCTTCTCTATCGCATCTCCTTAGTTCCAACTGCCAACGATGACTCTCTCTCTCTCTCTCTCTCTCTCTCTCTCTCTCTCTCTCTCTGTCTCAGGCAGGGAGAAAAAAATAAATTGGATCCTTGGTATCAGTTTTAAGATCTTTGAAGGGTAGTTACTGATTCTTAAGAGAGATAGAGACGAGAGTGAAAGTGAGAGAGAGGGACAGAATTTTAGGGCAATGGATTTTACGAGGCTTCTTGTTATTGCTTCTCCTTGATAGTTAATGTGATTCTCTCTCTCTCTCTCTCTCTCTCTCTCTCTCTCTCTCTCTCTCTCTCAGTAAATTCACCTCCAGTGTCAAATATCATATCAGTGAACGAACTGCCTCTGTGGGTTACAGAGTTATAGATTAGGGAAGATAGTATTTGCTCAGCTTATATTAAGCTGGCTGTTTCTTCTTTCCTCTCTGACATGAAAAGGTGAAACAACTGTAGTAGCAGCAGCAGCAGCAGCAGTAGTAGTAGTAGTTGTAGGTGTAGTAGTAGTGCTTACATCATCATTATCAGCAGCAACAGCAGCAGTAGTAGTTGCTGTTGTTGTTGTTGTGTTAGTACTGTAGTAGTTGTTGTTGTTGCTGCTGCTGCTGCTGTTGTTGTTTTTGTTGCCCCATATTCATGTTGACGTGAACCCGGTGGATTGCAGGCTTAAGATTTCCTTTTCCTGCAGCCATCCTTTTCATGGGGGTTAGGGAGGAAGTTATGAAATATTTGGTTAACCAGACAGCTCCACGGCCCGGCTATGTCGGTGCCACTACATGAAGGGGTCCATCTCCAGAGTCACTGAAAAAGCAAAAGAGAGGGACACTGCAGTATACTGTTAAAGTCTCGGTAGGATGCGCAAGATTTTTTTTTTTTTTTTTTCACTTCATCAAAGAAATTGCAAGTCAGTGAACAGAGGCACCCAGCAGACATGATCTATGCTTTTGTGTCCATGTTATGCCAAAAATATACGCGTGTATCACAATATCTTCAGTTTTGGTGCTTCATGTAATCTGGGTTAAGCTCCGGATAACAGCATCTCTTATTCTTTGTTAATCCCGACAGATTACTAGACTTGTCGTGCTTGTTTCTCAATATAATTAATTTGTACTGACTGACTCCAGCTGGCCAGTGTATGTGTAGTCCATCAACATCATTTTCATCATCATCTGGTAAGTTTATGAAATGAGCATCATCTTCACCATCACCACCATGAGCATCATCATAAACATCGTCACTTAACAAGTTTATGTGAAGTGCACCCCGATCATCATCATCATCATCATCATCATCGTCATCATCATCATTATCATCATCGTCATCATCATCATCATCATCATCGCCTGGCAAGTTTGTGTGCAGTGCATCATCATCATCATCATCATCATCATCATCAACTGGCAAGTGCATGTGAAGTGCATCACTATCAACAACTTTATTCCCTTTCTAAGGCTGGGATGAAACAGGATCCAGAAACAAGTAATTTCCGTTATGATCATTCTTTTTTCTTATACTTCCCCAACATTCTCTCTCTCTCTCTCTCTCTCTCTCTCTCTCTCTCTCTCTCTCTCTCTCTCTCTCTCTCTCTCTCTCTCACCACGTTCCCCTACTGTCTCCAACTATCTCCCTCACTATCTCTCGCCCTCCACTCCGAGCTCTCCAATTTCCAGAGTGGATTTCTAAGGTGGATGATAAGGTAAACTTTTCGGTGGGTGAGGGTCAGGAAAAACTTTACCTATTTTCTTACCCTGAGTTATTTTCCCTTTGCTTTTCTCTCACGTATTTATCTGTTGTTGTTCTTCGCTTTTACACTTTCGACAGAGTTTTGTTTTCCTGTGCCGAGTGCTGTTTTGGTCTCCCTCATCCCTTCGTCTCAGTGCTGTTTTCCTACCCTCACCCCTTTGTCGTCTCAGTGCGTCTCCTTATCTTCATTCTTTCATCTTCTGAGTGCTATTTTGCCGCTCATCCCTTCCTTCTTTCTCTGCGGTTCTGCCTCTCAGTCCTTCATTCTCTCAGTGTCATTTCGCTCCCTTCATTCTTTCCTCTTCTCGGTGATGTCATGCATTCCTTATCCCTTCGGTATCTCCTGTCTTGCCTCCCTCATCCCTTTCTGCTCATTCATCCCATTCTCCTCTCTCGGTTGTCTCGCCTCTCACATCCTTTCAGTGTCATCTCGTCTTCTTCATTCCCAAGTCTTCTCAGTATCTCCCTCCCGTAACCTTTCCTTCTGTCATTGCAGTTTCACTTTCCTCATGCCTTCCTCCTCTGACAGCTGCCGCTTTTCCATCATCCTTTCTCTTTCTTCATGTTAATTCGCCTCATTCTTCCTTCGTTTTCGCAGTGTTGTCAGTGGCGTCTAGCTTCCTTCATCCCTGCGTCTTCTCCAGGCCTCAAATGAGAACCAGTCAGAGATGGTCATTGTTCTTTCCCTGCCCGCCGATTGGTCGATAGGAGATGGAGAGTCAAGATGTCGTCTGCTATTAATCTGACGGCGTTGGCCTGACGGGAGAACGATCGCCAGATTGTGAGATATATAATGGTTTCTTCTTGCTATTATCGATTATTATAGGTCGAATGATGAGAAGTAAGATTTTTTTAAAGTCTCCTTTATATATATTTATATTTTTTAGTGTTTCTGTGATATGTCTTCAACTTAATATTCCACTGTTGCAATTCTTACCTTACGGAAACAATGGAACCAAGCAAAGTTGCAAATACTTAATAACCTCTCAGGTAGTTGGTGTTTATTCATTAAAAAAAAAAAATGTCCATAAGCAATGAATGAGTTAACATCAAACACCTGTTTCGAAAATTCTCTACTAAGCTTCGTACAACTGTTCTGTGTCATCAAGACAACTAAACATGAAGGGGTAGACAGGCAGGAAGCAATATATGACAACTGCATTCTGCATACAACACACTGACTCCCACACCTCCACCCCCACACCTTCACTACTCTCTACCCAAACCTCCGATCCACATCTCAACCACCTTCTACCCACATCCTCACACCCACACCTCTACTTTCCACCTAAACCCCCCTCCCATCCATCTACCATCCTCACCTGAACCCCCACACCTCTCTCACCCTCCATCCACATCCCCATCTCAGCATCCCTACCACTTTCCACGACCACTTCCACCCCTCACAGCGCCAACACTCTCTCCCATACCCCCACCACCTCATACAAGATGCCCGACTCATTACCACCTGGTGGTTCGAGATTCACTGGTTGTACACTGACGGGGTTGCATTAGTGGGTCAGAGCAGTAGTCCGACCGTTCTTCCCTACAGTTTCAGCCTACTCTATACCCTTTGCACTTTATCTTGAGCTTAAAGGACATTTCTTCATCTTGAAGTTTGAGCTGTTGCATGAGGCTGACATTAGAGCAAGGTGCTGGTCACAACGAAGTGCTATGGAAAGGATGTAGAACAATAGTTTTCCCCTTATCTGCCGATGAGCTACGTAAAATATGCTGTAAACAGGACGAAAATCTGAGTCAAATTAAGGTGAATTAGTATCCAGTTTCACATCGGTCAGTGACCTGTCGTCCAGTGTTGAAGCAGAAGTTTGAAGCTTTGCCACACTGCATCATGACACCTCCAGCGAAACTTCGAATTGCCACTCACTAGATAATAGGGGGCTCATTTCACAAGCACTAATAGCTCTGCAGCTTTTATACTTTCGTATTTCTGTTTCTTGAACCTCCCACTATATGCATTAGTAAGGAAGAGGGTTATGATGATGATGATGATGATGATGATGATATAAAAATGGTGTAGTTTATGTTTTTGTGCACCTTGCGGCAGACAGTGCTGTCCGGTGCAGGATCCGTATTCACAGACGTATTTATGGCCACTGCCCTGTCTTAACACTGATCAGTTCTTGCAGAGAAGACAAGGAAGGATAAGCACGGAATCTTTTTCTTGTTCTTCGCGAAAAATAAAAAAATAACTACAGCAGAGAGTTGATCGTAAGTCTGTTTGGGAATACGAGCCCTTTTAGCTGTACTGTATTATTAAAACTGAGAGTGCAACGGTGTTGACAAGCTTCCATTTCTTGACAGAATTCTGAAACACTTGATGGCAGAGCATGTCATGCATCTGTGTCGTTGCTTACTACACCCTGTGATATGAAATGAAAACTAATCACGTCTAACAATTACAGATGTTCCGTGTATGACCGTCAAAAATTGCATGCTTGCTTACACCTTCGCTCACTCATTTTTCATAATACGGCCGAAATGGTTAGCAGAGCCTTCCCAGTTGCATAAAAATAGTAACACACATTCTTATTTAAACGTGCGAAATTCTGGCTGGTATTGTTCCTGTCACAAATGTTTGTCACTTTCTTCCCATTTGTACCACTTCGTGTAAAACAGACTGTTGCATATTTAGCTGTATAATAATCCCCTTTTAGCATTCAGTATCCACTCTTTTCATGGTTATACCTCGTTAAATTCCTGTCAGCAAGTACACACAAAGCAGGAAATTACTCCACATTAGAAACAATGTTAAGTGCCTCATCCCTGTACAATTACTGTAATTACAGTGCTAAGGTGGCATTAACTCTTCACCTTGATAATGCTCTCTTCAATTTTAACTTAACACCAGGCAAATTTACTGAGCTTAGGAGAGCCAAGAGCCCCCTAATGGCAAAGGGGTAAATGATATACCCCCCAGCTGTAAACGCCTCTCCTTAATTGAATGCGGTCCTTTGATGGTGGCGAGGTTTATGCTGTGAATGAACCTATTATTTTTGCATAGCGCGTCTTAACATTTTCTTGTAAGCTATTAAAATCGGCTTCATATCGGCAGAGTTTACATCTCTCTCATAAAAGAGGGTGTTGTGGTGTAATGTGCTGATTAAATCGCTAAGGAAGAGATGTAAAGAATTTCCAAAGCAGCTTACAGTACGATCCTGTTGGCAGAAAAAAAAAAAAAAAGAACTGAAGTGAAGTTAACTCATGTTTTCAAGTCAAGAAAAAGATTAATTTTATTTATATTTTGTTATGGAGAAATTTGTCCAGATTTTCACATTAAAGTGCAGTATATTCCTAGATTTCCACTTTCCTTTTTATTGAGCCAAAAGCGTAATAGTGAAAAAATCTAATGAAAAATCGAATAGTCTCTCTCTTGACCCAGTGCCTACCTACCTACAAGATTCCATTGAAAGCCGATAGCAAGTTTTTGATATAGCTTGGCCATAGACAGACAGATAGACAGATAGAAAGACAGACAGACAGACGGATAGAAAGACAGACAGACAGACAGATAGAAAGACAGACAGACAGACATATAGACAGACAAATAGAACGACAGACAGATTGACAGATAGATTGATAGACAGACCCAGACACGGGTGAATACATAACTTCCTTCATCTTCACTGGCTGAGGTAACTAGGCACATAAAGCAGTCACCACACAAACATTATCAAACCCTTCAGCATCCCACCACCAGCATCTTGTACACAGAACAGGCGAAACTTGGAATGTGAAATCCGTAGACTTTCAGGCAGCGAAATTTCTTATATAGCGAATTTATGGCCGATCGAAAGTTAGGTTAGGTCACTTTGGGCAGGGTTTGGTCTGATTAGGTAATTTTTGGTTGGGTTGGGTTCAGTTCGACTAGATATAGACGGATTAGGTTAGATTGCTTTAGAATACGTCGGTTTTGATAGGTTTTGGGTTGGGTTTTATTTGGTTGGGTTAGGCTGGGTTAGGTTCGGTTGGATTAGGTCATTTCAGGCTTGACTGGGTTGGGTTAGGTCGGGTATGGTATGGTTAAGTGAGACTGGGTAGGATTAGGTAGGGTTAGATGCGGTTAGGCTGCTTCAGAATTGGTTAGGCTAGGTATGGGGAGGTTACATGAGATTGTGAGGTTAAATACAATTAGATTGGGTTAGGTGAGGTTAAGTTAGATTAGGTTGGGTTAATTTGGGTTGTATTAGGTCATTCGAGGTTAGGCAGAGTTCAGTTCGAGCAAATATGGATAGGTTAGTTGAGACTAGGCCTATATAAATTGGTTTGTGCATTGCGGTCTTTTGTTGGTCGGTCCTTCCAAAGTCAAACATCATAGGAGGTGGGTGTGGTTTTGTGTGTGTGTTTTTGTGTGTGTGTATATGTGTGTGTGTGTGTGTGTGCTCGCTTCGTGTTTCGTCTATTTTATATATTTTGTGTGTGCCTTGTGTGACTGAAACTTTGTGTTTGTATGTTTTACTTCTCGTGTGACTGAGGGTGTACTGCTTAAGAATAGCGCCCTTTATAGTTACGATTGCCTCTTCCTCAGTATAGCATATGTTTTTTGTTAATTTAGCTCTCTCTGGACGATTGTATAAGAGCTTTGTGGAAAATACTAGAACTAGAAAGATGGCAGTAGATACAGCCTTGTGTACCAGATATCCTGCCCAAGTTTCATTAGCAGATACGTTGCCCAAGATGAATAAAGTCGTCGAAAGTAAGAATAAGGTTGAAGAGACGTTGCTGTACTGAAAGTCGTTGGATATGCCTTGTTTTATGTCTTTTCGTATGTGGCTGCGAGATAACAGACTCAGGTTCAATCTTATGGCAAGCGTTAATAGATACGTCAGTGCTTATGTTTCTAAAGCTTTCCGCCTCCTCTCAAGTAAGGATATTTACTGTCTATTACACTCCTCCAATTGGTAACATCGCTGATATATGTTTACAGCTCCCCACCTCTCAGGCATGGATGTTTTCTCGTGTCTGTTACATCGGTCTCTGTTACACTCGTCCTATTGGTAATCTGTCGATGGTATGATTTTAAAGCCTCCTACCTCCCTCTCGTGCAAGGGTGTTTATTATCTATTACACTCCCATTGGTAATGTGTCGAGAGCATGTTTGTAGCTTCCGTCCTCCCTCGTGCAAGGCTTTTTACTGCTTATTACACACACCATACTGGGAGTCGTACACGTCCTGTCTGATTATACAATACCTCTTTCAAATCAGTAATGGTCTTCTCATAGCCTTCATCAGCCTCTGAACCACGTAGTCTCGTCTGTTAAATAACAGATTAAAATCTCTCATAGGCCAAAGGAAAGGAATATATAGAAAAATAAAACGTGGAGAGGAACACTTACGTAACCGGTACACAATCTTAAATAGAGAAGTAAAGAGGGAGATAAGAAAAGCAAAGAGAAGTTATGAAATTAAGGTTGCTAGTGAATCAAAAGAAAACCCCAAGGGTTTTTATCAAATGTACCGTACGAAAAATAAAGATAGGATAGGACCACTCAGAAGAGAATCAGGTGACATTACCAGTGAAGATAAAGAAATGTGCTCCATCCTAAATAATTATTTCATATCAGTATTCACCAAGGAAAATCTAGACCTGGTCCCTCAAGCAGCAAATATTTACGATGAGAATACGGAAAATATTCTTAGTAAAATAATCATTAGTAAGGAGGAAGTATTGAAAGAAATTAATAAGTTAAAACCTCAAAAATCGCCAGGTCCGGACGATATATATGCAAAAATTATAAAACAAACCAAAGAAGAATTATGTCAGCCACTTTTAACATTATTTAATGACTCTTTAAGTTCAGGAGAAGTTCCCGAGGCGTGGAAGACAGCAAACGTAGTGCCCATCTTTAAAAAGGGTGATAAATCAGCTGCGTCGAATTATCGTCCGATAAGTCTAACGTCAATAGTAGGAAAAATGTTGGAGTCAATTTTGGCAAATAAGATTAGAGAACACTTAGAAAGATTTAATCTTATAAACGAAAGTCAGCACGGATTCAGGCAAGGACGATCCTGCCTCACAAACTTGTTGTCATTCTACTCGGAGGTCTATGAGGCAGTAGATAGCGATAAAGCTTACGATGTTATTTATCTGGACTTTAGTAAAGCTTTTGATAGGGTCCCACACGAAAGGTTAGTTAGAAAGGTTCGAGCACACGGTATAGACGGCGATATCTTAAAATGGATAGAATCCTGGCTGAAAGGACGAAAGCAGAGAGTATTAATAAATGGAACTAAGTCGGACTGGGGATTAGTAACTAGCGGTGTACCACAGGGTTCAGTACTCGGTCCCTTATTATTTATCATATATATAAATGATCTAGATTTAGGAGTCAATAGCAGCATCAGCAAATTTGCCGACGATACAAAAATAGGGCGTATCATTAACTCGACTGACGATTGCCATAACTTACAAAAAGACCTCGATACATTGTCCAAATGGTCTAAAACTTGGCAAATGGAATTTAACGTTGAAAAATGTAAAGTACTTAACGTAGGCAAGACCATTGGAGATACTAAATACAGCTTAGATAACAAAGAAATTAGCAAATCGGAATGCGAGAGAGATCTAGGAGTTATGATTAGTAACGACCTTAAACCAAGGCAACAGTGTATTAATGCGAGAAATAAAGCAAATAGGGTCCTAGGATTTATTTCGAGAAGCGTGAGCAATAGATCACCTAAAGTAATACTGAAACTTTATCTAGCATTAGTAAGGTCACATTTAGACTACGCAGTACAATTTTGGTGTCCTTACTATAGAATGGATATTAATTCGTTAGAAAATGTACAGAGAAGAATGACAAAAATGATACATGACGTCCGGAACCTGTCATATGAAGACAGACTGAAAAGACTAAGTCTGCATTCGCTAGAGAGGCGTAGAGTAAGGGGAGACTTAATTGAGGTGTTTAAGTGGATGAAGGGTATATATAAGGGAGATTTTAGCAAGGTACTTAAAGTGAGCATACAGGATAGAACAAGAAATAATGGTTTCAAACTAGAAAAATTCCGTTTCAGTAAGGAAATCGGTAGAAATTGGTTTGGTAATAGAGTAGTAGACGAATGGAATAAGCTACCTAGTAAAGTAGTTGCTGCCTCTTCCATTGAGAGTTTCAAGCATAGGCTAGATAAGCATATGACTAATAAGGGGTGGATATAGAAAAAAGAAAATCTTATAACCAATACTAATTCATAATTTTTCCTTTTCAGGTTACACTATGATAGTCTCTATTCTCCTTTCACACTTTCCTGTAAAATGTCCACGCCAGTTTTTCTATACGGCGTGGTGTTCTTTCTGACTTTTTCCTGCCGGCTTCGGCTGGAGAGTTTGGTGGGCGGGGGAGAGCCTTCTTCTTTGCTATCCTTATCTCATTCTAGTAGTTCAGTTACTCTTCTAGGAGCTGCCTAGCATGGGCCAACCGGCCTACTGCAGTTATCCTCGCTTCTTATGTTCTTATGTTCTTATGCAGATCTGTTAGGAAAGCACCTTATGAAGACAATGTTAAAGCGAAACATTGTGCAATTACAATAAACGTTAACAAAAAGTGCTTTCTTAGTTACTCTTTACTGTAGACATTTCGGCCTCTTCAGCTAACCTCCATCATCCTGCGATGCTACCCTACTAACCTGCCTGTCTACCTGTCTGCTACAAGGTTCCATTAACACTTACCTATCTGTCTGTTACTTACCTACTTACCTACATACTTGCCTACCATATCTCCCCATCAGTCTACCTACTTACCTACCTACCTACCTACCTCCAAGTGTGTGTGTCTGTGTGTTTTTATCACCAGTCACGCAATAATGGTTCTAATGACCTACATCCCTCACCTCCCACTGTGAAAATTGCTGTGTGTGTGTGTGTGTGTGTGTGTGTGTGTGTGTGTGTGTGTGTGTGTGTGTGTGTGTGTGTGTGTGTGTGTGTGTGTGTGTGTGTGTGTGTATTAGGGCGACGTTTTGTTGAATGTGTGTGTGTGTGTGTGTGTGTGTGTGTGTATTAGGGAGACGTTTTGTTGAATGTGTGTGTGTGTGTGTGTGTGTGTGTGTGTGTGTGTGTGTGTGTGTATTAGGGAGGTGTTTTGTTGATTGTGTGTGTGTGTGTGTGTGTGTGTGTGTGTGTGTGTGTGTGTGTGTGTGTGTATTAGGGAGGTGTTTTGTTGATTGTGTGTGTGTGTGTGTGTGTGTGTGTGTGTGTGTGTGTGTGTGTGTGTGTGTGTGTGTGTGTATGTGTGTGTGTGTGTGTATGTGTGTGTGTATACTAGCGTGCGAGGCAGGATGGACGGGGTAGTTTGGCATGCAAGACCCCTGCAGAGTACAACAAATGTGACACCCTGCTTCACTCGACATCTTGCTACGCCCCCTCTCCCTGACCCCCACCCACTCCCCCGCCCTCTCCCCCACACCACCTTGCTACAGCTGTGCCTCTCCTACCACGTCTTCAACAGCCACCACCCCTTGCAGTACCCCCTGTTTAACTCAACCTCCAGTAAGCAACTTTACGTGACATCACCAAGTCATTAGCACCCCATCACATCCAGTTCTTGAAACTACAGTGCTACACCTGCAGCACATTTCTGATATTCCACCACCATCCACCATTTTTTCTTGCAGGCACTCCTAACACTAACACCCCTATGATACTCCACCACCATTAACCTATTCCCGCAACACCTCCCTCCATCTCTCGTTAATGTATCTACAGTACATATCACACCCCACCATCACCCACTTACCTCTCTTGTCACCACACCTCACACAAACACCCCTACAACACCCCATCCACACCCACCTCCCCTTCTAGCAACGACACCTCTCCCATTCCCATCTCCCCCTAAAATCACACTTCACCCGCCTACTCTCTTTCCAACTAAACCCCCGCCCCATCACCCCATCAGCACTCCTTCACTCACCTTCCCCCTACCCATCACCCCTGCTTCCCCTCCTCCCCATCACCCCTGCAACACCCCTTCACCTACTTCCCCTCCTTGCATCATTTGGTTTTAAGGTACAGCCATTTAGCACTTGAGTATTGAACGACTGATTCACCCCCCCCCTCTCTCTCTCTCTCTCTCTCTCTCTCTCTCTCTCTCTCTCCAACAGTTTCCTGCTTGTCTTCCCTTTCTTCCATTTCCTCTCCCCTCCTGCCCTCCCATATTTCCTCCCTCCCTCCTCCTGTCCCCCTCTCTTCCCCTCACTTGTTTCCTTATGCCCATTTCTTTCCTCAGTCTTCCTTCCCCTATTAATCCCTCACTCTCTTTCCTACCTTCAGCTTCTCTCCCTCCTACTTGCCTCCAACTCCTCCCCCTACTATTTTCTTTTTCCTCCTATCCGTCCCACTTTCCTCCAACTCCTCCCCTACCTCCCTCTTTGCCTTCTCCAATCTCCCTCACTGCAATATTTCCTCTCTTACCTCCCTCCAGCTCTTCCTCTCCTCTCTTACTTGCCTTCCTTCCCTTTCTCTTCTCTTATTTTTCCATATCTTACCTCCCTTCTCTCTTCTCAGTCTCTCTTCCTCCTCTTACCTCCCTTGAACACCTTCCCCCCCCCTCTCTCTCTCTCTCTCTCTCTCTCACATACACACACACACACACATTGCCCTGGTAATAACTCAGGGTCCATTATCGACTCTCATCCACGTCACTACACTCACACCCCCTTCGTACCCCCTCATGTGAGCAGTAATTGTCCACATAACAGCCCTACATTCCTCCAGCCTTCATTCCTTCTCTCCTTCCATTCTTCCTTCATTCCTTCCTTCTCTCCCTCCTTCTATCCCTCCTCCCATCTTTCCTTTTTCCCTCCATCTTTCCTACCTTCTCTTCCTCCCTCCATTCTTCTTTTCTTTTCTCACTCAGTCCTTCCTTTCTTCCTTCTCTCCATCTATCCATTCTTTCTTCTCTCCCACCATTATCGTTCCCTTTCCCTCCATCGTTCTTTCTCTTCCTGCCACCATCCTTTCTTTTCCCTCCAACCTTCCTTCTCTCCCTACATCCATCCTTCCTTCCTACTCTCCCTGCCTCGTTCCCTCCTCTCCCTACCATCACTTTTCTCATATGTCTGTCTGTCTATATGTCTATCTATCTATCTATCTGTCTGTATGTTTATCTATTCATCTATATATATATTTCTGTATCCATCCATTCATCCATCTATCCATCCATACATCTATTTATCTGTTTATCTATCTATCTATCTATCCATCCATCCATCTATCTATCTATCTATTTATCAAGCTATCTAACTATCTATCCATCTATCTGTCTGCCTGTCTATCTAAATATGTCTATTTATCTATCTGTCTGTCTACCTGTCTGTCTGTCTGTCCATCTATCGTTCTACTCATCCTTCATTCCATCTCCCATACTGAATCCACTCCTCCCCCCTCTCCCTTTTTTCCTGTCATCTTACATTCCTCCCTCCCTGCTCCTTCCCACTTCATCCCCTTCCCTCGCACATAAATCCTCTATCATTTCATCTTTTCTATCACATATTGTATATCCTCTATTCCCCTCTTTCCTCCTCCTTTTCCATCCTATTTTTCCCCCTCCTCTCATTCTTACCCATCATACTTTCTCCTAAAATCTATCTGTTTTAAATATGCCTCAGCTTCCCTCCTTCCTCCTCCATTTACCTCTTACTTTTCCTCGATCTTCATTTTCCTTATTTTTCCTTCCCTATTTTCCTTTCCTTCTTTACCTCTCGTACTCTTCCTTCATTCCCTCCTTTTCATTCCTGCCTAGCAATATTTCTTGTGTTGTACATTTCCTCAACTCTCTCTCTCTCTCTCTCTCTCTCTCTCTCTCTCTCTCTCTCTCTCTCATCAGGAATCACCCCTAAATTACACGCCACACTCAACCTTCCCCTTCCTCTATCTCTACCCATTTTCTTAAGCCTTTTATCCTCCCTTCTAGAATGGCAAGTCTCTTGTATTTGTTCTTGTTCTTAGTTTCATTTATAGGCTACCATTTTGTCTGCTGTTTTCTTTTTCTCTCTATGTTATTCAATCCAATCATCCTTTCTATTGTGTAATGCAGTAATAAAGAATGTAATGCTTGAGAAACTTATCTCTTAAAAACTGAACAAGTAAGGAAGCCAAATCCGAGATCCATTCATATCGAAATGCCTAGACGCAATGCATATAAGATCTCAGTTCTTACGGACACTAGGAAAGACGTCTTTCTTTTCCATTATTAAACATTTTCTTTGCCATCATCACTTCTTATGTTATTATGTTATAATACCAATAATCCTTTCATCTGGCTATTTACACGAGTAAATATGTCACTTTCATAAGACCATGAAACCGTCACAGGGTGGGTAAAGAAATGAACATGGTGAGCAAAGGAATCGATAGGACGGGCTGGAGATTTGTGGGCAGTGGGGCTGGGGAAAAGTATACCCCGTGAAAATAAGCGTTGTTGGGACTGTGGTTGAATTGCAGTGAAGGGTGTAATCCAAATTATCCTCTAATGGTGTTGTGGAGGAAGGGTTAAGAAATGGGCTCGGGGGACAAAGAAATGGGTGGGATGAGTTGGATATGTGGTGGGGAATGAGGAGCCATGAGTGAAGCTTATCGTTTATTTATTCGTTATACAATCGTTTTTTGCATAAGGACCCTGGGCTAGGTTACTCAGTCCCAACGTTTAAGATAAGGGTGGCCAGCCTTACTAGCCCCTGTGTGGCATTATGTGGGCACTAAACCCCAACCATTCCTCGGAGGCAAACCCCTACAGGCCCTGCCCTGCGCCTTAACCATCTAGACCAAATGGCGTCATTTGGTGATATGCTTACCATCCAGCGTAGTATATGCTTACCTGTGTTACTGGAAACCATTTAGCTTGTCATTCAGTGTAGAGTTATCTGAGTCCAGCACCAAATCGAGGCGTGGATGATGGTCATCTCCAGCTTATTTACCCTGTGAAAATGAGTGTTGTAGGATGAAGGGTTAGAGTGCAGTGAAGGTTTATTTCAAAGTTTTCTCCAACAACAGGATATGTTGGAGTCGTTCTCGTTTATTTGCAGTTGTGGCGCAGGTAAAAATTGAATTAACTAACTACAATGAAGTAGTGACAGTCAACACTATCATCTTTATTAATACCATGCATACAACGCCACAATTATCAGCACCATCATCGTCCCTTCACTATTACCACTTGCACTTTATTACTTCCATCGTTAGTATCATCAACATTATCAACACCAACATCTGCAACATCATCACCATCATCATCAACATCATCATCATCATCAGCAGCAGCAGCAGCACTTCTCTGTTCATCATCATCATCATCATCATCATCATCACCATCATCATCATCACCACCACCTTCACCATCATCGCCACCAACACCTTCAGCATCACGGCCACCATCACCTCTACTCTGGCCATTACCATCATCATCACCATCATCTCCCAGCGCCCTTCATCATCTCTCCCCTCCTCTCCCCTCCTTAATGTCAAATCTCCCATCTCTACTCGTATACTATATAAACCCTTTCTTTCCTCTTCCTCCCCCCTCTTCATCCTCTCTCTCTCTCTCTCTCTCTCTCTCTCTCTCTCTCTCTCTCTCTCATTTTCATTCTCTGCTTTTTCTCTAGTCCTTCTCATTTTTCTTCCTTGGTCCATGGCCCACCCTTTCACAAAATTTCATCAAAATCCGTTCATAACTTTTTGAGCAATCCCGCTAACAGACAGACAGACAAACAAACAGACAAACAGACAAACCAATGTGAGGTAAAACATAACCTCCCCAGCGGAGGTAAATGGGTGTGTAAACGAAAAATGAAAAAAAAAAAAAATGTAGGAAATGAAATAAGATAATAAAGTTTGTAATAGAAACCTACATTTATTGAAAATAAACATGCAACTAGAAAACACCCAAAGAGCGCATACCTCCGCCAATGCCATTGCCTTTAAAAAGGATCCGGATTCAAATCAGTCCAAAAATTTTAATCAATTATTTCTTGGTCCAAGACCCACCTTTCCACAAACATTCATTGAAATTCACTGCGAACTTTTGGAGATATTGTGTGGTATTCCCGGATCCGGTTTCGGATCCGACCCAAATTTAATCATATTTTTCTTGGCCTATGGCCCACCCTTCCACAAAATTTCGTCAACAATCGTTCATAGCTTTTTGAGTAATCCTGCAACAGACAGGCAGACAAACAAACAAACAGACAAACGCTGGGTACAACATAACCTCCTTGGCGGAAGTAATTAAAACAGATCGACCAGCAGTTATAAGATATTGGCAATAGATTGCAGTAATGCACAAAAGGAAAATGAAATGAACAATTTCGAGTAATTTCAATCAGACTAGATGAGTGGAAGAGGGAGTCCTGGAGGAGGGAGAGGGGGAGGGAAAGGGGAAGAAATGGAGGGGGAAATGGTGAGGAGCGGGAAGGGAAGGGAAGTAATAGGAAGAGGGTATTGGGGCAAAAAGGGGAAGGGGAATGGGAGGGGAGAAAGAAGGGAAGGGAAAGAGGAAAGGAAGGGAAGGGAAAGAGGGAAAGAAGGGAAGGGAGAATGAAGAACTGAAGGGGGACAGGAGAGGGAGGGAAGAGGGGGAAGAGGAAGAGGGAAAGGAAAGGCTGAGAAAGGGAGTAAGAAAAAGGCGGGAGAGAGTAGAGTGAGAGGGAGGGGAGATAAGAAAGAGTTTCATATTAAAGTGAGGGAAAGTGTAGCGAAAGAGTTAGAGAGTATGATAGTGGAGTATAAGCTTAAAGAATGAGAGGAGATGGGTGTTAGGGAGTGGGTAGAGACACAGTAGATAGATTCCGTAGGTAGATAGGTAGATGGATAGATAAATAGAATGCTATAGACAGACAGTTAAATAGATAGATAAAAACGCTGATAGATAGATAGGTAGGTAGGAAGATAGATATAGATATAGAGATAGATATAAAGATAGCTATAGATAGATACATAGATAATCAAACATATATGTAGATGCATAAACACAGACAGACAGATACGCATATATATGGTCTCTCTCTCTCTCTCTCTCTCTCTCTCTCTCTCTCTCTCTCTCTCTCTCTCTCTCTATATATATATATATATATATATATATATATATATATATATATATATAAAGATTTTTAAAAAATTATAAAAGATATCTGAAAGAAGAACTCAGCTTTGCAAAATTCAAAAAAGGAAAAAAAAGTATCAGTCACTGAAAAAAGATCTGTGTGACCTAAAAATTATGGTAAAGTGGGGAGATATTTTGATTCCTAGAATAACAACTAAAAATTCTGAATAACTTCTGCTTGAGGAAAAACTGTGAGTATTAAAATGAGAGAACCAACAAGTGGGCGGCGAGAGACTGGCAGACTGAACTAATAGCCACACACTGCCGCATTTCACACAGCCGGGCATATATTACACATTTAATTCAGGACGTCGGGATGCAGGATTTATTGCCTTTCATATTTCACACGAGCATACTATACAGGTATGCACACACACACACACGCACACACACACACACACACACTCATAAATAAACTTAAGTAAAAAACGAATACACACGCACACACACACACACACACACACACTTAACTTACATGAAGCTGTCCTTCTACTACAGAAAACGACGGCTACTATATTGACTAAGACGGTGTATTTCTCAGTCTTTGGCATCAACGTGTGTGGTTGTGCCGACCGGTTCTGGATCCGCAAACTTTGCCACACTGTTGCCACACACATACACACACTATTTACTCAAGTCTCTGACCCCGGCGTTACGAGGCGCCGCTTCTCTACAAACTTTACAGAAAGAATCCCTTCCAAGTAACTGCGTGGAGGAAGGGAGAGAGGGAGGGACAAGGGAGGGTAATAGAGACTGAGGGAAAGGGAGAGGGGGGGGGTTGGAAGGGAGAGAAGGAGGAGAGAAAGAGAGGTTGGGGTAATGGCTGAGATAAGGAGAGAGAGTGCAGGAGGAATGGGTTTTGTTGAGAGAGAGAGAGAGAGAGAGAGAGAGAGAGAGAGAGAGAGAGAGAGCAGTTTTTTTTATTATTATTATCATTATACCTAATTACAACTAAAAAAACTGTAAATAGGATTTCCAGGTTCTGGGACTTACTCTCAGCGGAATAATATCGTCTTGCGTTCACTCGAACAGAAGACTAGAGCTTTTCCGACCATGAGAGAGTTGACGGTTCCAGTATTATCACTCTCAGGTACCTATGACCCACTCCCAGGTGAATGTAATCGTCTGTCGTTCGCAGGAGTAATATACTAAAGACGACGCCACCATGAAGGGGTTAATTATGTCTTCCTTACTATACACAGACGAAGGAAGGGATCTGCTGAAAAGGAATTGTTAATCGTTAGTCTCTTGAATATGGTGATGTCTCTACTTGATTATCCATTTATTTATTTTATCATTTCCTTATTTATTCATTTTTGTTTTTGTGTTCAAACCACCGCATTCATGTTATGCGAGATTTCTCGAAATAGTGGGGTTATATGGTCTTTATTATTCCCATTATTCCAGTGTAGTAGCAACAACTTTTAATAAAAAGATAAGACGTCTTCGCATGCAATTTAAATAGCAATAGCAATAGCTTGTTTGCCTAGGCAAACTATTTCGCCTTTGTCTGTCAACTTGTACCTTTCCTTCTTGCTGGAAGTTTGCTCTCATTCAGCCAGTCCCAAAGAAGGGTGACCACTCCCAACCCTCCAACTATCGTCCAATTGCTTTAACGTCCTGTATTTCAAAAGTTTTCGAGTCAATTCTTAATAAAAAAATTTTAAGGCATCTTTCCTATCACAACCTTCTTTCCGATCGTCAGTATGGGTTCCGTCAGGGACGCTCCACTGGCGATCTTCTCACCTACCTTTCAGACTCCTGGTCATCCTCCTTTCGGGACTTTGGCGAAAGCTTTGCCATTGCACTTGACATCTCAAAGGCTTTCGATCGAGTCTGGCATAAATCTTTAATTTCCAAACTGCCCTCCTACGGTTTCTATCCTTCTATCTGTACCTTCATCGCTAGCTTCCTTTCTGGTCGTTCTATAGCTGCTGTCGTAGACGGCCATCGTTCTTCTCCTAGATCTATCAACAGTGGTGTTCCTCAGGGCTCTGTCCTATCACCAACTCTCTTCCTTTTATTCATCAATGATCTTCTAAGCTGTACATCTAACCCTATCCACTCATACGCTGATGACTCCACCCTTCACCTTTCCATTCGGTTCCCGCAACGCCCATCTCAACAGTTACTTCAAGAAACAAGGGATGAGGCTATGGCACACCTAATGTCTGACTTGGCTCATATCTCTGACTGGGGTAAAAATAATATGGTTGTCTTTAATGCTTCTAAGACTCAGTTCTTACACCTATCAACCCGACAAAATCTTCCACAGGTATACCCACTAATGTTTAATAATATTCAGATTAATCCTGCATCATCCTTGAACATGCTTGGGGTTTCATTTACTCGGGACTTATCTTGGAAAGATCATATTACATCTCTTGTAAAATCTGCTTGGTGTGCTAAGCCGACTCCGCTCTTTCTTTACCCCTGCACAATTGTTGACTCTATACAGGGGTTTTATCCGCCCCTGTGTGGAGTACAACTCTCATGTGTGGGGAGGCTCCCCACATACAGCTCTTCTCAATAGGGTGGAGTCAAAGGCTTTTCGTCTCATTAACTCTCCTCCTCTTACTGACTCCCTTCAACCTCTGTCTCTTCGCCGCACTGTTGCATCTTTATCTCTTTTCTATCGCTACTTTAATGGTCACTGCTCCTCTGAACTGTCTGCTTGCATTCCTCCACCTCTACGACGGGCGCGTAGCACCCGTCTGGCAGCAAACTCTCATCCCTTTTCTGTCCAACTCTCTAATGCAAGAGTTAACCGTTACTCCCAGTCTTTCATTCATGCAACAGGTCAGCTCTGGAACTGTCTCCCTCTGTCTGTATTTCCTCCTGCCTATGATCTCCAGTCTTTCAAACGCAGTGTGTCCAGGCATCTCAAAATGATCGGATCTTGAATTTGGCTCTCTATTGTATTTTGTTTTTCTCTTGGAGGGAACTGTTACTGCGGGCTCATGGCCTTTGGTTCCTTCTTCCTCGCATAAAAAAAAAAAAAAAAAAAAAAAAAGCAATCTTTGGCCTTTCTATAGTCTGTTTAATGTTGCCTGGCAAAGATACCCCACCTTCTTGCAGGTGACTGATTCTTCCCTATTTCACTACGGATTCAGCTCATATTATTTGGCCTTTTGAGTCGCAGTCAGCCTTACATCAACCCAACGGCCCAGCATTCAAACTGCGGGTATGGCTCAGCTTTGGGGAGGCGGAGTTCGAGTGGTCAGAGAAGTTGTCTGCTGCCCGAAGAGGCGCGAATTCGATCCCAGACTGGAGCAGGGAACAGTTTCATTATTTGAATTTGGCTAAAGAAGACTTGACTTATCTTCCGCATGACCTATTGATATGTCATGATAACAAGCCCGTTAATACCACCACGCCAGTCCTAAATGAGGCAGCCCTATTATATATTCAGCTTGGTCAGTTGTATGTATTAGCGTCGATGTGGAAACATCTGACAGTGACTGACATGAAGGGGGATTGCTGGGCCTCAGGTAACGAACACTCCAATCATTGCCCAGCAACACACACACACACACACACACACACATAAATAAGTGGACTATACTGAAATATTACAGTGATTACATTTCGGCTGATAACATAAGCTTGATGGCATTTCATTTCACGGTTGGGCTGCCAGATGGAAGCCTAATTTGTTTTCGTGAAAAAATATGAGTTGTTCCTCCTCGTTGCTACATACGGACCACACTCGCTTCGCTGCCATTACTCCGGTCCCTGTTTGGTATACAGGGTGGCCCATATAGTGCTCCTTGATATCTTAGGTGTTGCAGTAACGGTTCAGTATGTTGGTGTAAGAACCCGGTCGCTTTGGCTTTTTCATGAAAGTATTAATTAACTATACAATCAATAGACATAAAGAAGGAGTGCAGACAATACAAAAGAGCAGACACTATGAAGAATGAAAAAGGGTTGTAAGACGTAATGAATGATATTTGTTCACTCTTTAGGTTTTCATTCTCCCTGATCAAGGTTTCTGTCTTACCTCTCCAAGTTTTCTAGCTTCCTGCTCAGCAGTCTCTCATCCATCTCAAACTTTTATTTTTCCATGCTAAAAAATTTTCTATTACCTTTCAAGGTTGTCATCTTCCCTACTGTGTGTCACTTATCCCTTTCGAAACTTTCATTCTTATTAGCAAAATTTTCGCCCTTCCCACTTGAAGTCCTGCCAAATTTCTCACTGCCTTCCCCAAATTTTCATTCTCTTAGGCCAGAGATTCTTTCATCTCTCTCCAGCTTCCTCAGAGTCTTTGCCCTATTTTTTTCTGAACATTTACCTTTATTTTTTCTTAAAAT